>NC_073380.1:54533377-54895877 GCF_028641065.1 Leucoraja erinaceus
ATATCTTTCGTTATTCCTTTCTGCTGACACTCAGTCTGAAGAAGGATCTCGACCTGAAACGTCACCTATTCTTTTTCTCCAGAGATGCTGCCTTCCCTGAGTTAGTCCAGCATTTTGTGTCTATCTTCGGTTTAAGCCAGCATCTGCAATTCCTTCCCACACAATACTCCAACTGTGGCTTCACCAATATCTTGCACGACATTGCTTTGGAACTTGTTTTTGAATAATGTAACTAGTCAATCTGCTCTCTACTGTACAATAAATCAAATGTGATTGGTCAACCAGAACTAGAGGAGAACTGTTTAAAATAGATCAAAGATGGAACAGATTACAGAGCTAGTGAGGGACTGTGGACACGAGGAATGATTAACAAAGATAAGAATCATCAAATGGAATCCATGTTACTACCTGTCTACTCTTCGGCCCACAATGTCTATACTGAACATGATATCTCTTCTGCCTGCATCTGATCTGTCTACTTGCATCGTCACATTCAGGGAACTGCAGAGTTATAACCAAATGTTACTCTATGTACTATAAACTCCATTTATACCTCACGCTGCCTCGGCAAGGCCAGCTGCATAATCAAGGACGAGTCGCACCCTGGCTACTCCCTCACTCACCTCTCCCATCATGCTAATGATACAGAAGTGTGAAAACGCACACCTCCATTTTCAGGGACAGTTTCTTTCCAGCTGTTATCAGACAACTGAACCATCCTACCACAACTACAGAGCGGTCCTGATTAATTTTCTACCTCATTGGAGAACCTTAGACTATCTTGGATCAGACTTTACTGGCTATATCTTGCACTAAATGTCATTCCCCGTTATTCCCTTTATCGTATATCTGTACACTTTGGATGGCTCGATTGTAATCATGTATTGTCTTTCCGCTGACTGGTTAGCAAGCAACAAGAGCTTTTCACTGTACTTTGGTTCACGTGACATTAAACTAAACTCAAACCTAACTCAACTCAAAGGTCTCTCCACCAACACTCCCCTGTCACTGTGTGCTTTCATGATGTTGGCTGCCTCTTTAAGGCTGCACCTCTTATAGATCCTTTCGACGGTGGGATGTGATGTGATATACCGGGCAGTGTGTTACCTCAGCGCTTTTTGTCCATCTGCAGTAGAGGGGATTTGTACAGCACAAATGCGGGATGGAAAAGTCCATGTCTAAGCAACAAACAAGCTCCCACTGAGTCTGGGCTGGTCCTCAAGAGCTCTGAAAGTGTTCGGCATTAAAACCATCGCTGGACTAGAACCCATTCTCCAACTTTTTAAACATTTCCCAATGGAAACATTTTCATTATATAAATGGTCAGACATTCAATGATACTTTATTGTCCTGTATACCAATGTACTGTGAAATGCTGTGTTTTGCATACAACCCAGTAAAATCATACAGCAGACACTCACCCAGGCAGTACACCAGGCAGTAGTACACTAGGACTATCTAGGTCTCAAATGTTTAATTGTCATACCTCGGGAACATACTATGTGAGCCAAAGGTGTTAAAATGGATGGTTCATGGACTAGTGCTGCTCCATGTAAATTATTTATCCTGTTAGAGAATTTTTTGTTTCATTTAATTTGGTTTAATATAGTTTAGTTTAGTTTAGTTTAATTTAATTTATTTTCACATGTACTCTGGTACATAGAGTTGTAGAGTGACACTTGCCCACATCGACCGACATGCCCCATCCACACGAGTCCCACCTGCCTGCATTTGGCCCGTACCCCTCTAAATCTGTCCTATCCATGTACCTGTTCAAATGATTCTTAAATGTTGCAATAGTACCTGCCTCAACTACCTCCACCCTTCACTTTCAATGTAGAAAATTTAGTCTACAACAGGAGTCTACAGTGAAAAGTGTTATTGTTACATTAGACCAAGTGGGACCCATTGGGCCTGGTCCCCCAACGGGGGGGGGGGGGGGGGGGGGGGGGGGGGGGGGGGGGGGGGGGGGGGGGCGCGGCATCACAGGGGAGGACTGGTCCCCGAATGCAAATTTGGCACTCATCCCGGACACATGGCATGACACATGGCATCCTGGTGTGGTATGGCAACAGTTCTGCGGCTGACAAGAAGGCTCTGCAGAGAGTTATCAATACAGCCCAGAAGATCACCAACACACATGTGCCCAAAGATCGTAGAGGGACAAGATAGACCACTCCTTCGAAATTCAATGGGCTGACGTGTAGTACGCAACGGAACGTCACGGCCGCCATTTGTTACAGCGACACTCGACTTCCGGTATTCCACCCGCTGTGATTCAAAGCAAAGATTATAGAGCTCCGCTATAATCTTTGATCCAAAGCAAAGATCCTCAAGTATCTTGTAGCGGGAACAGACCCCTCCTTTGTGTAGTTTCCCTTGCATTGTATTGCTTTAACACACACTGCAAAAAATTAAATTTAACGTATATATATTTAATATATTTATATGAATGTGTGTCTGTGTGTGAGAGGCAAGTTAGAGATAATAGTTTATTCTCATGTATCAGAAGCAACTTTGATTTAAATAATCGCTATTAATTTATTTGTCTTGTAAGATGATATACATAAACCATAAAGGCAATTATATATATAATTATATAGTAATAATATATATATGCATATATATATTTACACACACATATATATACACATACATATATACACACACATATATACACATACATACATACATATACACATACATATCCACACATACAAATACACACATACATATGGATACATTTATATGCATACATACACACATATAAACATATATATACATACATATATACACACATATACATATACATGCATATATATACACATACATATATATTTATACATATGATTAACATGTAGAGGAACCAACGAGAGAGCAGGCTATTTTAGACTGGGTATTGAGTAATGAGGAAGGGTTAGTTAGCAATCTTGTTGTACTGCCCCCTTGGGCAAGAGTGACCATAATATGGTTGAGTTCTTCATTAGGCAGGCAGTGACTAGTGGGGTACCGCAAGGCTCAGTGCTGGGACCCCACCTATTTACAATATATATTAATGATCTGGATGAGGGAATTGAAGGCAATATCTCCAAGTTTGCGGATGACACTAAGCTGGGGGACAGTGTTAGCTGTGAGGAGGATGCTAGGAGACTGCAAGGTGACTTGGATAGGCTGGGTGAGTGGGCAAATGTTTGGCAGATGCAGTATAATGTGGATAAATGTGAGGTTATCCATTTTGGTGGCAAAAACAGGAAAGCAGACTATTATCTAAATGGCGGCCGACTAGGAAAAGGGGAGATGCAGCGAGACCTGGGTGTCATGGTACACCAGTCATTGAAAGTAGGCATGCAGGTGCAGCAGGCAGTAAAGAAAGCGAATGGTATGTTAGCTTTCATAGCGAAAGGATTTGAGTATAGGAGCAGGGAGTTTCTACTGCAGTTGTACAGGGTCTTGGTGAGACCACACCTGGAGTATTGCGTACAGTTTTGGTCTCCAAATCTGAGGAAGGACATTATTGCCATAGAGGGAGTGCAGAGAAGGTTCACCAGACTGATTCCTGGGATGTCAGGACTGTCTTATGAAGAAAGACTGGATACACTTGGTTTATACTCTCTAGAATTTAGGAGATTGAGAGGGGATCTTATAGAAACTTACAAAATTCTTAAGGGGGTTGGACAGACTAGATGCAGGAAGATTGCTCCCGATGTTGGGGAAGTCCAGGACAAGGGGTCACAGCTTAAGGATAAGGGGGAAATCCTTTAAAACCGAGATGAGAAGAACCTTTTTCACACAGAGAGTGGTGAATCTCTGGAACTCTCTGCCGCAGAGGGTAGTCGAGGCCAGTTCATTGGCTATATTTAAGAGGGAGTTAGATGTGGCCCTTGTGGCTAAGGGGATCAGAGGGTATGGAGAGAAGGCAGGTACGGGATACTGAGTTGGATGGTCAGCCATGATCATATTGAATGGCGGTGCAGGCTCGAAGGGACGAATGGCCTACTCCTGCACCTAATTTCTATGTTTCTATTATTTTCCAACGATCAATAGATTTACGATCAGTTCCTGTGGATTGGAGGATAGCTAATGCTATCCCACTTTTCAAGAAAGGAGCGAGAGAGAAAATGGGGAATTACAGACCAGTTAGCCTGACTTTGGTGGTGTGAAAGATGCTGGAGTCAATTATTAAAGATGTAATAATGGGGCATTTGGATAGCAGTAAAAGCATTAGTCCAAGTCAACATGGATTTATGATTTTACAATGCATTTAAGCCTCTCCCATTTTTATGAGATGAATTCCTGGAATATGCAGGAAGTTTATTGTAACCTAGTGCTACTTGCCTGAACAATGGATGATATATCACTTAAATGCAATTGTTTTCAGTTGTGTGGAGAGACCTGTATATTGAAAATGTGTTTTGCCTCTAATATGTCAATTTACCTTAAATGTAGAAGAGCTTATTAAAATCTTCTTACAAAGACAATTAAGTATTATCTATCTATCCTCTTTTGGACCCAAGGCATAGCAGAGCTGCCAACTCTCACGAAGAGGTAAGTGAGGGAGAGATGGAAGGGTGGGAGAGAGGGAAGGGAAGGAGATCGCGAAGAGAGGGGGGAGAGAGAGAGAGAGAGAGAGATCGAGAGAAGAGAGGGGAGCGAGAGATCGAGAGGAGGGGAGAGAGAGATCGAAAGAGAGGGAGAAGGGGGGAGAGGGAGAAGGGGGAGAGGGAGAAGGGGAAAGGGGGGGACAGGGAGAAGGGGGACAGGGAAAGGGGGGAGAGGGAGAAGGGGGTGAGGGAGAAGGGGGAGGGAGAAGGGGAAAGGGGGGGACAGGGAGAAGGGGGGAGGGAGAAGGGGACAGGGACAAGGGGGAGAGGGAGAGTGGAACGATAGCACATTATAACGCGCAGCCGTCCCATTCCGACCAAAGATTATAGAGCAGAGCTCCACTAGTATCTTTGATTGCGGCCGCCGCCACCGAACCCCCCGACCCACCATTGCACCCAAAGATGATAGAGCAGAGTTGTATAATATTTGATTGCACCCTTCTTCACGGCGGGCTTGTGATGTCTTGTATGTATGTGAGTGTTGTTTGCTATGTCCCTATGTTCGAGGAATATAATGGGTAACAGCCGCCCATTCTCGGACTCGAAAAATCTCCTGGTCACTGGACCTAATGTGTCCGCGGGCCATATTGTGCAGACTAATCCCTTACAAAACAAAACCAAAAACGTACAGAAGTGTTAAAATTGTCTTTATTATTGTGGTGAGTAAAGAACTATTAAAAATAAGTCTAAGAACTTTCTAATGTACCGACTAATGTTTCCCAATGGCTGTTGATGGGAGAACAGAAAATACCATTTTCACGACAGAATATCGACTGAAAATAATAAAAATATTTTCTCACCTTTCTTTTTTATTGGGGAACCTAAAGAATGACAGGTTGGGTCGTTTAGATTTACGATTAGAATACTTGATAGCGGAGCAGTGAGATGTAGATTTAGCTGAGGACGCCATTACAGCCCAATAAATGCTTAACAATATGGCGTCGACGGTCACACACGTCATACTACGCGTTTTTCGAGGAGTGGTCTATCTTGTCCCTCTACGATCTTTGCATGTGCCTGCCCTGGAAGAGATCTATAGCTCTCGTTGCCTGCGGAAGGCATCACGCATCCTAAAGGACTCATCTCATCCCGCACATCACTTGTTTGCCCTTCTGCCCTCAGGGAAGCGTTACAGCTCACACCACAAGATTAACAAACGGTTTCTACCCCAAGGCCATCATCACTCTGAACTCTGCACTGAATACACACCCTCCATAGCCAATATTTGTACCTGTACTGCTATAACACTATACTGTGAAATATTGCACATTCTGACGACAACGTTTTTCTTGCCGTTTTTGCTGTTTTCATTGTCGTTATTTATTTATCTGATACGTTGCTCCACTCCGGCAGTGCGCCTGAAATTTTGTTGCATGTATTTACAATGACAATAAAGTGTATTATTATTATTATTATTATTACTATTATTATTATTATTATTATTATTATTATTATTATTATTATTAGATAGGCACCCCCGGAGACAATCACCCCCATCACTCGTTCCCCCAACGTTACCCATTCCCCTAACGCAACCCGTTTCTACCACTCACTGTGCAGGTCATTTTAAACTTTAAAAAATGCAATTGCACTAAGATTTAATGTGATGTAGGTGCCATCAACAAGGCCATCTTTGTTATCTAAATCTAATCATTAAACTTTACTGTTCTGGGTTATGCTGGCAGATTCTTCCCCTTTGTTATCCAAATCTAATTTGGTAAATTATTTCCCTGAAGTACATTTACTGTGAAGTTCTCAGTGTTCTGGGATAGAAACACTGTAGCCAGTAGGGCATTGTGACGTCATAACTGCCTAACTGCCAGTGAAGGTTTGAAGAAATCCAACTTTAAATGTCACTTTAAATCTTTTTTCAATTTCTCCCACTATGTCCCTCTCCTTACAACAATTTAAAAACACTCTCATAGCTTATGTATTGGCAGCAGAGATCACATTGTGATGTCATTTTTGGTTTTCGGAATCTTCACGACAGCTTGTGTAAACGAGATCCCATTGTGATTGGACAACTGTGAGCTGGCATTGTGACATCATCACTGGTAGCTGCTGGAAGTGCCTCCCTGTCAAAGGCAGTTATTTTTTCAAAGTTGCCTTTTTTTAAATTTTAAATATCAATAACTTGTGAAATATAATGTCAAATCTGAAGGAAACTTGGCAAGAATAATGACGGGAAAAATCTGAGTAAGGTGCTGCAAAAATTTCAGCGCTGCCAGAAGAGTCTCCCTCTCAACGAGTGATTATTTTCAAAGTTGGCTTTTAAAAAAAATTAAATATCAATAACTTTTGAAATATAGCATCAAATCTGAAGGAAACTTGACAAGACTGACGATGGGAAATTCTGAGTAAGGTTCTGTAAATATTTCAGCGTAACCGTTTTGGCGAAGATACAATAACAGGAGTAGATACACACACATACACACAAAATATGAGACTTTTAATAGTATATAGATATAATCCAGTAAGCGAAAAGACTATATATGATTACAATCCTGTGTCCACAGTGTACAAGCACAGGATAAAGGGGATAACATTGTAATCTTCTGATTAAAATAGCTACCTCAGACTATAACAACAATATTAGTTAACTACTAATAACAATCTTGATGGTGTTAAAGGTTACGGGAGAAGGCAGGAGAATGGGGTTGAGAGGGGGAAGTTGATCAGCCATGATGGAATGGCGGAGTAAACTCAATGGGTTGAATGGCCTAATTCTGCTCCTATGTCTTATGGTTTTATATCAGGACAATTTACATTAAAGGCAACAACACAGTAAATAAATATACCATAAATTATCGAAAAACAAGGAACTGCAAATGCTGGATAGAAACAAAGTACAAAATGCTGGAGTAACTCGGGGGGCAGGCACCATCTCTGGAAAACATGGGTAGTTGATGTTTCAGGCCAGGACCCTTCTTCACTAGGTCGCTGAGTTACTCAACACTATGTCTTTCTTTCCAATAAATGTTTTTACAATTACTTGTTCAAAGAAAACCAGACCATGTTAGTGCACAATAAAGTCTATAGTACAACCTATTAACAAAGTAGTTCAAAAAGATATTTCTATAGTACCAATGGATTGGTTAATTAAATCAACCAATTGATTGATTGAAAGTTATGCCGTGGAAACAGGCTCTTCGGTTCACCGAGTCCACACCAACGATCGCTCACCCATACACACTAATTATCTCACTATCTCATCCACTCTCTACACACCAGGGGAAATTACACACATCTTTGAGATATGGGAGGAAACCCACGCGGTCACAGGGAGAACGTGCAAACTCCACACGCACAGACAAATCCGAGGTCAGGATCAAACCCGGGTCTGCGGTGCCATGAGGCAGCAGCTCTACCCCTGTGCCGCTGTATTGCGACCAAAACAAAGTCCATGGTCATTCACAGTTGCTGAGGTAGTGTTTAATGTTGTGCAGTGCTTAAGAGCCTGACGATTGTTGGAAAGAATGGCATTTAATGGGGAAAAAAAGAGTTGAATAACATTTTTGTGCATTTGGCACAGACATTGTGGGCTAATGGGCCTGTTCCTGTACTGTACTGTTCTATGTTCTATGGTTTATGAGATGATCTGTGCTGCCAATGTGCTGCCACCTGCATGCACAATGATAGAGTTGCTGCCTCACAGCATCAGAGACCCGGGTTCGATCCTGACCACGGGGTGCTGTCTGTACGGAGTTTGTACGTTATCCCTGTGACCGCGGTGGTTTCTCTCCAGGAGCTCTGGTTTTCTCCCACACTCCAAAGACGTACAGGTTTGTAGGTTAATTGGCTTGGCATAATTGTAAAGTGTCCCTCGTGTGTGTAGCTTAGTGTTAGTGTGCGGGGATCGCTGGTCGGTGTGGACTCGGAGGGTCGAAGGGCTGTTTCCGGGCTGTATCTCTAAACTAAACCAATATGTGACCTGACCCGCCGAGTTCTTCCAGCACTTTGTGTTTTGCTCAAGGTTCCAGTATCTGCAGGTCTGCTGATAGAGATGTGAAAGGCACTTTGGAAATGGAAACCATTTCCTCCTATTCACTGCAGCCAAGGTCAGGATCGAACCTGGATCTCTGGTGCAGTGAGACAGCACCCCTACCAGTGTTGCTCTGCGCCACTGTGTCTTATTGTAAGTAGATAAATGAAAGGTACAAATAGATTACAGGGAGTGGTTAGTTTAAATCACATTTGCTGTCTCAGATGTGATTATTAAATTATAAAATAGGGAGGGAGTAAGGCAAAGGCATTGAAGGTGCTGTGAAAATTAACCTCCATGTATTTCATAAGTTGATAGGTTATAAGAGCAGAATTGGGTCATTCAAAGCCCATTGAGTCTACTCCACCATTCAATCATGACTGATCTATCTTTCACTCTCAACCCCATTCTCCTGCCTTCTCCCGATAGAATAAAAGGGCATACCTTTTGAAAGATGAGGAGGAATTTCTTTAGTTAGAGGGTGGCGAATCCATGGATTTAAAACAAACACACGGCTGGGGAGGCTAAGCAGTTGTGTATTTTTAAGGTGCAGATTGACAGATTCTTGATTAGTCTAGATGTCAGCGGTTATGGAGAGAAGGCAGGAGAATAAGAATGAGAGTGAAAGATAGATCAGCCATGATTGAATGGCGGAGTACTCTTGATGGGCCAAATGGCCTAATTCTGCACCTATAACCTATAGATGAGTTGGGCCAAAGGGCCTGTTTCAGTGCAGTATAACTGAGACTCTATGGCCCAATGATTACAATGTAATTTACTCTGGATAATGCATTTTTGTAAATTTGTTCGAAATAATTTCCCTGTACTTTTGTACACGTGAACCATTGAAGTGTTGAACCATTGAAGTGTTGATCCATTGAAGTGTTGATCCATTGAAGTGTTGATCCATTGTGCATGATCAAGGCATTGCAATCGTATATTCCTTGTGCTTTAAGATGTTTTTTATTGCCATAAGGTCATAGAGTCATAGAGTTATACAGCGTGGAAACAGTCCCTTCAGCCAAACTTCCCCACACAGGCCAACATGTCCCATCTACACTAGTCCCACCTGCCTGCGTTTGGCCCATATCCCTCTAAACCTATCCTATCCATGTGCCTGTCCGAATGTTTATTAAGCATTGCGATAGTACCTGCCTCAACTTCCTCCTCCGGCAACTCATTCTATACACCCATCACCCTTTGTGTGAAAAAGTTATCCCTCAGGTTCCAATTAAATATTTCCCCTTCACCTTGAACCTACAGTATGCCTTTTGGTTCTCAATCCCCCTACTCTGGGCATGAGACTCTGTGCGTCTACCCGATCTATGCCTCTCACGATTTTGTACATCTCTGTAAAGAACAATCCCATTTCAGATGACAGAGCAAGCTGTGAATTCGTGAATTTGTCCGAAGGGCCTGTCTTCTTCTTCTTGCGTATGGCGTGCACAGCCTAAAGTTGTAGGTCAACTTGGTCTATTTGATCTATATGTTTGTGCATGTCGGGTTGATTGCATTAGTCAAAACAGGGCGGACCACGCAAGGGTTGAAATCTCCCACCCCGACATGTCTGTTTCCGTGCTGTATGACTCGATGACTTTGTGACGATAACTAAACTTAAAAAGACAAAAACAGAGGCAGTAAGGAAGAGATAATGACTCATGGAGTCATGGATAATTGTCGTAATCGCTGAGGTTGACACATTTTAGGGAGGGTTACTGTCCCGCCACTGCACCTGGATAGAAAACGGGTCAAGCATTCAAACCCGGAGAATAGACATGCCGGAGTGAAGGATGAGACAACTTTTTCCTTGCATTTTGTGGATGAATTGTCCTGAAAAGTCAAACTTGTGTACAATAGGCAGTGAAAAGGGTAAGATACAGAGCGCAGAACATAGTTCCCAGCATTGTAGCGCATCAGTTCCATAGACAGAGTTCAATGTCCACAATGCGGTAGAGGTGAATCGGACAGAACCCAAGCTTATTGTTTAGTTAGTTCAGTTTAGTTAAGTTTAGCATCTCTTGCCTGTCCCGCTGAGTTACTCCAGCATTTTGTGTCCACCTTGAACCTATGTCCTCTGGTCCTCGTTCCGCCTACTCTGGGCAAGAGACTCTGTGTATCTACCTGAATTATTCCTCTCATGATTTTTTACACCTGTATAAGATCACTCCTCATCCTCCTGCGCTCCAAGGTAGAGTCCCAGTCTACTCAACCTCTCCCTGCAGCTCCCTATAGACAATAGCTCTCCATATACAGTGAAAAGATAAAGGGTATGATGTTTAGTACAAGATAAAGATCGATAAATTCTGATTAAAGATAGTTCAAAGGTCTCGACTGAAGTAGATGGGAGGTCAGGACCACTCTCTAGTTGGTGATAGGATGGTTCAGATGCCTGATAACAGCTGGGAAGAAACTGTCCTTGAATCTGGAGGTGTGTGTTTTCACACTTCTGTACCTCTTGTCTGACGGGAGAGGGGGAGAAGAGGGAGTGCCCAGGGTGTGACTGGTCCTTGATTATGCTGATGGCCTTGCCATGGCAGCGTGACCTGGGTGAGAGGAACTTTTAACAGGTTAGTCGAGACTTTTTGCTAATCTAGCTTAAGTTTGCAATGTCAGAAGTCAGTATTCCCATTACGTGTCTCATTCATCTCATTACATGGAATCTGACTTTCAGTTGCTAAAAATATCAGGGAAAAACTACACTGAACTATCCAACAGTTTCACGACACAGTCATTTTCTTAAAATGTTCAAATATTTTCAAAATGTAACTTTGGTATTCTAGGACAATAGATTGTCCAATTATGAATTTAGGATAGTGATTCATTTAGGTTCAGGGCATAAAGAGTTTTGTGGGTGGAGATGCCTTTCAAGATTGTCGAAACTGGATTTAGATAATTATGCATGGGTAAACAAAAATGCTGGAGAAACTCAACGGCTGAGGCAGCATCTATGGAGCAAAGGAAATAGGCAACATTTTGGGCCAAAACCCTTCTTCAGACTAATGTGGGGGGGGAGGGGAGGAAGAAAGGAAGAGGAGGAGCCAGTGGGCTGAAGGAGAGCTGAGAAGGTAAGGAGAAAGTAAGGACTACCTGAAATTAGAGAAGTCAACGTTCGTACCGCTGGGGTGCAAACTGCCCAAGCGAAATATGAGGTGCTGCTCCTCCAATTTACGGTGGTCCTCACTCTGGTCATGGAGGAGGCCGAGGACATAAATGTCGGATTTGGAATGGGAGGGGGAGTTGAAGTGCTGGGCCACCGGGAGATCAAGTTGGTTATTGTGAACCGAGCAGAGGTGTTCGGCGAAGCGATCGCCAAGCCTACGCTTGGTCTCACCGGTGTAGAGCAGCTGACATCTAGAACAGCGGATGCAATAGATGAGGTTGGAGGAGGTGCATGCAAATTATATTTAAGTTTCTACTACCCTGTGCCTTGGCCAAGCTCTCTGAACTCAATGTAAATGTTCAGAGATTCAGATTTATGTTCATAAAGTCATAATAGGTTCTAGGAGCAGAATTAGGTCATTCGGCTCATCAATTCATTCATGGCTGATCTATCTTTCCCTCTCAGTCCCATTCTCCTTCCTTCTCCTCCTTGGCTTCCACATCCGTCTGTGGCAATGAATTCAACAGATTCACTACCCTCTGACTCAAGAAATTCCTCCTCATCTCCTTTTTAAAGGTACATCCTTTTATTCTGAGGCTATGGCCGCTGGTCCTAGACTCTCCCACTGGTGGAAACATCCTCTCCACATCCACTCTATCCTGGCTTCATACCATACGGATACAATCCCTATGCCAACCTAGGCGCCTAGGTACACCAATCCCATTTGCCTTTATTTGGCTCATATCCCTCCATATCTCAGTATACTTGACAATATTAAACCAATACCAACACCAGAACAAGGGGCGACAAGGTAACATAGTGGTGGAATTGCTGCCGTACATTGCTGCCTGACAGAGCCAGACATCCAGGTTCGATCCTGACCACGGGTACTATTTGTACGGAACTTGTTCATTCTCCCCATGACCTGCATGGGTTTTCTCCCGGTGTTCTGGTTTCCTCCCACACTCCCAAGACGTACAGTTTTGTAGGCTTGGTAAGATTGTAAATTGTCCCTAGTGTGTGCAAGAGAGTGTTAGTGTGCGGGGATCACCAGTCGGCACGGATCCAAAGGCCGGTTTCCCTGCTGTATCTCTAAACTAAAACTAAACAATATATAGGCACATGGAACTGCAGATGCTGGGACCTGGAGCAAAATACAAAGTGCTGGAGGAATTCAGTGAGTCAGGCGGCGTCTGTAGAGGGAATGGCCAGGCAACATTTCAGGTTGAGAGAGGCACAAAATGCTGAAGTAACTCAGCGGGTCAGGCAGCATCTCTAAAAGACGTCAAGAGAAGACATCTGGTTGGGACCCTTCTTTATCTAACTCAAAATGTCACCGTATCTTCCAGAGATGTTGCTTATACACAATCTGATGTATTTCTTATTTGTAAAGGTGTCAAAGGTCATGGGGAGAAGGCAGAGAATGGGCTTGAGATGGAAAAATCCAGGCTATATTTCTAAACTAAAAATAAACCACAAACAGGTAAATCATTTATGTCAACAACTTAAGGTTAGTAGAATTAATGCAAAAACATGCTCTGAAGTGATTGAAGTAAGTTTTGTGCAGAAATTAGTTAGATAAAGGGTGTGCCCAGTTTCAAACTAATATTATGGTGTAAGCATATTGTAATTACTGCCGCACCCTGATACACAATTATTGCTGAATACCCAAAAAATATCTTCCCATTTCAACATAGCATAGAGCACAGAACAGTGCAGCCCAGGAACAGGCTGACCTGACCTGAAACATCACCTATCCGTGTACATCATTTCATGACCTGAAACATCACCTGTCCATGTACTCCAGAAATGCTGCCTGGCCCACTGAGTTACTCCAGCAGTTTTGAGTAATAACCAGCGTCTGCAATTTCTTGTCTGTAGGTAATGTTTGTACGAAACATACTGGTATTTACTGGTGTTACTGGTGTTATAGAAACATAGAAACATAGAAATTAGGTGCAGGAGTAGGCCATTCGGCCCTTCGAGCCTGCACCGCCATTCAATATGATCATGGCTGATCATCCAACTCAGTATCCCGTACCTGCCTTCTCTCCATACCCTCTGATCCCCTTAGCCACAAGGGCCACATCTAACTCCCTCTTAAATATAGCCAATGAACTGGCCTCGACTACCCTCTGCGGCAGAGAGTTCCAGAGATTCACCACTCTCTGTGTGAAAAAAGTTATTCTCATCTCGGTTTTAAAGGATTTCCCCCTTGTTCTGGACTTCCCCAACATCGGGAACAATCTTCCTGCATCTAGCCTGTCCAACCCCTTAAGAATTTTGTAAGTTTCTATAAGATCCCCTCTCAATCTCCTAAATTCTA
Source organism: Leucoraja erinaceus (assembly GCF_028641065.1). Classification (NCBI taxonomy): domain Eukaryota; kingdom Metazoa; phylum Chordata; class Chondrichthyes; order Rajiformes; family Rajidae; genus Leucoraja; species Leucoraja erinaceus. The sequence goes on from NC_073380.1 coordinate 54,547,387, forward strand.
GAGAGTATAAACCAAGTCTATCCAGTCTTTCTTCATAAGACAGTCCTGACATCCCAGGAATCAGTCTGGTGAACCTTCTCTGCACTCCCTCTATGGCAATAATGTCCTTCCTCAGATTTGGAGACCAAAACTGTACGCAATACTCCAGGTGTGGTCTCACCAAGACCCTGTACAACTGCAGTAGAACCTCCCTGCTCCTATACTCAAATCCTTTTGCTATGAAAGCTAACATACCATTCGCTTTCTTCACTGCCTGCTGCACCTGCATGCCTACTTTCAATGACTGGTGTACCATGACACCCAGGTCTCGCTGCACCTCCCCTTTTCCTAGTCGGCCACCATTTAGATAATAGTCTGCTTTCCTGTTTTTGCCAACAAAATGGATAACCTGACATTTATCCACATTATACTGCATCTGCCAAACATTTGCCCACTCACCCAGCCTATCCAAGTCACCTTGCAGTCTCCTAGCATCCTCCTCACAGCTAACACTGCCCCCCAGCTTAGTGTCATCCGCAAACTTGGAGATATTGCCTTCAATTCCCTCATCCAGATCATTAATATATATTGTAAATAGCTGGGGTCCCAGCACTGAGCCTTGCGGTACCCCACTAGTCACTGCCTGCCATTGTGAAAAGGACCCGTTTACTCCTACTCTTTGCTTCCTGTTTGCCAGCCAGTTCTCTATCCACATCAATACTGAACCCCCAATGCCATGTACTTTAAGATTGTATACTAATCTCTTATGTGGGACCTTGTCAAAAGCCTTGTGGAAGTCCAGATACACCACATCCACTGGTTCTCCCCTATCCACGCTACTAGTTACATCCTCGAAAAATTCTATAATATTCGTCAGACATGATTTACCTTTTGTAAATCCATGCTGACTTTGTCCAATGATTTCACCACTTTCCAAATGTGCTGCTATCCCATCTTTAATAACTGACTCTAGCAGTTTCCCCACTACCGATGTTAGACTAACTGGCCTGTAATTCCCCGTTTTCTCTCTCCCTCCCTTCTTAAAAAGTGGGGTTACGTTTGCTACCCACCAATCCTCAGGAACTACTCCAGAATCTAAAGAGTTTTGAAAGATTATTACTAATGCATCCACAATTTCTGGAGCTACTTCCTCAAGTACTCTGGGATGCAGCCTATCTGGCCCTGGGGATTTATCGGCCTTTAATCCATTCAATTTACCCAACACCACTTCCCGGCTAACCTGGATTTCACTCAATTCCTCCAACTCCTTTGACCCGCGGTCCCCTGCTATTTCCGGCAAATTATTTATGTCTTCCTTAGTGAAGACGGAACCAAAGTAGTTATTCAATTGGTCCGCCATATCCTTGTTCCCCATGATCAACTCACCTGTTTCTGACTGCAAGGGACCTACATTTGTTTTAACTAATCTCTTTCTTTTCACATATCTATAAAAACTTTTGCAATCAGTTTTTATGTTCCCTGCCAGTTTTCTTTCATAATCTATTTTTCCTTTCCTAATTAAGCCGTTTGTCCTCCTCTGCTGGTCTCTGAATTTCTCCCTGTCCTCCGGTATGCTGCTTTTTCTGGCTAATTTGTACGCATCATCCTTCGCTTTGATACTATCCCTGATTTCCCTTGTTATCCACGGATGTACTACCTTCCCTGATTTATTCTTTTGCCAAACTGGGATGAACAATTTTTGTAGTTCATCCATGCAGTCTTTAAATGTCTTCCATTGCATATCCACCGTCAACCCTTTTAGAATTAATTGCCAGTCAATCTTGGCCAATTCACGTCTCATACCCTCAAAGTTACCTTTCTTTAAGTTCAGAACCATTGTTTCTGAATTAACAATGTCGCTCTCCATCCTAATGAAGAACTCAACCATATTATGGTCACTCTTGCCCAAGGGGGCACGTACAACAAGATTGCTAACTAACCCTTCCTCATTACTCAACACCCAGTCTAAAATAGCCTGCTCTCTCGTTGGTTCCTCTACATGTTGATTTAGATAACTATCCCACATACATTCCAAGAAATCCTCTTCCTCAGCACCCCTGCCAATTTGATTCACCCAATCTATATGTAGATTGAAGTCACCCATTATAACTGTTTTGCCTTTGTCGCACGCATTTCTAATTTCCCGTTTGATACCATCTCCAACTTCACTACTACTGTTAGGTGGCCTGTTTTCTGCCCCTTAGTGGTTCGCATCTCTACCCATACCGATTCCACATCCTCCAAACTAATGTCCTTCCTTTCCATTACATTAATCTCCTCTCTAATCAGTAACGCTACCCCACCTCCTTTTCCTTTCTCTCTATCCCTCCTGAATATTGAATATCCCTGGATGTTCAGCTCCCAGCCTTGGTCACCCTGGAGCCATGTCTCCGTGATCCCAACTATATCATAGTCATTAATAGTTATCTGCACATTCAACTCATCCACCTTATTACGAATGCTCCTTGCATTGAGACACAAAGCCTTCAGGCTTGTTTTTACAACGCTCTTCCCCTTATACAATTATGTTGAAAAGTGGCCCTTTTTGATTTTTGCCCTGGTTTTGTCTGCCTGCCACTTTTACTTTTCACCTTGCTACCTATTGCTTCTACCCACATTTTACACCCCTCGGTCTCTACGCTCACACATTTAAGAAACCCTTTCCCTTTAACTCCATCCTCCACTATCCCATTCGACACCCCACCCCCCTTATTCAGTTTAAAGCCACCCGTGTAGCAGTGGCAAACCTGCCTGCCAGAATGCTGGTCCCACACCTGTTAAGATGCAATCCGTCCCTTTTGTACAGTTCCCCCTTACCCCAAAACAGATCCCAGTGATCTAAGAATCTAAATCCCTGCCCCATGCACCAGTTCCTCAGCCACACGTTCAGGTCACGTATCTCCCTGTTCCTGCTCTCGCCAGCACGGTGAACTGGAAGCAAACCGGAGATAACAACCCTGGAGGTCCTGCTTTTCAACATTTTTCCAAGCTCTCTAAAGTCACACTGCAGAATATTCATCCCCTTCTTTCCGACATCGTTTGTGCCGACATGCACTACCACTTCCGGATGTTCACCTTCGCCCTTGAGGATTTTCTGCACTCTGTCCGTGACATCCTGGATCTTGGCACCGGGAAAGCAGCACACCATCCTCGCATCCCGTCTGTTGCCGCAGAAACCCCTGTCCGTACCTCTCACAATGGAGTCTCCCACTATAATGGCCTTGCCTGCCTTAGGCCTTTTTGGTTTTGGCTCAACAGCCCTATTCGCATCGCAAGCCAGTCCGCCGCTCAGTGTAAACACGTCTTCTGTCTCAACAGCTTCTAAGCGGGTGAACCTGTATACAAGAGGTACATCACCCGGGGACGTTGGCATTCCATGCTTCCCTCCCTTTCTCACTGTCTCCAACCTTCTCTCTTCCAGTGCCTTAGGTGTAACAATCGTACTGTAGGACTTGTCGAGGAACGACTCAGTTTCTCGTACGAACCGGAGGTCATCCACTTGCTTCTCCAGTTCCCCAACACGGCCCTTCAGGAGCTCTACCTGGATGCACTTTTCGCATTTGTAGCAGCCAGAGGCACCAGCGGTGTCCTTGACCTCCCACATACTGCAAGCATCACACTGAATCAGCTTGCCTGACATCTCCTTCTTTCGTCTCTACCTCTCAAACGTATTGCGTGGTCTCCTCTCCTTCCCTCACAAGGCCGCTCACTCACTGCCGCTCACTAAGAGCAGCCTTGCTTAAATTGACTGATAAATTGCCTGATTTACCAATTTACAAAGCAAATTCCTCAGTTTTCAACTGTTTTCCCACACTGACACTTCTCTCCTCCCACTTGGGCTAGAGCCAATCAGTCGTATCTCTTGCTAATCTGCTGCTGCTGTTCCTCCCAAATCTACAGCAGTTCTGAACAAAACTGGAGTTATTAGAGTCATAGATTCATGCAGCGTGGAAACAAGCCCTTTGGCCAACTTGTACACACTGACCAACATGTCCAATCTACACTAGTCCCACCTGCCTACGTTTGGCCCACATACATCCAAACCTGTCCCATCCAAGTACCAGTCTAATAGTTTCTTAAATGTTGCGATAGTCCCTGCCACAAGTACCTTCCACCAGCAGCTCATTCCATACACCCATCACCTTTTGTGTGGCAAAAGTTACCCCCTCAGATTCCTGTCAAATCTTTTCCCCTTCACCTGAAACCTATGCCCTCTGGTTCTTTATTTCCCTTCTCTGGGCAAGAGACTCTGTGCATCTACCCAATCTATTCCTCTCATGATTTTATACACCTCTGTAAGGTCACCCCTCATTCTCCTATGCCCAAGGAATAGAGTCCCAACCTGCTCAAACTCTATCTATAGCTCAGACCATCGAGTCCTCGTAAATCTCTCTGCACCCTTTACAACTTCACAACATATTCCCTGTAACATGGTGCCTAGATCTGAAAAGATACACTAAATGTGGCCTCTCCAATGTCTTGTATAACTGCAACATGACCTCCCAACTTTTATCCTCAATACTCTGACAGACGCCCAATGTGCCAAAAGCCTTTTCAACCACCCGATCTACCTGCGATGCCACCTTCAAGGAACTATACACCTGCACTCCTCGATCCCTCTGTTCTACAACATTCCCCAGACCCCTACCGTTCACTGTGTACGTTCTGCCCATGTTAGACTTTCCAAAATGCAACACCTCACATTTTTCTGTTTTAAATTCCATCAATCATTCCTCAGCCCACCTGGCCAAGCGAACAAAATCCGGCTGCAATCAACTACCTCCTCCAACAGCTTGTTCCATACACCCAGCACCATTTGTGTAATAAAGTGAAATGTGATTACCATATAGCCATACAATAAAAATAAAGAGCACAACACACAATAGAATTCAACATAAAACATCCCCACACAGTAGAATCAAAGCTTCCCACTGTGAGGGAAGGCACCAAAGTCAGTCATCTTCCTCTAATGTTTCCCAATGTTCACCCGTGGTCAGGGTCTCCCCGAGCCCTCCGCAGTCGCCGCTATGGGCTCGCCGGGATGATGTAAGTCTGACGTCGGGGCTGGGGGGCCTCACAGCGGCCTGGACATCAGAGTCGGCCACCTCCTACCGGAGTCCGCGGCTCCCAAAGTCCGCAGGCCGTGCCGGGCGGAGATGCAATGCTGGCGGCCCTCGGCAAAGGGCCTCAGGACTCCGCGATGATGGTCAGCACCGCCTGCGTTGGGAGCTCTCCCATACCGCAGATCCACGATGTTGGCATCGCCCGCTCCGCAGTGAATTCAGCGCAGCGCCGCCGCTGTTGCAGCTCTGGTCCGGTTCCCGGTCCACAGCAGGAAAGGCCGCTCCGATCCAGGTGGTAGGCCGCGAGGAGGGGGGCGAGGACGCGACTCAGAGAAATAGTCGTGTCCCCGCCAAGAAGCGACTGGGAAACTGCAATCTGACCCAAAACGACACCTGTCCAAGTTCTTCAGAGATGCTGCCTGACTTGCTGAGTTACTCCAGCAATTTGTCTTTTTTCATAAACTAGCATCTGCAGAAGTTTGTGTCTGCAAATTGGGAAACAGTTTCCCCCTTACCCTGCCCCCTCCCCCACATAGAAAAGTTAAAGTTTCCCCCAAAACAAACCTTATACTGACCAAAAATGAAAAAAATAGATTGAAAAGACAAACAGGCTGTAGGCAGAGGCTGCTGTCACTGCGGCGCCCCTATTACTGCAGCCTTCAACGCCTGAACAATTCAGTTTCGTTGAATTCAGTTTAGTTCACTTTAGTTTAGTTTAGTGTATTATCACGTGTACCGAGGTACAGTGAAAAGCTTTTGTTGCGTACTAACCAGTCAGCGGAAAGAGTATACATGATTACAATCGAGCCATCCACAATGTAAAGATAAAGGGAATAACATGATTAATGTTTAGTGCAAGATAAAGCCAGTAAAGTCTGATGAAAGATAGTTGGAGGGTCTCCAATGAAGTGTGAAATGTGAAGTCAGAGGAAGGAATATAGGAGGGGGGCTGGGTAAGGAGGAAACTGTTTCCCAGTTTGCAGACACAAACTTCTGCAGATGCTGGTTTATGAAAAAAGAAAGTGCTGGAGTAACTCAGCAAGTCAGGCAGCATCTCTGAAGAACATGGACAGGTGACGTTTTGGATCAGATTGCAGAAGACAATTTATGTCTTATTTTAATTGTAATATAAAGCTGACGACTGTGTAAATTATCAGTATGGTTGAGGTCTGTGTACAAATTTGAGAGTTCTCCTTCCCAGCATGCAGTTAAAATGCCATTATTTGTTTAGTAAATTGCCGAACCTGTCCTTGAACATGCCTGCCCTGCCGAGCTTCCTGACTTTGCCAGAGGCATCAATCTGCCTGCTTATGTTATTTACAATAAAACGGCCATGTGCCTCGGGGAGAGGCGAGGTATCTGTTCCCTGTCATAAAGCTGCCTGACCGGTCCATCAACTGCACGCACCCAGTTTTACAAACATAGATCTATTAGCATCGATTGCTGACCATAAACGTTTGTTCAAGGTACGCGCGATGGAAGTTTAAACAACATTTGCAACATCTCAGAAGTAATTTACAGCCAATGCCACTGCTGACAGCTAAACAATAAAGAATTTGCGAGCTACAAGGAACCACTCATGCTGGATTCCAATAAAAGACAATAAGTGCTGATGTAAATCAGTGGGTTAGTCAGCATCTCTGTAGAGCATGGATAGGTGACTTTAGAGTTACAGCATGGAAACAGGCCCTTTGGCCCATCGAGTCTGTGCCAACCAGTGATCACTCCGTTCACTAATGTATTCATGTATCTCACTACATTGACAATAATAATTTCTGCTTTATTTTTTGTCGTGTATTATTTCAGTTGTAATTTAAACACAAACATTCACAGGAGTTTAGTGAGTGCTGACAAGTCTTGCCCCACCTCAGACAAGTTCAGATCAATCTCGGAGAGCAGGTGCAAGAGACTACACCCATTGCGACTACAATGGCACATTGTGTCTACTTGTCCCCACACGAGAAGCTGCAAACACAGCAACTTTGATCTCCCATGGAGTGTGCTCTGAACAGGTTCAAGAAAAGCTTCTTCCCAATAACCCACAGGCTCTTGAATGCTACAAACACCAACTAAATTATGAACTAAGAACCGTCTTGGTTGCACTAACAGCGAAAGGGCTTGTCTCCACACTGTATGACTCTTTGACACAAAGCTTTGACACAATGTTTCCAGAAGATCTTGTGGAAAAATCTGTCATCACCGATCAACTGGACGCTGACAACTTGCACTCATTCTCCAAACACATTTTATTTACTTGTGCGCAAGTAGAGCAGCACAGAACCAGTTACCGCACTGCTCTGAAAGTCCACTGGGAACAGTTAATTCTTATACAGATTGTGACCCTTGAAATTGTGCACAATTCTCAAATCACTGAAACAAATGCAATGGTAGACAAAAATGCTGGAGAAACTCAGCGGGTGAGGCAGCATCTATGGAGCGAAGGAATGGGTGATGTTTCGGGTCTGAAGAAGGATCTCGACCCGAAATGTCACCTATTCCTTCGCTCCATAGATGCTGCCTCACCCACTGAGTTTCTCCAGCATTTTTGTCTACCTTCGATTTTCCAGCATCTGCAGTTCTTACTTAAACAATACAAATGCAATAACACTAATACAAGTAAAACTACATGATAATTAACCCTTTATCTAATTTTAGTAAGGATGACTATCAAGAACCTTGTAGTGTGTGTAAAGGGATACCTATCATGACATTGGCGTGCTTCAATGAATTCCTAAGGGTCATTGTGCTGTACAACATCCTTAACCTTTGTCATACTGCAGCTTCCACAAATCCAGATGAAGGGCCAATGATTTGAAACTAAGTGGACATCCATTTAGGACAGAGGAAAAGCAAAATCCTTCCTCTATGACAAAAAATATCCTTGGCAAAGCTTGTGGATGCAGAATCCTTGGATGTTTTTAAGACATTGGTCGGTCGACCCTCGACGAGCAAGGGGATGAAAGGTTACCAGGGATAAGGGAGAATGTAGATTTAAGGCTACAATCACATCAGTCATGGTTTGCATCGACAGCGCCAAAGTAGAGATAGTTGAAAGTTTCAGATTCCTAGGAGTAAATATTACCAACAACTTCTCCTGGACCACCATCAATGGGTAAGCAGTGGCCAAGAAAGCACACCAACACCTCAATTTACTTCAAAGGTTTATGAGGTTTGGCATGTCCCCAACAACTCTCACCAACTTATATAGATGACCCGTACAAAGGCATTTTATCGGGATGCGTCACAGCATGGTTTGGAAACAGCTCCACCCAGGACCGCAAGAAATTGCAGAGAATTGCGGACGCAGCCCAGACCATCACACAAAACAACCTCCCTTCCATTGATTCCATTTGTACCTCATGCTGCCTCGACAAGGCCAGCAGCAAAAAGGAGCAATCAAGGATAAGTCACACCCTGGCCACTCCCCTCCCCCATCAGGCAAAAGTCAAGTCAAGTCAAGTCACTTTTATTTCTATAGCACATTTAAAAAACAACTCTCGTTGACCAAAGTGCTTTACATTGGTGGAGGTACTAACGTTATACAAACAGAGGTACATGGATCAACAATACATAAACAAATACATACATACAGCCCTCCCTCAGAGGACCTCAAGAAAAGCTTGACTTAAAAGAGTCGATGGTGGGGGCAGTTCTGTTGGGAAGAGGGATGCTGTTCCACAGTCTAGGAGCTGCATATGCAAAAGCGCAGTCGCCCCTGAGCTTATGCCTAATAATAATAATAATAATAATACATTTTATTTATGGGCACCTTTCAAGAGTCTCAAGGACACCTTACAAAAATTTAGCAAGTAGAGGAAAAACATGTAAGCGGAATGAAATAAATAGTAGAGATATGACTAGTACACAAATTAAAGAATTCAATTCAAAACACAATATGAAGCAATTCAAGCACAGATGAAAAGGGAGGGGGACGTGGGGCTAAGGATAGGCAGAGGTGAAGAGATGGGTCTTGAGGCGGGACTGGAAGATGGTGAGGGACAAGGAATTGCGGATCAGTTGGGGGAGGGAGTTCCAGAGCCTGGGAGCTGCCCTGGAGAAGGCTCTGTCCCCAAAACTGCGGAGGTTGGATTTGTGGATGGAGAGGAGACGGGCTGATGTGGACCTGAGGGACCGTGAGGGTTGGTAGGGGGAGAGGAGGTCAGTGAGATATGGGGGGGGGGGGGGGGGGCAGATGGTGGAGGGCTTTGTAGGTGAGGACCAGGATTTTGTAGGTGATCCGGTGGGAGATGGGAAGCCAGTGAAGTTGTTTGAGGACTGGAGTGATGTGATGCCAGGATTTGGTGTGGGTGGTGAGTCGGGCGGCTGCGTTATGCCTAGTCTGCGGGATGGTCAGTAATTCCAAGTCAGCTGACCTGAGTGACCTGGAGGTGGTGTGATGGGTAAGCAAATTTTTGATGTTGGTGGGGGCAAGCCCGTTAAGGGCTTTGTATACATAAATAAGGATCTTGACATTTATATGGAACCGCACAGGAAGCCAGTGGAGAGAGGCCAGAATCGGGGTGATGTGGTCCCTCTTTTGGGTGCCCGTCAGGAGTCTTGCTGCGGAGTTTTAGTCCAGTTGCAGGTGGGTCAGGGTAGATTGGCTAATGCCAGTGTAAAGGGAGTTGCAGTAATCTAGGCGGGAGGAGATAAATGAGTGGATGATCTTTTCGAGGTCGTCAATTTGGAGGAATTGTTTTATTTTAGCTATCGTCCGAAGCTGGAAGAAGCTAGCTTTTACCACGGCAGTGACTTGTGTGTCAAATATCACACCAAGGTTTTTGACGTGAGGTTTGAGTAATGGGGTAAGGTTTCCAAGGCTGCCTGCTATCATTTTGATTGAGTCCAAGGGGCCGAGTAGGATGACCTCAGACTTACTCTCGTTCGGTTGAAGGAAGTTCTGGGCCATCCAACACTTTATATCCTCGAGGCAGTGGATAAGGCTGTGTAGATTTGGTCGGTTGTTGGGCTTCAGGGGGAGCTTGGGTTGTGTATCGTCTGCATAGCAGTAGAAGGAAATACCGTGCCTTTGAATGACTTGGCCTAAGGGGAGCATATACAGAGAGAAGAGAATGAGGCCAAGGATGGAACCTTGTGTAACCCCGCAGCAGAGGCTAGCTGGAGAGGAGAAAGAGTTTCCCATGTTTGTAGAGAAACTCCTATCTTTGAGGTAGGAAATGAACCAGCTCAGGACAGTGCCATCAATACCGACCCCGTACTGGAGACGGTCAATTAGGATGGTGTGGTCGACTCTATCAAATGCTGCGCTGAGGTCGAGAAGGTGCAGGATTGCACAGTCGCCGGGGTCAACGGTGAGCAGTAGGTCATTATGTACCTTCAACAAGGCAGACTCTGTGCTGTGGTGGGCCCTGAAACCTGATTGGAAAGTTTCCAGGATAGTGTTTTGGTGAAGGTAAGACATAAATTGACTTAAAATTACTTTTTCAAGGACTTTTGAAAGGAAAGGCAGTTTAGAAATGGGTCTGTAGTTGCTTGGCAAGGTAGAGTCTTGGTTAGGTTTTTTCAGGAGGGGCTGGACCACCGCATACTTGAAGCAGTTAGGAACAGTGCCAGCGGCCAGAGAACTGTTGATGATGGCGAGGATGCTGGGACCGGCTATTGTAATGACATCGTTCAAAAGGGCAGAGGGAACAACGTCGAGGGGGCATGTAGTACGTTTCATGGTGGTGACCAGCTTTACAAGGGAGGGTAGAGTAACGGGTTGGAAGCAGTCTAATTTTGAAGAAAAGACCAATGAGACAGCCAGGTCACGGATGGGAGGGGAAATATTCGTTCTGATGTTCATAACTTTGCTGGTGAAAAATGTAGTAAATTCTGTGCACTTAGCAGGGGACCCAGCTAATCTGGTACTGGGGGCAGAACATATGATAGAGGTGATGGTACTAAAAAGGACCTTGGAGTTATAGAAACATAGAAACATAGAAAATAGGTGCAGGAGTAGGCCATTCGGCCCTTCGAGCCTGCAATATGATCATGGCTGATCATCCAAATCAATATCCCATACCTGCCTTCTCTCCATACCCCTTGATCCCTTTAGCCACAAGGGCCACATCTAACTCCCTCTTAAATCTAGCCAATGAACTGGCCTCAACCACCTTCTGTGGCAGAGAATTCCACAGATTCACCACTCTCTGTGTAAAAAATGATTTTCTCATCTCGGTCCTAAAAGACTTCCCTCTTATCCTTAAACTGTGTCCCATTGTTCTTGACTTCCCCAACATCGGGAATAAGCGTTATGGGCGTTTTTGTAAATAAGGTCGGAAAAGTATTGGTTTCTCGCAGATTTTACTGTTTCTTAGTATTTGAGAAGATTGTATCTCCAAAGTTCAAAGGAAATTTGAAGCTTATCTGATTTGTACTTCCGTTCTGATTTTCCGCACTCTCTTCTTAGGGCTCTGGTGGTGTCATTGAGTCAGGGCCATCCTTTAGGCTTAGGGTTTTCATTTTAAGAGGAGCAACAGAATGGAAGAGCAAGTGGTATTGAATAAACATAGAAACATAGAAAATAAGTGCAGGAGTAGGCCATTCGGCCCTTCGAGCCTGCACCGCCATTCGATATGATCATGGCTGATCATCCAACTCAGTATCTCATCCCTGCCTTCTCTCCATACCCCCTGATCCCTTTATCCACAAGGGCCACATCTAACTCCCTCTTAAATATAGCCAACAAACTGGCCTCAACTACCTTCTGTGGCAGGGAATTCCACAGATTCACCACTCTCTGTGTAAAAAATGATTTTCTCATCTCGGTCCTAAAAGATTTCCCTCTTATTCCTAAACTGTGACCCCTAGTTCTGGACTTCCCCAACATCGGGAATAATCTTCCTAAAGAAATAAGGTCGTCGGTGCTGAGATGGAGGGGAGACGCCTCAGTGCAGATGTCGGGGGCGGCTATGAGAGCCTCAGAGAACTTACTGGCCATCGAAGAGTTTACCTAGCGGGAGTAGCGAGGAGGGAGATGGGATTTTACTTCGGAATCACGTGAGTGACTACGTGAAGAACCCTGCTAGGACGCATGCGTGTCATATCGCTACACGCATTGCAACGAGTCACAGCAGGGGGAAGGACGTCCCCTTTAGCGGCAGAATTAAAAGCCGAGAACCGCAGGTAAGGAGACTCTGCGTTTTTCCAACTTACCTTGCAGGTGGAAAGATGGACAGAGCCACGAGAAGGAAGGCTGCGAAAAAGCTGGAGGGGGAGAACCGCGGAGCTGCGGGCAGCCAGCAGCAACAGCAGCAGCCGACGGCACGCCAATCTTCCAAAATAGGAACAGCTGTGCCCGACTTCACTCCCGCACCGGACAAATCTACACCTCGGCCGGGCGGGAAAACGAAGCAAAAAACGGACCGAATGCCAGACTCCGACGAGTCTGACTTTGAGCAGCCGGGAGCGGCCAGTGCCCATGAGCACCGGGGCCAGTTGGAGCGGCTGCAGGAATTGGAGCAGCCACGAGTGGCCAGTGCCCGTGAGCATTGGGGCCGGTTGGAGCGACTGCAGGATCAGGAGCAGCCGCGAGCGGCCAGTGCCCGTGAGCATTGGGGCCGGTTGGAGCAGCTGCAGGACGAGGAACAGCCGCGAGCGGCCAGTGCCCGAGAGCATTGGAGCCGGTTGAACCGGCTGCAGGAACTGGAGCAGCCACGAGTGGCCTATGCCCGAGAGCATAAGAGCCAGTTGGAGCGGCTGCTGGAGGAAATACTCCAAAGTGGCAGACTCCGGGAGATGGAGGCTAGCCACAGTGATCAATCAATAAGCCCCACAGCAGTACCCCTTGTGGGGCTGCGCAGTGTCTCTCCCTCATCAGAGGAGAGCATGGAGGGTAAATTCTGGGCTGACCCTGAACAGGGCAGTGAACAACATACCCCCAGTATGCCTGGGGTGAAAGAAAACATGCTGGACATGGTGGCGCAGTTTTTCCAACCAGACCAAACTGGCCAAGACCTGGAGCCGAAAATAGCGGCAAGCATTGACTTTATGTCATTTAACCAATTACAGGCACTGGCCCTATCAGACACCATGGCACGACATTTACCTCCAGGGAACTGCAAGTCGCTCAATGTTCCCTGTGTAAACCAGTGCATCTGGAAACATGTGGGGTCATCAATTAAAACCAGTGACTTAAAAATTCAGAAAGTTCTAAAAGTCTTAACAGCAGGAATAACAGCTTTTGCCCGCACTTTGAAGGAGCAAAACATGACCCAAGACCAAGAAGGATGCACTGGCTTTAGTCTGCAACTCACAATATGAGTTGAACAACATTAGAAAAAGTGCCATCCAACCAGCGTTAGACCCCAAATTTGCAGGCCTCTGCAAACCTGGAACCTCCAAACCGCCAATTCTACTATTTGGAGGGGATTTACCTAAACAAGTCAAGGAACTTGATGAAGAGGCAAAAACACTGGGGCTCATAAAAGCAGCAACCAAAACCTACTACGGCCAAAAATATCAGCCCTACGGACCCCCCAGGTGGTCAACACAAATCGGATCAAGCGCAAAAACAAGGAGCATCCAACATCGGTCTTTTTTAGGCCATGGCCCAGACCGACTGCCCTGGAAAATGCACAAGCCTTCACCACAAACCCAACAACAGACCCAGACAACGGCGCCTCAACGTCCACGGAGGATGCCGAAGAAATAACACACCTACCACTGGTAACCATGGAGGTAGGTGGGTCTGGTTCCTTAAGAATTAAAGGGAGCATGAAAGTTGGTGGGAGGTTACGATGTTATTTGCATGCATGGAATAAGATAACTACTGACACTTACATTCTATGCAGTATCCAGGGTTATACCATAGAATTTATACAAAAACATAACCCTCCAGTTCAGCATGTACCAAACCGAATGTTCGTGCTCACAGGCATAGAAAAATCTAAAGCACATGCTGAACTACAACGACTACATAAAAAAGGAGTAATTGAACACAACCAACATGAATCACAGGAATTCGTGTCCAATATCTTTATAAAAAACAAGAAAGATGGTGGTTGCCACATCATCATCGATTTGACAACTTTAAATACCTTTGTACAATATATTCATTTCAAGATGGAAACCTTTGTTATTGCTAAGCAATTGATTTCCGAAGGCTACTACATGGCAAGCATCGATTTAAAAGATGCTTACTATATAGTACCGATAAGAGATGACCACAGATGTTATTTAAAATTCAACTGGATGGGACAGCTCTGGAAATACAGGGCACTACCTAATGAGCTAACATCAGCCCCTAGGTAATTCACAAATATTTTGAAACCAGCCCTGGTGTTACTGTGAAAACAAAAACACATGGTAATGGCATATCTAGATGACAGATTTATTGTTGGCAAAACTTTGGAATTGGCTAAACAAGCAGTAACAGCCACAAAACAATTGTTTGAAGAACTGGGATTTATCATCCATCCAGTTAAGTCTAAATTAACGCCTTCAACAAAAATGGCTTACCTGGGGTTCACCATTAACTCAGTTCTCATGTCAGTGACTTTGCCAAAAGAAAAGGTTACAGTCTTAAAAGAGGCTTGCAGTGAAATCATTGACATCACCAAACCATCCATTAGACTGGTAGCAAGAATAATTGGGAAAATAGTGGCCGCATTTCAAGCCACACAATTCGGACCTTTACACTATCGAAATTTACAAAGAGCAAAAATAAGAGCACTCAAAATTAATGGTGGCCATTTTGACAGACCAATGAAGCTACCTGCAGAGGCCATAATGGAACTAAAATGGTGGGAACACAACATCAAGTATTGTTCCAACACAATAATTATCAGCAACCCGTCTATGGTACTACAAACTGATGCCAGTGCACTTGGTTGGGGAGCTACCAATTCCATCTCCAGCTGTGGAGGGAGATGGAATGCACAGGAGGCATCATTATTTATAGCATGGGGCATAAACTACCTGGAAATGTTAAGTGCATTCCATGGCCTTAAGTCATATTGTTCTGGGTTAAATCACCAGCATGTTAGACTACAAATTGACAACACCACCGTGGTAGCATATATCACCCATATGGGTGGAAATAAATTGACATCATGTGATGATCTGGCCAACACAATTTGGCAATGGTGTATCCAGAGAAATATCTGGATATCAGCTACCTACTTACCAGGCAAACTAAATTTAGTGGCAGACACCAGGTCACACAAATTCAATGAAAACACTGAATGGATGTTGGATAAAAATGTATTTGCTGAAATTACAGCACGGTATGGAACACCAGATATTGATCTTTTCGCATCCAGGCTCAATCACCAGTTACCAAGTTATGTTTCATGGGAACCAGACCCTGGAGCAGCAGCTACAGATGCATTTTCGCTGCATTGGGGGAAATTGTTTATTTATGCATTCCCTCCTTTCTGCCTCATCAGTCGGGTATTAAGGAAAATACAACAAGACTCTGCGTCTGGTATTTTGATAGAACCCGATTGGCCTACTCAACCATGGTTCCCGGTGATACTAGACATGGTATTAGAACCGTGCATCACCATCCATCACAGACCAAAATTATTGGTCCATCCGGTAACATAGGAAAGTCACCCCTGTCATAATCATACAAACCTATTAATTTGTAGAGTTTGAAAGTGCCTCTGCAACACCTGGGACTGACGGACCGAACAATGGACATGATGGCATCGGCCCACAGACAGTCCACCAAAAAACAGTACTTGGTGCACATCAAGAAATGCGGGAAGTACTGTCACAACAATAATCTCAACCACAGATCAAACAACATTCCGTCTGTTCTGGAATTTCTGGCCAGCCTACACTACGATGAGGGGCTCAGCTATAGTGTCATCAACTGCGTCAGAAGTGCTCTGTCAAACTACCGGTGGCAAGGAACAGAGCGGCATTCTGTAGGGACACACCCCCTGGTAACCAAACTCATGAGGGGCATTTTCAATACTAATCCCCCAAGAACCAGGTACACCCAAATTTGGGATGTGAGCATTGTATTGACCATGTTGAGAAACTGGTCTCCACCTACAGCTCTGTCCCTACAGAAACTAACCATGAAAATGGTCATGCTGATGGCTTTGGTCACGGCACAAAGGGTCCAGTCGCTACAAAAACTAAGGCTGGACAACTTGACAATTTCATCTGGGAATTTGACTTTTCATACCCATGAATTAATTAAACAGAACAGACAGGGATCAGCAGGGCAAAAAATAGAGTTCAGGGCCTACCCGACGGATGATCGCCTCTGTATAGTAACTCACATACTATTACACATGGAACAGACAAGAATCATCAGAGGGAAAGAAATGGCACTGTTAATCAGCCACAAACAGCCACACAAAAAAGTGACAGTCCAGACCATCTCAAGATGGCTAAAACAGGTCCTAATAAAGGCAGGAGTAGATACTAACATTTTCAAATCTCACTCCACCAGGGCTGCAGCTACATCAGCAGCAATACAGTTGCTATGGACCAAATCCTCAAGACTGCAGGATGGTCAACGGAAAGAACGTTCCAACGATTTTACAATAAACCAGTCATTGAACCTGGAACATTTGCAGAAACACTTTTAAGTTCTGTAATATGATTTTACCTATAAATAGGGGCTATGATTTGGTGTTGATAAAAATTTTCGTTGTTTCAATATCATATTGGTATCTAATGATGATAACATAGAAACATAGAAACATAGAAATTAGGTGCAGGAGTAGGCCATTCGGCCCTTCGAGCCTGCACCGCCATTCAATATGAACATGGCTGATCATCCAACTCAGTATCCTGTACCGAGTTAACACTATTCTTCCCACAATCAAGGCACTATTCTTCCCACAATCAAGGCAGATGTGATGCATGGACTCGTTTCCACGGCATGAAATCACAGAGCTTTAAAATCTTCACGTAGTCAGTCACTCACGTGACTCCGAAGTAAATTAGTAAGATTAAACGAGAACTTACCAGTTTGAAATTTGATCTTTATTTTATGAGGAGTAACGTTGAGGGAATATGCGCCCTCCGCTCCCACACTTGATCATATACTCAACTGGTATCTCTTCTCTAATCTTACTATGTTTAGTCATTATAGTTATCTGTGATTTCACACCGCTGCTTTGAAGAATGACACGCATGCGTCCTAGCGGGGTCTTCACGTATTCCCTCAACGTTACTCCTCATAAAATAAAGATCAAACTTCAAACTGGTAAGTTCTCGTTTAATCTTACTATTTTGAGGGAGAGAAAGGCAGAGATGCATCGAACATAATTGCACTATGATCAGACAGACAGGCATCAATAATATCTGTGTTACAAATTGGGAGAGATAGCACCAGGTTGAGTGTATAGCCAAGCTTGTGCGTGGGTCCAGTGGTGAGTAGAGACAGATTAAAGGACTCAACCAGTTTCATAAATTCACTCACAAGAGGCTTAGTGGGACTGCAGACATGAATGTTAAAGTCACCAAGAATCAAGACCCAGTCCAATTTGGGCAACAGGGCAGCGATAAGATCAGCAAATTGTGAGATGAAGTCCTTATGCATTTTTGGTGGGTGATACACAAGAACAATTAGAGGTGGACAGATTAGACCAAGTATGATTAGTTGATGTTCAAAACTGTAGAAATGATCAGCGTTCAGGAGGCGGCAGTGGAAATGTTTCTTAAACACAGTGGCTAGGCCCCCACCGCGACTGGAGAGCCTAGGCGAGCTGAAAAAGTTACAGTTATCAGGACAGAGTTCCACGAGTGGAGCAAGCTCACCAGGATTAAGCCAGGTTTCTGTGATCAGTAGGAAGTCCAATCCACGTGCGGTGAAGAAGTCGCTCAGGATGAAGGTTTTGTTCAGCAAGGATCTTGCGTTGATCAGGACTACTTTAGCAGGGACTGCAGGTGAGTTGTGATCTGGTAGCGGCTCCCACGCCAGCGGGCGGAGGGAGGTTCAGGGAGACCACGCTGCTGCGTTTCACACAAGGCCCAGCTGGGAGCCCGCGGGCTGACAGACCGGGGACCGGGAAGGTCGACTGGAGCGAGGCATACCTGAGCTCGAGGGACCGCCGATGGATGGAGCGCTAGGGCCGACCAGATCCTTTTTCACAGCGCTTGGCGTGGTAAGTTGATGTTGAACGGGCGCAGGAGAGGTTCTTCAACCTTTCCAGGGCGCCTGCGCATTTAATTCGCCTCGTGGCTCGGCGCACGTGCCCGCTGCCGCAAGGCCGAGCCCGTACACCCACCCGAAGCCGATCGAGGAGCAAACGGTAGGGGAAGCCTTGTCTGGGGCTCAGTCCGGGGCTCAGTCCAGGGCCTTGTCCGTGGCCTTGGATGAAGACCTTGACGACAGAGGCTTGGCTTTGTCCGGGGCCTTGTCCGGGGCTCTGTCTGGGGCTCTGTCCGGGGCCTTGTCCGGGGGCTTGTCCGGGGCCTTGTCTGGGGGCTTGTCTGGGGGCTCGTCCGGGGCCTTGTCCGGGGCTCTATCCGGGGCCTTGTCCGGGGCCATGTCCGGGGTCTTGTCCGGGGCCTCATCCGGGGCCTCATCCAGGGCTCTGTCCGGGGCTCTATCCGGGGCTCTATCCGGGGCTTTGTCTGTGGACTCGGATGAAGACCTCGACGACCGGGGCTCGGATATCCAGAAGTGTTTGCCGTTCTATAGGCTGCAGGCTATACGAACGGTTGAAGTTTCCTTGTTTGGGGCTTTGTCCAGACGGGAGACGACTGGCAGCCAAACACAATGGCGCGGCCATCTTGGAAGTTGAGGCATAGAAGTGTGAAAATGCACACCTCTAGATTCAGGGACAATTTCTTCCCAACTGTTATCAAGCAACTGGACATATTCAGATTCAGATTCAACTTTATTGTCATTGTGCAGTGTACAGTACAGAGACAACGAAATGCAGAAATATTATCACTACCAGTGAGCTGTCCTGACCTACTCTCTACCTCAATGGACACCCTCGGACTATCTGTGATAGGACATTACTGGCTTTATCTTACACTAAATGTTATTCATGTTATTCCCTTATCATGTATCTATATACCATGAATAGTGAACTGAACCATCCAACCACAACTGCAGAGCAATCCTGGTCTAACATCTACCTGATTGGAGAACCCCGGACTATCTTGGATCAGACTTTACTGGCTATATCTTGCACTAAATGCTATTCCCTTTATCGTATATCTGTACACTTTGGATGGCTCGATTGTAATCATGTATTGTCTTTCCGCTGACTGGTTAGCACACAACAAAGGGTTTTCACTGTATTTTGCTACATGTGACAATAAACTAAGCTCAATTAATCGAAACTAAAACTAAATATAGGTAGAAGGAGTGGGTGGGCGTAGGATAGTGGAAGAAATAGGTTCAACCGCAGTCACGGTGGCGCAGCGGTAGAGTTGCTGCCTTACAACGAATGCAGCTCCGGAGACACGGGTTCGATCACGATTATTGGTGCTGTCTGTATGGAGTTTGTACGTTCTCCCCCCTGACCTGCGTGGGGTTTCTCCGAGATCTTCGGTTTCCTCCCACATTCCAAAGATGTACAGTTTGTAGGTTAATTGGCATGGTATAAGTGTAAATTGTCCCTAGTGGGTGTAGGATAGTGTTAATGTGCGGGGATCGCTGGTCGGCGCGGACTCGGTGGGCCGATGGGCCTGTTTTCGCGCTGTATCTCTAACCTAAACTAAACAAAACAAAGGAAGTTCATAATTCACTTCCCTTCTCACCCAATCACACAGCCTTTTGTCATATTTCCATCTCTGGTCCTTGTCACTTAATCCACTCATCTGCCAATATAATCACCCCTTACCTGTATCCATCAATCGCATGCCAGGCTTAGCCCCCCCCCCGCCCATTCGGCCCATCACGTCTACTCCACCATTTGATCCTGGCTAATCCATCTTTCCCTCTCAACCCCATTCTCCTGTTTTCTGCCCGTAACCCCTGACACCCGTACTAATCAATAATCTGTCCATATCCATCTTAAAAATATCCAGTGACTTGGCCTCCACAGTCTTTTGTGACAATGAACTCCACAGATTCACCACCCTCTAACTGAAGAAATTCTTCCTCATCTCCTATCTAAAGGTACGTCCTTTTACTCTGAGGCTGTGGCCTCTGGTCCAAGACTCTCCCACTGGTGGAAACATCCCCTCCACATCCAATCCATCCAGGCCTTTTACTATCAATCTGAAGAAGAGTCTCGACCCGAAAAGTCAACTGTCCACTCCCTCTACACGTGCAGCCTGACCCACTGAGTTACTCCAGCACTTTGAGTGTGTGTGTGTGTGTGTGTGTGTGTGTGTGTGTGTGTGTGTGTGTGTGTGTGTGTGTGTGTGTGTGTGTGTGTGTGTGTGTGTGTGTGTGTGTGTGTGTGTGTGTGTGTGTGTGTGTGTGTGTGTGTGTGTGTGTGTGTGTGTGTGTGTGTTTAAGTGAATGAGTGAGTGTGTGCTTGTGTGCGTGCGTGTGAGTGAGTATGCTTGTGTGAGTGTGTGAGTGAGTGTGTGCGTGTGTGTTTATGTGTGCGTGTGTGCGTGTGCGTGTGTGTGTATGAGTGTGTGTGTGCGTGAGTGTGCCTGTGTATGAGTGTGTGCGTGTGTGTTTATGTGTGCGTGGAGCCTGACCCACTGAGTTACTCCAGCACTTTATGTGTGTGTGAGTGTGTGTGTGTGTGTGTGTGTGTGTGTGTGTGTGTGTGTGTGTGTGTGGTGTGTGTGTGTGTGTGTGTGTGTGTGTGTGTGTGTGTGTGTGTGTGTGTGTGGGTGTGTGTGTGTGTGTGTGTGTATGTTTGTATGCGTGTGTGTGCTTGCTTGGGTGTGTCTGCTGTACCTCTCTATTTCAGGCTGATTTTCCAGAAACCTGAGGTGCTGATACATAAGAGTCCCTATCCGAAACGTCATCCATTCCTTCTCTCCAGCCTGTCCTGCTGCGTTACTCCAGCATTTTGTGTCTACCTTTGCTTAAACATGGCCTTTAGGCATCTCGATGGTGAGTCACTGCCTCATGTATGTGCGTGTTCAGTCAAGTGTGGAGGAGAGTCTGTGAAATAATTGTTTGCCTGCACCAGCGTTTATTTGAAATGGCGATAAAAAAAACACGTCATATTTACACCAGGAAGATAAAAATAGGAACATTGTCAGATTGAAGCTAACCCACCTATTTCCCCCAGTACCCAGTTCTCTTGGCACAGTGGTACAGTGGTCGAGTTGCTGCAGCAATTCACTTCACTTCTCACTTCATAATTCATTTCCCTTCTCATCCTATCACACAGCCTTTTGTCATCTTTCCATCTCTGGTCTTTGTCACTTAATCCACTAATCTGTCAATATAATCACCCCTTACCTGTGTCCATCTATCACATGCCACTGTTGGAGGCTGTGCGGGAATATGGAGGCAGACCACTCGCATATTTTCTGGAACTGTGTAAAGATAAGGCTATACTGGAAAAATGTTAAAGCAGTTGTTAAAAAATGCTTATGTTATAAAATCCCAAATACCTGCCCTGTGATGTATCTGGGGCGTATTAAAGATTTGTAAAGATAGAAGAAACCTCTTTGATTAAAGTTTTGCTTGCAGCAAGTAAGAAGGCCATTACCAGGCAGTGGCTAATGAAAAAAGTCCAAAACAGGAACAGTGGTTAGAAATTGTGTGTGACATATTTACTATGGAGAAATTGACATATTCCTTGAGAGTCAAGGATAATTCATTTGAGAAGATCTGGGAAAAATAGACCGTTTATTTGAGTCATGATACCAATTAGATAAATGCCGAGCTAGATATGGGAAGATTGTGTTATATAGAACTAGATGGTATGTTTGTGTGAATATTGAAATATCTCCAGATAACTAATCAATGTAACGTTTTTTTTTTTAATTTGGTAAGTGAACCACACGGTCTTATTCCAATTTTTTATGTATTTACTTCTTTTTTTCCCTTTATTTTATTTTTTTAAATTGTTGTTTTTCTTATTTTGTTTTATTTATGGTGATGGTGTTGCAATGTTTTGTATATATCTCTGAAGAAAACAATAAAAATTTAAGTGAAAAAAAAATCACCCCTCACCTGTATCCATATATCACATGCCAGGCTTAATCCCCCCCACCACCACCACCCCCCAAACCCCCACCCCATTTTCCACTTTTCCAGCTTTCTCCCACTATAATAATGTTCATGAGTAGAATTAGGCCATTTGGCCCATCATGTCTACTCCACCATTTAATCCTGGCTGATCTATTTCCCTCTCAACCACATTCTCCTGTTTTTTGCCCGTAACCCCTGACACCCGTACTAATCGACAATCTGTCCATATCCATCTTTAAAATATCCATTGACGGCCTCCACAGCCTTTTGTGACAATGAATTCCACAAATTCACCACCCTCTGACTAAAGAAATTCCTCCTCGTCTCCTATCTAAAGGTACGTCCTTTTACTCTGAGGCTGTGGCCTCTGGTGCAAGACTCTCCCACTGGTGGAAACATCCCCTCCACCTCCACTCTATCCAGGTCTTTCACCATCAATCTGAAGAAGAGTCTCGACCCGAAAAATCATCCGTCCACTCCCGCCACACGTGCAGCCTGACCCACTGAGTTACTCCAGCACTTTGTGTGTGTGTGTGTGAGTGTCTGTGTGTGTGCGTGTGAGCATGTGTGCTTGCTTGGGTGTGTCTGCTGTACCTTGTATCTGTCTTTACTTCAGGCTGATTTTCCAGAAACCTGAGTTGCTGAAACATAAGAGTCACTACCAGAAACGTCACCCATTCCTTCTCTCCAGCCTGTCGCGCTGAGTTACTCCAGCATTTTGTGTCTACCTTTGCTGAAACATGTCCTTTAGGCATCTCGATGGTGAGTCACCGCCCCATGTATGTGCGTGTTCAGTCAAGTGTGGAGGAGAGTCTGTGAAATAATTGTTTGCCTGCACCAGAGTTTACTTGAAATGGCAATAAAAAAACACTTTATATTTACACCAAGGAGATAAAAATAGGTACATTATCAGATTGAAGCTAACCCACCTATTTTCCCCAGTTCCCAGTTCTCTCGGCACAGTGGTGTAGCAATAGAGTTGGTGTAGCAACAGCGCCAGAGACCCGGGTTTGATCCTGACCTAGGGTGGTGTCTGTGCGGAGTTTGCACGTTCTCCCCGCAACCACGTGGGTTTTCTCCGGGTGCTCCGGTTTCCTCCCACTCCAAAGACGTACAGGTTTATGGGGCAGTTCACAACAGCGGTATGAATATTGATTTCTCTACCTTCAAGTAACATAGAAATAGGTGCAGGCTGACGACAGATAGCACAATGGGCTAAGAATTCGGCTGGCGACCGGAAGGTAGCCGGTTCAAATCCCGCTTGGAGTGCATACTGTCGTTGTGTCCTTGGGCAAGACACTTCACCCACCTTTGCCTGTAATGGAATGTTACGGCGGCAGGCGCGGGCACACCGCGACGCCCTGTGTCTCCCTTTCAAGGGAGATGCTAAAAATGCATTTCGTTGTCTCTGTACTGTACACTGACAATGACAATAAATTGAATCATTTCATTTCATTTTTCATTTCATTTCATTTTCAGGAGGAGGCCATTCGGCCCTTCGAGCCAGCACTGCAAGTAACCCTTGCATCTCCCCTCTCTTCGTCCCTCCCCCACCCCAGTCGTCGATCTAGTTTCACTGTCGTCCTGCTGAGTTTCACTGTTAGTATCATTCATGATCACCTTCCCCACAGACAACAATGGACGATTGTGGGCTCCACCTTTCCTTGATCATCAGTGCTTTCTGTATATCTTTCATTCATTTGTTCTATGTGCTTTTCATATCTCTCGTTCACCTCTTCCCTGTTTGAAGAAGGGTCTCCACCCGAAATGTCACCTATTCCTTTTCTCCAGAGATGCTGTCTGACCCGCTGAGTTACCCCAGCTTTTTGTGGCTCTCTTCAGTGTAACCCAGCATCTGCAGTTCCTTCCTACACTGGTTTGTAGGTTAATAGGCTTTGGTAAAAATTGTAAAATTGTCCCAAGTGTGTAGGGCAGCGCTGGTGTACGGGGTGACAGCTGGTCAGCACAGACTCGGTGGGCCAAACGATCTAAATCAATGCTTTATCTCTAAAACTCTAACCTAAACCTACCTCCAAAACATGCCACGGTGATTGGGATTACATTAAAACAACACCAACAGGAGTCACAAGTCAATATTAGACTGAGGACAAGCCACAATGAGCTACATATTTTTCCCCTGGTGAGATGTTGCAGAGATTTCAGGTTTTCACTCTGTATGCTTTGTCAGTGGGAGGGATTATATCGAAAGAAAGATTTTATTTCAGACCAACCACTTCGAGTACCACACCCCTACTTTTTTTTTTATTAGACGTAAGTACAATAATGTAGTACATAGGTATCTAATACATAATGAGATAATACAGTTCATGTACAACTATTTTCAAATTTAGCAGAATAGAACAGAAAATGAGACAAATCAAGATAGAGGAGAAAAAAATATATAAGCCGTCGTGTTCGTTCATGAGATAGTAAAGAAAGCCCAAAGAAAAGGTAGAAGGGGATAGAGTAGAAAAAAGAGAAGAAAAAGAAAAAGACATAGAGAGACAGAAAGGAAACCACACCCCTACTTAATTGCATTTTTATTTCAAATTGGGGTAAACATCCTGGGTGAATTCGGGTGAGTTCGCACTGGCCAGCGATCATCCTGTTCACACTAGTTCTATCCTACTCTCTAAGGACAATTTGTAGAGGCCAATTAACCCACAAGCCCGCACGTATTTGGAGTGTGGGAGGAAACCGGAGCGCCCGAAGGAGGCCCGCGCAGTCACAGGGAGAACATGCAAACTCCGCACAGACATTACCCCTAGTCAGGATCGAACCAGTCAGGTCTCTGGTGCTGTGAGACAGCAACTCTATCGCTGCGCCATCGTGCCATTCCTGCTTTTGTCCCATCTCAGAATGAAGGACAGACCTCACATGCCTCTCTTCGCCTGAATTGTGATTTTGCAGAATGATTTAGCATAACTTATCTCCCATCCCTGAATCGGCCATTTCTCTATTGTCCCACTTCTTTCCTCTTCACGTGACCTCTTCCACCCACACCCCTCCCTCTGGCCTGATATTTCACTCCGCCATTTTTATTCACCTGATACCTTTTTGTCTCTTTCAGCTTGTGCTTTCATCACTTACTCCATCAATCTAACAATAACCCACTCCACACCTGTATTCACCTATCATATTCCCTTTGCCTGGCTTCATATTTCACTCCTCTCCCTTTCTCACACCGTCTGCCTTCTTTACACCTCTCGCCTGTGTCCACCCATCTGCCGATCAAAACTCCCTTTCCCTGTATCCACCTATACCTTGTATTAACAAGGAACTGTAGATGCTGGTTTATACTTGTTCCGACCCAAAACATCATATCCATTTCTCCTGAGATGCTGCCTAACCCGTTGAGTCACTCCAGCACCTTTTGTCCACCTATCACTTGCCAGGTTTTGTCCTACTCCTACCTCTCTCCCATCTCATTCTGAAGAAGGGTCCCAACCCAATACGCTGCCTGTCTATGTTCTCCTGAGGTGTTGACTGACCTGCTGAGCTACTGGGGCATTTTGTTTTTTATTTCTGTAAGCCAGCATCTGCAGTTCCTTGTATCCATCTGTCACTTGAGTCTTTGTCCCATCTCACTTTTACTGCTTTCTCTCCCCTACTACAATCGGTTTGAAGGAGGGTCCCGACCTGAAATGTTGCCTGACCCTTTCCTTCCACAGATGCTGTTTGACCCGCTGAGTTAGTCCAGCACTTAGTGTTATGCTCAAGGACAGAAGTAGTTGCACTTACACCACAGTGTTGCCATCATCTAAAGAAATGAATGGCCATTGACCTTTTGTTGGACCTCGGGTGGAGAGGGTTTGTGGAGATCACAGAGAATGTGTGTGTGGGTTTAAACCAAAGATAGACACAAAATGCTGGAGTAATTCAGCGGGACAGGCAGTATCTCTGGAGAGACGGAATGGGTGATGTTTCGGGTCGGATTAAGTCTGAAGAAGGGTCTCAACCCGAAACGTCACCCATTCCTTCTCTCCAGAGATGCTGCCTGTCCCGCTGAGTGACTCCAGCATTTTGTGTCTGTCTTCACAGAGAACTAGGATTCCTAACCGTGGTGACATCTGTGCAGAAAGTTGATCTTCAGTGTTTCCTATCTTACTTCTCTGGAGTCAAATAGTCATCAGGCAACTGAACCATCCCTTAACCACCTAGAGAGTGGGCCTGAGCTGCCATCTACCTCTTTGGAGACCCTCGGACTATCTTTAATGCGACTTTACTGGACTTTATCTTGCACAATGTCTGTGATGAATATGATGCCAAGTTAAACTGACCTCCTCTCCCTTCATGAATCAACATCCCTCCATTCCCTGCATATCCATGTACCTAATCAAGAGTCTCTTAAACGCCACAATCGGATCTGCCTCCACCAACCTTATCCCTGGCAGTGCCTTCCAGGCACCCACCACCCCCTGTGTAAAAAACATACCCTGCACATCTCCTTTAAACTTTGCCCCTCTCACCTTGAAGCTATGTCCCTCTAATCTTTGATTTTTCCATCTTGAGAATAAGGTTATGACTGTCCATCCTATCTACGCTTCTCTTCATTGTATATACTTCCATCAGGTCTCCGTACGACTTCCGGTGTTCTATCTGTCCAATCCAAGCACCTACCAAAATAAACTGAGACCCACACCACCCTGGTCACGCTCTCATTTCACTGCTACCATTGGAAAGAAGGTACAGGAACCTGAAAACCATAGTGCAGACTGGACGATCGTTTCGTTGAACACCTTCGCTCAGTCCGCCTTGGTCTTCGATTGCCAAGCACTTTAACTCCCCCTCCCATTCCCACACCAACCTTTCTGTCCCTGGCCTCCTCCACTGTCAGAGTGAGGCCACACAAAAATTGGAGGAACAGCACCTCATATTTCGCTTGGGCAGCTTACACCCCAGTGGCATGGATGTTGATTTCTTTATCTTCAAGTAACCCTTGCTCTCCCTCACTGTCTGTCCCTCCCCCTCCCTAGTCGGTGTTCTAGCTTCACTGTCGGCCTGGTGAGTTTCACTGTTTGTATCACTCGGTATCACCTTCCCCACAGCTAACAATGGGCCATTGTGGGCTCCACCTTTCCTTGATCATTGTTGCTGGCTCCGATTTGTCTTTTTGCATATCTTTCATTAATTTGTTCTATTCCTTTTCATATCTCTCGGTTCCCTCTCCCCTTACTATCAGTCCGAAGAAGGGTCTCGACCCAAGATGTCACCTATACCTTTTCTGCCTGACCCGCTGAGTTACTCCAGCACATTGTATCCACCACCAGCTCTAGAACAGCTTCTTTCCAACAGCCATCTGGCTTGAACATTACACAACAAGCATATCAATTATGACCGTCTATGGACTGTAAGTGTACTTTGTGGTTTCTGATGTGCTAATATTGTGGTTTCTAATGTATTGCATTGTCATTTATTATATATTATTTCTGTGCATTGTGTTTATACGCCTGTTTTGCTGCTGCAGGTAAGAATATCTTTGTTCTATTCTCGGTACATATGACTTTTGACTCATTATTGAAACTCATTAACTAAAAGAAAAACACGCAGACGGAGACAGTTTCTGGCAAAGCTTTTCTCATGTTTTTGTTGAGCTTCGGTATTTGTAAATGGGTTCGCGCGTTGCTGCTATGGATTACGGTTGCCAAGGGCGTGGATTATTTGCCTTGAAACACCGAACCGTGCCTAGCTACAAAACTCTTATGTCTCACGCCCCAGTCTAGTTGCTGTTTGGGATCTCAAGCACTTCACCTGATCTCGCCCGGGGGCTGGGCAAATCACTCAGCCGTTGCTAAACTGCTTCTCCTGCCTGCTCAGTTTCTCTCAACCAAAGATACCAGAGCAAGCTCTCAACACTCAATAGCTGGACGTCCCACAGTAGCGATTCCCTGAGGAGAACCGGGAGATCTTGAGACCGCGATCGATGGCTTGGATTAAGTCGAGATATATCTTTTGTCTCTTCCTTTTAACGGTAGGAATTCATGTTAACTTAGGCTAACATTTCCAATTGTTTGTGTGTGTGTGTGTGTGTGTTTTGCAAGCTTAATCCTTTCATTGGGTTGCTTTAGAACTTCTGAAAACGAATCTAATCTTGTCCCAGGAGAAACATGTTGTTCACGCTCAAAGTTTTTATTAATTCTGAGTTGAGTTTATTGTCACATGTACTGAGTACAGCGAAAAGCTTTTTTGTTGCATGCTATCTATTCTAGCATCGAATCCAATAACTAGAATGCAGTCCTGAACTACTTTCTACCTCATTGGAGACCCTCGGACTATCTTTGATCGGACTTTACTGGCTTTATCTTGCACTATTCACGTTATTCCCTTATCCTGTATCTGTACACTGGATACCAATTCATGTATTGTCTTACTGCAGACTGGTTAGCACGCAATAAAAGATGTTTTACTGTACCTTGGAATAAGGTGAAATAAACTGAACTCAGATTTAAGCAGGTGATTTACAGATTATGGGAATGAAATGTGTCTGAATTTTGACCGTTGCTTATTTAAGGAGATAGCATGGAGGATAACATGGAAGATCTGCAATATTGGATTGTAATTCTTCTGTGATTTCTTTTAACCTTCTTTCATAATACTCCTCTAAAAGTACAAAGGAAATTTTGTTCAAGGGCAAGAGGGTGGCACAGCGGTTGAGTTGCTGCCACACAACGTCAGAGACCTGGGTATGATCCTGACCTTGGGTGCTGCCTCCGTGGAGTTTGTACGTTCTCCCTGTGACTGCATGGCTTTCCTCTGGGTGTTCCGGTTTCCTCCCACATCCCAAAGACGTGCGGGTTTGTAGATTAATTCTCCTCTGTAAATTGTCCCCTCAGTGTGTTGGGGAGAACGAGTGTATGGAGTGATCGCTGGCCGGTGAACCAAAGGGCCTGTTTCCATACTGCATCTCTAAACTAAACTAAACTAAACTCGTCTTGTGTCTGCAAAATAATTCTGTTGGATTTTGAACAGAAAACAAAATGCTTCCTCTGTCTTTGCTTCCTGATGTTCTGGTGGGGTAGTTTAGTTTAGTGTATTTTAGTTTAGAGATACTGGAAACAGGCCCTTCAGCCCAACGTCCCAAGCCAACCGACATATCACATCTACACTAGTCCCACCTGTATGCGTTTGGCTGATATCCCTCTAAACCCGTCATACTCATGTATGTACCTGTCTAAATGTTTCTTAAATGTTGCAATAGTACTTGCCTCCGGCAACTCATTCCATACCCCCACCACCCTTTGTGTGACAAAGTTACCCCTCGGGTTCCTATTAAGTTTTTCCCCCCTCACCTTAAACAAACGTTCTATGATTCTCGATTCCCCTACTCTGGGCAAAAGACTCTTTTTGTAACCTGTGCATATACCTGATCTATTCCTCTCATGATTTTGTACACCTCTATAAGATCACCCAGGTATGTACCTGAATGGTGTCCCAACCTCTAAACAATGGCGATTCACTAGTTTGTTAATATCATGAACTACAGATGCTGTTTTTCAATTAAAGGCACAAAGGACTGGAGTAACTCAGCGGGTCGGGCAGCATCCTTGGGGAACTCTCTGGATTGGTGACGTTTCCGAATGTGACCCCTCTTCAGATACGAATTGTGACCTGGGATTGTGGGCTTGAGTTACAGGGAGAGGTTGAATAGGCTGGGACTTTTTTCTTTGGAGTGTAGGAGGCGGAGGGGTGACTTTATTGACGTGTACAAAATCATTACTGGCATGGATAAAGTGAACGCTCGCAGTCTGTTCCCCAAAAACTAGAGGGCATGGGCTTAAGAATAGGAGAGAAATTGAAGAAGGACATCAGGGGCAACTTGTTCACTTGAAGATTAGTCCATAAATGGAATGAACTGGCAGAGGGAGCCATAGAAGTGGATATAATGCCGACTTTTGAGGCAGCGGTTCTACCAGTGGCGCCATTCCATGGCTGTGCCTCAGCACGTTATAGCCCAGTGATCCAGAGGCCTGAACCAGCAACTCATAAACACACGTTCAAATCCCGACATGTTGGCTGTGGAATTTAATTCCATTAATACTTTACTTGACACTTTAGAGATACAGCGTGGAAATAGGCCATTCAGCCCACCAAGTCCGTGCCAACCCGCGATTACCCACTACTATCCTACACACTAGGGGCAATTTACAACTTTTAAACAAAGCCAGTTTTTGGAGTGTGGGAGGAAACTGAAGCAACGGGGGAAACCCATGCAGATCATGGGGAGAACGTACAAACTCCGTACAGATGGCGCCCTTAGTCAGGACCCGTGGCCAGGTCTCTACTGCTGTGGCACCATGCTGCTGTGTAGTAAGTAGGAAGTTGCGAAGTAGGATGGGAGCGTTGGTGCAGCAGTAGCGTTGCTGCCTCGCGGCAACAAAGACCTGGGTTTGATCCTGACTGCGGGTGCTGTCTGTATGAAGTTTATACGTTCTACTCATGACTGCGTGGGTTTTATCCGGGTTCTCTAGTTTCCTCCTACGCTCGAAAAACATACAGGTTTGGAGGTTAATTGGTTTCGGTAAAATTGTAAATTGGCCCTAGTGTGTAGAATAGTGCTAGTGTACAGGGATTGCTGGTCGACATGGACTCGATGGGCCAAAGGGCTTGTTTCCGTGCTGTATCTCTAGTCTAGTCTAAAGAAATATGTGGGGAGTTTTTTTACAGTGGGTGCCTGGAACATGCAGCCAGTGGTGGTGGGGAGGCAGATACGGTAGTGGTGTTCAGGTGGCTTTTAGTTAAGCAGACACAAGAAACTGCAGATGCTGGTTTACAGGAGCGTCTCTAGAGAATATGGACAGGCTACATTTCGGTGAGGGGGAGATTGATTTACTGATGGTTTGGACACAGGCCAGGGATGAAAACACAATAAGTATGAGATAACAAGGGAAGGATAGGAGAGGCATGAAATGCGAAGCAAGGAGAAACGATATGTGGATGGGGACAGGGAAAGGGTAAAAGAAGAAAAGGGTGTGCATCTAGATGTGACACAGGGGGGAGCGGGGTAGAAATTAAGGGGGAAGTATAGGCAGGGTAGACAATCAAACCCTTTTTCCCAGAGTGGAAATAGCAAAAGGAGGCCATAGGTTTAAAGTTTGAGGGTCAAAGTTTAAAGGGGCAAACTGCCCTGTTTACAC
Source organism: Leucoraja erinaceus (assembly GCF_028641065.1). Lineage (NCBI taxonomy): Eukaryota > Metazoa > Chordata > Chondrichthyes > Rajiformes > Rajidae > Leucoraja > Leucoraja erinaceus. The sequence goes on from NC_073380.1 coordinate 54,578,604, forward strand.
CCCTCCCTCCCCCATCGCCCATGTTTACCAATTACCTGCCAAGCTTTGTCCTGCCCTTCCTCTCTTCTAGCTTTCCTCCTCCCCACCCCTTTCACAATCAGTCTGACGAAGGGCCCCGAGCGGAAACGTCACCTTTCTCCAGATTGCTTCCTGACCAGTTTGAGTTACTCTAGTACTATGTGCCTTTTTTTTAAAGGAGATATGCAGAGCATGTTTTGTTATACAGAGCGTGGTGGGTGCCATGGAGGCAGATACGACTGTGGCATTTGAGAGACCTTTAGATAGGCACCGGATATGCAGGGAATGGAAGTATAGGGGTCACGGGCAGGCAGAGGAGATTATTTTAACAGCATCATGCCCGGCACATATATTGTGGGCTGAAGGGCCTGTTCCAGTGCCATATTGTTCCACGTTCTATGTTGTTATTGTACCTGCCTCAACCACAACCTCTGGCAGCTGGTTCTATATACCCACCATCCTCTGTGTGAAAAAGTTGCCTTTCAGGTTCCTTTTAAATCATTCCCCTCTCACCTTAAATCTCTGCCCTCTAATTTTTGATTGCCCGACTGTGCTTAAAATACTCATTATAGAAGTGCATTCACCGTATGCCCCTCTATAACACCACCTCACAGCTACCTACGAGGCAGAATATATTTCCACGCCTTCAGAAGAACATAAACCGTATAAGCCAAACACCAAGGAATGCAGTGTGTAATTCAGAAGGAACTTCTTAATTCAAGGAGGGGTGAGAAAGTGGAATGGGTCTGAAAGGGAGCGGTTGAGATATATAATACAGGTACATTTCAAGGAGTGCTTGAGAGACAAGGAATACCAGGCACACAGGTAGATTTAGCTGTGGGAAGCTCGATGAAGGCTTGACTGGGACACAGATTATAAGTATTGTATCAGGGTGCCTGACAGCAATGGGTTGGGAACAGCTCCATCCAAGACTGCAAGGAGTTGTGGACGCAGCCCAGACCATCGCACAAACCAACCTCTCTTCCATTGACTTCACCTACACTTCACCCTGCCCCGGCAAGGCCACCGGCATTAGTTTGTCCTCGAACAAAGTAAACTTGGTTGCACTTGGTCTGGTCTCTATATGACTTCAGTCTCATACCACCAGCTGCCAGGGAAAGGTTTTAGTTTAGTTACAGAGAAACATAGAAAATAGGTGCAGTAGTAGGCCATTCGGCCCTTTGAGCCAGAGAATCATATCATTCAACATGATCATGGCTGATCATCCAAAATCAGTATCCCATTCCTGCTTTCTCCCCATATCCCTTGATTCCATTAGCCCCAAGAGCTAAATCTAACCCCTGTACGTGTAAGGTGGGATAAGTCTTTGATTATGTCAGCTGCTTTCCCGAGGCAGCGTGAAGTCTAATAGTCTCGATAGTTAACAATCTCAGCAAGGGTATGCTGTGCTAGTGGCTATTTGATTTATTCTTTTTTGTAAGACATCTTGTGTCACCAGAAAGTCCAATAGTTATTGGCAATTGCCCTTAAAAGGGCAGTGGTGTAGCCTTCTCAGCTCAAATTGCACCCGGGGGGAGGGAGTTACAGAATTTAGATGCACCTAGAGAAACATGACAGCTAATTTTCCAAGTTTCCTGTACAGACAAGCCCCTGTGATCTCCAGTACTCCCACGCATTAAAAATAAGCCTTTCCCTTCCTTCTGCTATGGTGCTTGATCACAATGCTGAATAAACTCTTACATCCCTGCATGCTTTTCCACCACTAGGGGCAGCACAGTAGCACAGCAGTAGAGTTGTTGCCTTACAGTGCCAGAGACCCGGGTTTGATCCTGACTACCAGAGATCTCGGAGAAAACCCACGCAGATCACGGGCAGAACGTATAAACGTGTTGTTCGGTTTAGTTTACTCTAGCGACACTCTAGGGGCTAGTGGAGTCAAGGGATATGGGGAGAAGGCAGGCACGGGTTATTGATAGGGGACGATCAGCCATGATCACAATGAATGGCGGTGCTGGCTCGAAGGGCCGAATGGCTTCCTCCTGCACCTATTTTCTATGTTTCTATGATACAGCACAGAAACAGGCCCTTCGGCCCACCGAGTCAGCGCCGACCAGTGACCCCCGCACACTAACACTATCCTACACACACTAGGGACAATTTACAATTTTACTGAAGCCAATTAATCCACAAACTTGCACGTCTTTGGAGTGTGGGAGGAAACCGGAGCACCTGGAGAAAACCTATGAGGGTCAAGGGGAGAATGTGCAAACTCCGTATAGATAGCACCCATAGTCAGGATTGACTCGGATCTCTGGCGCTGTGAGGCAGCAACTCTACCGCTATGCCACCATGCTGCCCTATTGGATAGTGTTTGTGTGCAAGGATTTCTGGTCAGCACGGACTCGGTGGGTCAAAGCGCCGGTTCCTGTGCTGTACTGTCCTGTGTTCTACGTTAATACATAGCAGGGCAGGAAATAAGGTTAGTGAGTGCCCCTCTCTAGCTCCTAGTTCCTCTGCTGCTATTTTGAAGCCAAGATACTGTAGACCTGGGCACCATGGTTCATGCCCATTAAAAGTTTCATTTAATTTTGACAAACTGGTTTTGTGGCATTGAGTAGGAAATAGATTTAATTTTGGAGCTTTGATTTCTACGTGGGAGTAAAGAAGTGTCTGTTGGCATGTCCGGCAAGTTTATTTTAGTTTAGTTTATGTTTTGTGTAGAGATAGTGTGGAAACAGGTCATTCGGCCCACCAAGTCCATGCCAACCAGCGATCACCAATACACTAGTTCTATCCCACTAGAGATCATTTACAATTTACAGAGCCAATTAACCTACAAACCCACATGTCTATCGGATGTGGGAGGAAACCGGAGCACCGGAGAAAACCCAAACAGATCACAGAGAGAACGTACAAACTCCGTACAGAAAGCACCTGTGGTCAGGATCGAACCTGGGTCTCTGATGCTGAGAGGCAGCAACTCTGCCGCTGCACCATTGTGCTCCCCCAATATACCTCATATTCACAGAGCCATGGACGGCAATGCAACGACCTTCCTTGTGGCATTTAGAACATGGAACAGAACAGCACAGGAACAGGGTCTTCGACCCACAATGTCTGTGCCGAAACTGATGCCAAGCAAAACTCTTATCAGCCTGCACTTGATCTATATCCCTGCATTCTAGGGCAGCACCGTGGCGCAGCGGGTAGTGTCGCTGTCTCACAGTGCCAGAGACCCGGGATCAATTCCAACCTTGGGAACTGTCTGTTTGCGGAGTTTGCACGTTGTCGCTGTGACCGTGTGGGTTTTCTCTGGGTGCTCAGGTTTCCTCCCACATTCAAAGGATGTGCAGGTTTGCAGGTTAATTGGCTTCTGTAAATTGCTGCTGGTGTGTAATGCCCCTGTCCCACTTAGGAAACCTGAACGGAAACCTCTGGAGACTTTGCGCCCCACCCAAGGTTTCCGTGCGGTTCCCAGAGGTTTTAGTCAGTCTCCCTACCTGCTTCCACTACCTGCAACCTCCGGCAACCACCTGCAACCTCCGGGAACCGCACGGAAACCTTGGGTGAGGCGCAAAGTTTCCAGAGGTTTCCGTTCAGGTTTCCTAAGTGGGACATAAGGGAGTAGATGAAAAACTGGGAAAACATAGAACTAGTGTGAACGGATGATCGGTGGTCTGCCTGGACTTGGTGGGCGAAAGGGCCTGTTTCCATGCTGTATCTCAAAACTAAACCCTGCATATCCATATGCCCATCCAAATGTCTCGTAAGTAACACGATCATATCTACCTCCACCACCACCCCCGGCAGCATGTTCCAGGCACCACCACCCCTGTGTACAAAAACCTGCCCTGAACATCTTTAAACTTTGCCCCTTTCATCTTAAATCTATGTACTTTTGTATTTGACATTTCCATCCTGGGAAAAATGTTCTGACTGTCTACCCTTTCAATGTCTCATAATTTTATATACTTCTACAGGTAAATTTATCTTGATTGTCATAGAGTAGAGTTGTATGACAGTCAGAGTCACACAACGTTGAAACAGGCCCTTCGGCCCAACTTTCCCACACCGATCAACATATCCCATCTACAGTAGCCCCACCGGCCTGCGTTTAGCCCATACCCCTCGAGTAGGTGAATCGAGGACCAGGGGACATAGGTTCAAGGTGAAGGGGAAAAGATTTAATAGGAATCCGAGGGGTCACGTTTTCACACAAAGAGTGGTGGGTGTATGGAGCAAGCTGCCAAAGGAGGTAGTTAGGCCCATCGTTTAAGAAACAGTTAGACTGGTACATGGATAGGACAGGTTTGGAGGGATATGGACCAAGCACAGGCAAGTGGGACTAGTGTAGTTGGTGTGAGCAAGTTGGGCCGAAGTCCCTGTTTCTACACTGTACCACTCTATGACTCTATCCCTCTAAACCTATCATTTCCATGTACCTGTCTAAATGATTCAGAAACATTGCAATAGTACCTGCCTCAGCTGACTACGGGTGCTGTCTGTACAGAGTTTGTACGTTCTTGCCATGTGGACCCAGCACACTGATGTAATTATAAATAAAGCACATCAACGCCTCTACTTCCTGAGAAGATTACGGAAATTTGGTATGTCAGAGAGGATTCTCTTGAACTTCTCCAGGTGTACAGTAGAGAGCATATTGGCTGGTTCGGCAAATTGAACGCCCAGGAGCGGTAAAGACTGCAAAAAGTTGTGAACACTGCCCAGTCCATCATCGGCTCTGACCTCCCCACCATCGAAGGGATTTATTGGAGTCGCTGCTTCAAAAAGGCAGCCAGCATTCACATCATCCTGGCCACACACTCATTTCACCCCTGCCATTGGGAAGAAGGTACAGGAGCCTGAAAACTGTAACGTCCAGGTTCAGGAACAGCTTCTTCCCTACAGTCATCATGCTATTAAACACTACAACCTCAAATAAGCTCTGAACTACAGTAGACTATTATTATTATTATTATTATTATTATTGCGCTACTGTTGTATATGTGTGTGTGTGTGTACTTGTAGGTATGTGTATAAAATATATATACACATTTAACTTTTTTTCCTCTCGTTTATCATATTGTTTACAGTGTACTATGTTTACATATTCTGTTGTGCTGCAGCAAGTAAGAATTTCATTGTTCTATCTGGGACACATGACAATAAAACATTCTTGACTCTTGACCCTCGTGGGTTTTCTCCGGGTTCTCCGGTTTCCTCCCACAGTCCAAAGACTTACAGGTTTATAGGCTATTTGGCTTCGGTAAAATTGTAAATTGTTCCTAGTGTGTAGGATAGTGTTAGTATAGTTAGGAGTTTGGTCTCCTAATCTGAGGAAAGACATTCTTGCCATAGAGGGAGTACAGAGAAGGTTCACCAGACTGATTCCTGGGATGTCAGGACTTTCATATGAAGAAAGATTGGATAGACTCGGCTTGTACTCGCTAGAATTTAGAAGATTGAGGGGGGATCTTATGGAAACTTACAAAATCTTAAGGGGTTGGACAGGCTGGATGCAGGAAGATTATTCCCGATGTTGGGGAAGTCCAGAACAAGGAGTCACAGTTTAAGGATAAGGGGGAAATCTTTTAGGACCAAGATGAGAAAAATATTTTTTACACCACAGAGAGTGGTGAATCTGTGGACCTCTCTGCCACAGAAGGTAGTTGAGACCAGTTTATTGGCTATATTTAAGAGGGAGTTAGATGTGACCCTTGTGGCTAAAGGGATCAGGGGGTATGGAGAGAAGGCAGGTATGGGATACTGAGTTGGATGATCAGCCATGATCATATTGAATAGCGGTGCAGGCTCGAAGGACCGAATGGCCTACTCCTGCACCATTTTCTATGTTTCTATGTATACGTGGATCGCTGGTTGGCGATGGACCGAAGAGCCTGTTTCCACGCTGTATCTATAAAGTACACTAAACTAAATAATACGGAATACTCTGTTGTTAATTTGCCATGTCGACACAGCATTTGAAACTGCAGGTTTTGATTATGGTTGATTATTAAAAGTATTTTTCCTTTGTTCAGTTCCAGGTGTGTTCTCTGACTGGAAAAGGCTGCAAGAAAGGATTTGCCAAACACCGGTTTAAATCGGAGGTTTCTCCACAGCTGTTAAAAGGGGATGATGTGCTTAAAGGTGATGTTTATTATAATAGTTTAAAGCATTAATAAAGTATTTACAGTCAAGAAACAGGCCTTTCAGCCCAACTGGTCAATGCTAGTCACTGAGGTGGCACAGTTGTGCAGCTGGTAGAGCCCTTGCCTCAGACCAGAGACCTGGGTACGATCATGAACTCGGCTCCTGTCTATGTGATGTTTGCACGTTTTCCCTGTGACTGCGTGGGTTTCCTCCATGTGCTCAGGTTTCCTCCCACATCCAAAAGACATAGGTTAATTGGCTTCTGTAAATTACCCCTAGTTCGTAGGCAGTGGATGAGAACGTTGAATTACATAGAACAAGTCTGAATTATCATTATTGTCAAACTTCCTCTGGGACCACGACACAAAGAGGTGCCATGCTCCAGCACCATCTTAGTGTGACTCAGTGGGATTGATGAGGGGGGGGGGGAACTCATTGAAACTTACCAAATACTGAAAGGTCTGGATAATGTAAATGGGGAGAGGATGTTTAGGTCTAGGTTCAGAGGCCATAGCCTCAGAATAAAAGGACGTACTTTTAAAAAGGGGATGAAGAGGAATTTCTCTAGTTGGACGGTGGTGAATCTGTGGAATTCATTGCCACAGACAACTGTGGAGGCCAAGTCAATGGATATTTTTAAGACAGATTGGTATATTGTTAAGTATGGGTGTCAGGGGTCATGGAGAGAAGGCAGGAGAATGGGTTTGAGAGGGAAAGATGGGTCAGCCATGATTAAATGGCGAAATAGACTTTATAGGCCAAATGGCCTAATTCTGCTCCTAGAACTTATGAACATGAACTTATTGAGTAAGGAAAAGGTTATTTGATCCCCTCTTCTATTCCTTCTGTATTGATGTATGATTGTTTTTTTAATTCCAGTTACTTTCCATTATTGCAATTTGGGAAAACACATTAAGTTAAGTACCAATGACGACAACTTTGGGATCCAGTCCAACGGCAAGGTGTTTGCAACTCGTACCCAATCCATCCACTCAACCTATCGCTTCAAGGTTCTCGCAAAGGATTTAACAAGTCACGAGAAATGGAATGTTACGGTCCATTTAGTGTCTTCAGCAAATCGCCCGAACCTGGTAAGAAATGTAATTTAACCAAGAATGTTTGGCAACTGCATGGACAGGAAAGGTTTTGAGTGATGTGATTTACTGAGACGGTGCATGAGTGGGAGGCACGGTGGCGCAGCGGTACAGACGTGGGTTCAATCCTGACTACAGGTGCTGTCTATACGGAGTTTGTAACTTCTCTCTGTGACACGCCTGGGTTTTCTCTGGATACTCTGGTTTCCTCCCACACTCCAAAGACGCACAGGTTTGGAGTTTAATTGGTTTCTGTAAAATTGTAAATTGTCCCTGGTGTGTAGGATAGTGCTAGTGTATGGGATGATCGCTGGTTAGTGTGGTCTCGGTGGGCCGAAGGGCCTGCTTCCAAGCCATACCTCTGCAGTGATCCTGGTTAGGATGGACGAATCGAGCCAAACGGTATATTTTCATGCTCGTGTGACTCTAAAACCAGGCTTATTTACTTTTAATTTAGTTTAGTTTAGAGATGCAGCATGGAAACAGGCCATTTGGCCCACCGAGTCCATACCAACCAATTATCACTCGTACACTAATTCTATCATGCACACTGAACAATTTACATAACCAAATAACCTACAAAACTGCATGACTTGGGAGGGAATCCAAAAAAAGTATGTTTGTACTTTGTGATTCATCTTGACATCCTCTGTCCTTCCCACAGAGGGAGTTATGCTTGTGGTCACTTCTGTGTTCCTTTTTAAAAAATTTTGTTTCATAGAATCATTCAACATAGTTATAGCTCCAGTAAATCAGCCAAGCATAAAACTCCAAATTTACCAATCGAGAGGTAATTTACAGCAAGCATTGAGTAAGATGAGAGCACGGCTGCGGGGGGGGGGGGGGGGGGGGGGGGGGGGGGGTTTGTTTCCTTTTGAGGCAATGATTCAATGATTCAATTCAATGGTATTTTAGTCAAAGATCCAGTATTTTATGAAACTTGATTGACACATGTACCGAGGGACAGCAAAATCCTTTGTTTTTGCATACAATACACAAAGTACACAAAGAGTTGCCACGTTTCTGGCAAAGACAAAGCTACAAAGTACTAATTATAAGTTCATGTTGTAGGAACAGAATTAGGCCATTCAGCCCATCACAACTACTCCGCCATTCAATCATGGCTGATCTATCTTTCCCTCTCAACCCCATTTTCCTGCTTTCACCCCATAACCCCTGACACCTTTACTAATCAACAATCTATCAATCTGCACCTTAAATATATCCATTGACTTGGCCTCCACAGCCTTCTGTGGCAATGAATTCCACAGGTTCACCAACCTCTGACTAAAGAAATTCTTTCTCATCTCCTTTCTAAAGGTACGTCCTTTTATTCTAAGGCTGTGGCCTCTGGTCCTACGCTCTCCCACTAGTGGAAACATCCTCTCCACATCCACTCTATCCAGGCCTTTCACTATTTGGCAAGTTTCAATGAAATTCCCACTCATCCTTCTAAACTACAGGCCCAGTGCTGTCAAACGTTCATGATATATTAACCCAATAATTCCTGGGATCATTCCCGGAAATCTCTTCTGGGCACTCTCCAAAGCCAGCACATTCTTCCTCAAATATAGGGCCCAAAACTGCTCACAATACTCCAAATACAGTCTAACCATTGCTTTATAAAGCCTCAGCATTACATCCTTGTTTATATATTCTAGTCCTTGCGAAATAAATGCTTGCATTGCATTTGCCTTCTTACTAGACCCGATGCTCCCTTTTTATTCTCGGCGACCCCCCTCCCCCATCCCACTGGGACCCTCTTTGTTCTCGATCCCTTGTCCTGAAGATACCTTCGATGGTGGGGAGGTCAGTATCCATGATGGACAGGGCATTGTCCACCATCACTACCACTGGGTTATTCAGGCCCAGAAAGCCAATTCCTCAACGTGGTTCAAAGGGGATTCAGATAAGCATTTGAGGGGTACGATTTCACTAAGTGCAGTGGTCAAAAGGACAGGGTGTAAGGCAGCGAGCAAACACCTGTAAGGAAGGGGGGAGTAGCAGGCCTGTAGAAGGTGGGGTGTAGCAGGAAAGTAGTCTGAAGGTTGGGCCGACGGAAGAGGGAGTGGATAATCCCGCCGATCTCCGTCAGTGAGCACAGACCACCAGCGAATAACCCCATCGCCGTCGTAAGTCACGGGTTCAGCGTGAAAGCGGGAAAAGGCGCGGAGAAGATTCATGAGGATGTTGCCAGGACTTGATGGGCCTGAGCTATAGGGGAGGTTGAGCAAGCTGGGACTGGGTGATGCACGTATGGAACAAGCTTCTGGAGAAGTTAGTTGAGGCAGGTACTATCGCAACGTTTAAATATTATATGGATTAGTACATGTATAGGATAGGTTTGTAGGAATATAGTTCAAATACAGGCAGGTGGAACTAGTGTAGATGGGATATGGGGTTTTGGTCGGTGTGTGTGTTGGGCTAAAGGGCTTGTTTCCACGTTGTATGATGCTACGTCTATAGGGTGTGGGAGGAAACTGGACACTCGGGTGGAAACCTACACGGTCACAGGGAGAACATGCAAACTCCACCCAGCCAGCAACTAGACATTTTCCCTCGCATCCGCATCAACTCCCAAGGATTCGATCCTGACCACGGGTGCTGTCTGTGTGGAGTTTGCACGTTCTACATGTGACCACATGGGTTTTCTCCGGGTGCTCCGGTTTCCTCCCGCATCCCAACGACGTACGGTTTTGTAAGTTGATTATCCTTTGTAAATTGCCACAAGTGAGCAGGGAGTGGATGCGAAAGTGGGATAACATAGAAGTAGTGAGAAGAAGGGTCTCGACCCAAAACGTCCCCCATTCCTTCTCTCCAGGGATGGTCTGTCCCGCTGAATTACTCCAGCTTTTTGTGTCGAGGGCAGGGCCAGAGCTCCGTACAGAGGGGGTGGTGGCATCATGGGGAAGGCATTGTGTGGCCGGGGCCTGTAGCCCTCTGACGTTTATGATTGTTTGGCAGGTTTTGAGGAAGCACGCTGTTCCCGTGCTCCATTTCCAGAAACACAGCAACTTGCGCCGACAGAAGAGGGAGTGGATAATCCCGCCAACCTCCGTCATGGAGAATGACCCATTTATGAACAACCCCGTCGCCATTGTAAGTCACTGGTTCAGCGTGGAAAGCGGGAAAAGGCACGGAGAAGATTCACGAGGATGTTGCCAGGACTTGATGGGCCTGAGCTATAGGGGAGGTTGAGCAGGCTGGGACTTTATCCATTGGAGCGCAGGAGGATGAGGGGGTGATCTTACAGAGGTGTACAAAATCATGAGAGGCACATTCTTTTACCCAGAGGAGGGGAATCAAGAACCAGAGGGCAAAGGTTTAAGGTGAGAGGGGGAATATAGGAACCTGAGGGGCAATGTTTTTACACAAATGGTGATGCACGTAGAGAACAAGCTTCTGGAGGAGTTAGTTGAGGCAGGTACTATCGCAACGTTTAAATATTATATGGATTAGTACATGTATAGGATAGGTTTGTAGGAATATGGTTCAAATACAGGCAGGTGGAACAAGTGTAGACGGGGTAAGGTGCTTTGGTCGGTGTATGTGTTGGGCTGAAGGGCTTGTTTCCACGTTGTATGATGCTACGTCTATAGGGTGTAGGAGGAAACTGGACACTCGGGTGGAAACCTATACGGTCACAGGGAGAACATGCAAACTCCACACAACCAGCAACTAGACATTCTCTCTCGTATCCGCATCAACTCCCAAGATTCGATCCTGACCACGGATGCTGTCTGTGTGAAGTTTGCACGTTCTACATGTAATCACATGGGTTTTCTCTGGGTGAAGGCAGGAGAATGGGTTTGAGAGGAAAATATAGATCAGCCATGATTGAATGGCGGAGTAGACTCCATGGACTGAATGGCCTAATTCTGCTCCTATGTCTTATGGTCCAAATATCTTATGGCAACATGTCTAGGGGCGGCATTGTGACGCAGTGGTAGCTGCTGCCTTACAGTGCCAGATTTGATCCTGACCATGGGTCCTGTCTGCACAGAGTTTGTACCTTTTCCCCATGACCTGCGTGGATTTTTTCCGGGTGCTCCGGTTTCCTCCCACACTCCAAAGACGTACAGGTTTGTAGGTTTGTTTGGCTTCTGTAAAAACAAAATGTTTATGTGTCCTAGTGTGTATAGGAGAGTATCGAGCACGGGATGATCTCTGGTCGGCACAGACTCGGTGGGCTGAAGGACCTGTTTCCGTACTGTTTTTCTAAAGTCTAAAGTAAAGTGCCAAGTCTAAAATCTCTGCTCACCATTTCCTCCTTTAGGTTATCTCTGACATCCAAGCCTATGAATCGTTAACCTACACCATCTCAGGACCAGGGGTAGACCAACCTCCAATTGGCTTGTTTGTGATCGGCACAAAGACAGGCTATTTAAACATCACAGGCCAAGTGGATCGTGAAAAAAACCCCGAATTTAAGGTGAGTTCTGATCACTGGATATATATACAGTACAAGACCAAGTGCAGACCCGTTGGGTCTGTTCCCCCAACGTGTGGTTGTTGGGGGGGGGGGGGGGCGGCATGCAGCGTCACACACTAACTACCCCCCCTCCCGCACTCACGCCCCCCGGGGAGAGGGAGAGGGGGGAGGGGGGAGAGAGGGGGGGGTGGGGGGAGACGGGGGGGGGGGTGGAGAGAGGGGGGGGTAGAGAGAGCGGGGGGGGGGGGAGAGAGGGGAGAGGAGAGGGGGGGGGGGGTGAGCGGGGAGAGAGAGGGGAGGAGAGGGGGAGGAGAGGAGGGGGGTGTGAGAGGACAGGGGGAGAGGAGAGGGGGGGGGAGAGGAGAGGGAGGGGGGGAGAGGAGGGGAGGGAGAGAGGGGAAGAGAGAGAAGGAGCGAGAGAAGGAGGGAGGGGGGGGAGGAGAGGGAGGGGGAGGAACCCAAACCCAAACCCCATTTGCAGGCAGTGCTTTTTTACCTCTAACCATAATTACATTTTCAAACCAAATTAAGGGCACTCACAGTGCTGTAGACATTTGTCAGTGTCATTCAAAGCTCTGATTGGGGCACACCACTTGCAGAGACTGATTGAGGCACACCACTTGCAGAGACTGATTGAGGCACACCACTTCCTGGTTTTATAGTCGTTCCCCCTCCCTCCAGCAAGGGCGGCAGAGAGAATGGGGAATGTTGTAAAAACATTAATATCTCTGTCAATTTTCATCAACGGGAAAAATCCTCAGCACACACGTGGCGGAGGGGGGCTCTGAGCGAGGTGGCCAAAAATGACGGCCGTAGGTGGCGGCGTACTCTCGGAAACCGCAGCACAGAAAGCCAAAACCGGTCAAGAAATGAGTTTTAGTAATATAGATATTTGCAAGTTCCTTTAGCTTGTGTTTAGGTCCAGGTTTAGCTTTGTTATAGTCGGTGTACAGTGTGTAGCTTTCTTTTGCATGCTAACCAAATGAATGATCCAAGCCAGGCGGCACGATGGCACAGCTGTACCATAGACAGAGCATCGTCCACGCCAACCAGAGACCCCCGCACACTAACACTTTCCTACACACACACACTAGGGACAATTTCAAATTTTTAACCAAGTCAATTAGCCTACAAACCTGTGCGTCTACAAAACCGCACGTCTTTGGAGCGTGCGAGAAAACCGGCGTACCCGGAGAAAACCCATGCGGTCACGGGGAGTTTGTGCAAACTCCACACCGACAGCACCCATAGTCAGGGTCGAATCAGTGGGTGTGCATAAAATCATGAGGGAAATTTTGCCTTAATGCAGTCTCGTACCCAGAGTAGGGGAATCAAGAACCCGAGGACATAGATTTAAGGTGAGAGGAAAAATATTTAAGAGGAACCTGAACACTCACTCAGAGGGTGGTGGGTGTATGGAACAAGCTGCCAGAGTAGGTAGTTGAGGCAGGGACCATAACAAATTTAAAAGACTTTTGTAAACTCTTTTAAACTCTTTTAAAAATGTATTTATATTCTACTATTAACTGTACATATGTGCATTGGTGTTGTGTTGTATTTCTTTTAACGGAGGAGAAGCAAATGGAATTTCGTTGCTCAGTTTTGTGCAATGACAATAAACATATTCTATTCTATTCTATTCTATTCTATTCTATTCTATTCTATTCTATTCTACATCCATGGGATAGGTTCAGAAGGACATGGGCCAAATGCAGGCAAATGGTATGTGCTTAGATGGGACATCTTGGTCGGCATGGATGAGTTGGGCCGAAGGGCCTGTTTCCGTGCTGTACAACTCTACGACCATGTGACTCCATGAAAGGAATGTGACAATCCTCCATTGCAAATTTATTTCAAAGAATGGCCAAGGCTTCATAACCGTATATTCCTTGTGCCTTAAGATTCTTTTGTTATTTCAATTTCAGCTGACGGCACAAGCGCTGGATAAATCTGGTCAACCAAGAGAGAAGCCCCTGGAACTTGTGATTGAAGTTGGGGATATGAATGATAACGCCCCGGTATTCCAGCAGCAAGTGTTCATGGGAGGTGTTGAAGAACTGTGCACATTTGGTAAGAACCATGAACCGTCTTCAATGATCACCCGCTGAGCAGCTTTAAACTTCAAAGATAAAGTGCGGAAATAGGCCCTTTGACCCAAAGAGTCCACACTGACCAGCGACCCCCACATACTAGCACCATCCTACATACCAGAGCCAATTTACAATTTTTACAGAAGCCACTGAACTTTGGAGTGAATGAGGAAACCCGAAGGAAACCCATGCGGTCACAGGGAGAAAGTACAAACTCTGTACAGACAGCCCTCGAGGCTAGGATTCAACCCAGGTCTTTGGCGTTGTAAGGTGACAACTCCACCGTGCCGCCCCTGATCTCTGCACAAGAAAATCTCTAAACCTCTGATCCTTCACCTTCAACCTAAGCTCTCTGTTTTTTAAACACCCGTGCTATGACGGGGGGGGGGGGCACGTTTCTGACGACCGCTCGGGTAGCTTACAAACTTAGGATGTGAACATTAGAGAGAAGAAGCAAGGAACTGCAGATGCTTCATGCCAAAAAAAGGCATGAAGTGCTGGAGTAACTTGGCAAGACAGGCAGCATCTCTGGAGAACTCTCTGGATAGGTGACGTTTCAAGTTGGGACCCATCGTTAGACATGGATTGTTACCTGAGCTTGTGGGCTTGAGATAGGGTTTTGAGCCGGAACTGATGGTGGCAGGGGGTTGAAGAAAGCTGAAAGAGAGGAGGGGCATATTTAATTCTGTCATTTTAGGTAACATCCCTCTCCCTCTTCCTTCCTACCTCTCTTTCCTGTTCCGCCTCCCTCCCTGGTGTACACACATTTCTTCCACTATCCTGGTTCCCTTTCCTCCACACTAGCATCCACCCCCACCCATATACCTCCCCCTTCTTCCAATCCTCTTCTCTCCTTATCCAACACCCTTTTGGCACAAGGTTAATTCCCGGGATGGTGGGACTGTCATATGCTGAGAGTATGGAGCGGCTGGGCTTGTGCACTTCGGAATTTAAACGGATGAGAGGGGATCTTAGATTATTAAGGGTCTGGACATACTAGAGGCAGGAAACATGTTCCCGATGTTGGGGGAGTCCAGAAACAGGAGGCACAGTTTAAGAATAAGGGGTAAGGCATTTAGAAGGAAGATGGGTAAACACTTTTTCACACAGAGAGTTGTGAGTCTGTGGAATTCCCTGCCTCGGAGGGCGGTGGAGGCCGGTTCTCTGGATACTTTCAAGAGAGAGCTTGATAGGGCTCTTAAAGATAGCGGAGTCAGGGGATATGGGGAGAAGGCAGGAACGGGGTACTGATTGTGGATGATTAGCCATGATCACAATGAATGGCGGTGCTGGCTCGAATGGCCTACTCCTGCACCTATTGTCTATTGTCTATTGGCTCTTTATCAACTCTAGCCTTGGTCCACCCATCAGTCAATCAAACCCTCCTCACCTGTATCCACCTTTCACTTACCAGGTTCTGTAAACCCCCACCCCCCACAGCTCTTTTCCAGCTTTCTCCTCCCTACTAGAATCAGTCCGCAGAAAGATCCCGGTCTGAAACGTCATCTGTCCATTCCCTCCACAGATGCCGCCCGACCCACCGAGTTACTACAACACTGTTTTGCTCAGAATTCCAGCATCTGCAGTTCTGTCTCTTTTAGACTTTAGACTTTAGGGATACAGCGTGGAAACATGCTCATCAGCCCACCCAACCCGCGCCCATCAGCAATACACTAGCACTATCCTGCACACTAGGGACAAATTCCACATGTTTACAGAATCCAATTAATCTACAAACCTGCATGTATTGTGAGTGTAGGAGTAAAACCAGAGCATCCGGATAAGACCAACACGGTCACAGGGAGAACGTACAAACTCCGTACAGACGGCACCTGTAGTCAGGATCGAATCCGAGCCTGGCGCTGTAAGGCAGCAACTCCACTGCTATGCCACCGTGTCGCCCCTGTTAGCTAACCAATGATAAGACCGGAAGTGCCTTGCAGCTGTGGCTCGCCTGCAGTCCGTTTTTCTTTTCTTTTTTTGTTTTCTTTCTTCCCGTTGTTACAGTTTATTTCGGTTTATTTTAGTTGTGCATGTGTGGGGGGGGGGTGGGAGAAACATGTTTTTGGACTCTTCCTTCGGGGGGGTTTCGGCCTTTCTTGCCGTATCCCCCGTCTCCGTCTCCATCTGCGCTGAGGCCTATCGCGGAACTGGCGGCCTCCAACTGAGACCGACCTCGAGGCTCCGGAGGCAGAGCCAGGACTTACCAACGCGAGGCTGGCCGACTTCGGGGTTATGGTGGCGTTGCGACCCGACTTCGGAGCCTCGGGGGCTCGGCCGTGGACCAGTGGACGACATTGTCCCTGCCCCCTGGACAGAGAACCTGTTATTCGTCCAGCCTCCTCCCCCTTCCAGTTATCTTCTCTCCCTCCCCCGCAAACCCCAATCCGTTTGAAGAAGGGTTCTGACCCAAGGGTCACCTATCCAACTTCTCCAGAGATGTTTCCTGACCCTCTGAGTTACTCCAGCGCTCTGTGTCCCATCTGCAGAAGATACAGAAAACTAAAAGCACTACCATGAACAGCTTCTTCTCCGCTGTTATCAGACTTCTGAATGATCCTCCCATATGCTATGGTACTGTCCCAATTCTCCATCCTACCTCATTGCACACATTGGACATTGTCTCTGGAACAGAAAGGTCTGTTTTACGCTGTAATACTATGACCATGGCTCTATAACTAGTATGCTGCAATGCTGAGCAACTCTATTCCGCACTCTAGTATTTCTACCTATTGTACGTGTTTGGCTCGATTATATTCATGTATAGTATTATCTGATTTATAGTCATACTGCACAGAAACAGGCCCTTAGGCCCAACTTGTGCATGTTGACCAAGATACCCCATCTAATCTAGTCTCATTTGCCTGCATTTGCACTATCCCTCTAACATTTTCTATCAATGTACCTGTCCAAATGTTATTATAACACCTGCCTCAACTACCTCCTCTGACAGCTCATTTGATGTTCCTACCACCTCCCAAGTAAAAAAAAAGGTTCTCATTAAATCTTTCCCATCTTACCTTAAAACTATGTTCTCTGGTTGTTGATTACCCTAACCTGGGCAAAAGACTGTGTATTCATGCTATGATCTATTCCCTATTTATCCCTTCATGATTTTACACAACCCAACCTTGCCCTATGGCTCAGCCCATCAAGTCCTGACAACATCCTTGCACTCTTTCAACTTTAATGGCATCATTCCTAAAGCCAGCTGACCAAACTGAACACAATACTCCAAATGCAACCTCACAAAGGTCTTGTACAACTGTAACATAATGTCCCAAGCTCTATACTCATTGACTTGACTGATGATGGCCAATGTACCAAAAGCCTTCTTCACCACCTTATCTACATGTGACGCGACCTTCAGGGAACTGTGTAACTGTGATCGGATAGCACGCAAACAAAAGCTTTTCACTGTTCCTAGGTACCCATGACAATAAAGGGAATAATGTTTTGTGCAAGATAAAGTCTGATCGAGGATGGTTTGAATGGCTCCAATGAGGTAAATTGGAGGTCAGGACCTCTCTCTGGACAAATCTAGAGCTAAGCATAAAAACATGGGAGGAAACAGCTTTCTAGTTTTGCCATTTAGTTTAGGAACAGCTTCATCCAAGACCGCAAGAAATTACAGAGAGTTGTGGACACAGCCCAGACCATCACACAAACCAACCTCCCTTCCATTGACTCCATCTAAACTTCACGCTGCCTCGGCAAGGTCACCAGCAAAATCAAGAAACAGTCTTAGCCTGGTTACTCCCTCTTCTCCCCTCTCCCATCAGGCAAGAGGTATAGAAATGTGACAACGCACACCTCCAGATTCAGGGACAGTTTCTTCCCAGCGGTTATCGGGCAACTGTACCATCCTTTCAACATCCAGAGAGAGGTCCTGACCTCCAATTTACCGCATTGGAGACATTCAAACCGTCCTTGATCGGACTTTATCTTGCACTAAACATTATTCCCTTTATCAGGTATCTATACACTGTGGACAGCTTGATTGTAATAGTCTTTAGTCTTTGTAATAGACATAGTCTTTTCTCTTGCTCAACTAAAAACTTTTCACTGTACCTCGGTACGCGTGACAATAATAAACCAAAGCTAAACCTAAGCCATTAATCGACATTTGCATTGCGTTTTCTTCTAGGTACCGTGGTTCAGAATTTAACAATCGTAGCCACAGATGCAGACATAGGAAATAATGCCCGTATTGCCTACAGTATTCAATCCCAGGGAGGCATGAATATGTTTGAGACGTTTGGTAATGGAATGGTTAGAACAATAGCAACTAACTTAGACAGAGAGGTTTGTATCAAAGATTCACTTTCTGCAACTCTGTTGAAGCTAATTTACAAATGTCCAGCCCAGCCTATTGAATTTGTTAGACACAAAGTACTGGGGGGAGGGGGGGAGAGAGAGGGGGGGGGGGGGGGTGGTGGTTAGGGGGGGGGGAGAGATAGGGGGGAAGAGAAAGGGGGGGTGGTTAGGGGGAGGGGAGAGAGGGGGGGGTGGTTGGGGGACGGAAGAGAGGGGGTGGTTGGGGGAGGGAAGAGAGGGGGTGGTTGGGGGAGGGGAGAGATAGGGGGAGAGAGAGGCGGAGAGAGAGGGGGAGGGAGAGAGAGGGGGGGAGGGAGTGGGGGGGGGGGGAGAGATGGGGAGGGGGAGGGAGAGAGAGGGGGAGAGAGAGAGATAGGGGGTGAGGAGATGGGGAGAGAGGGCGGAAGGGGAGAGAGTAGGGGGGGGGGGGAGAGAGAGGAATGGAGTGGGAGAGAGTGGAGAGGAGGGGAAGGAGGGCAGGGGTATATTGCTGGTGTACAGAAAGTACTTGCATATAATAATGTTACAGTAAACTGTTTGTCTTGTTCTGACAGACCAAAGATTTGTACACCCTTGTGGTGAAAGGGCAAGATTTGAATGGAAACTACAAGGGGTTGGCTTCGACTGCAAACGTCCAAATCCATATCCTGGATGTCAATGACAATATTCCAACCTTGGAAAAATATGAGGTATAGACGTGAGAATAAAGAATAAAGGCTGCACACCCGCGTTGAACGGCCAGGAAAGCAAACTAGCTCCTCTACTTCCTTAAGATGTTTGGCATGTGGGGTTTGGCATGTCCCCACCACAGAAAGCATTTTATTGAGATGCATTGCAGTGTGATTTTGGAACAGCTCCATCCAAGATCACAAGTTCCTGCAGAGCGTTGTGGACTTAGCCCACACCATCAAGCAAACCACCCTCCCTTGACTCCGTTTATGCTTCAGCCAGCCATGGCAAGGCCACCATCATAATCAAGGACATAATCAGTCTCTCTCTTTTCCCCTCTCCCATCAAACATGAGGTACAGAAGTGTGAAATTACACTCCTCTAGATTTAGGGACAGCATTTCTAAGGCAGTGTGAAGTGTAGATGGAGTCGATCATGGGGAACCTGGTCTGTGTGATGGACGAAGCTACATTCACAACTCTCTGCAATTTCTTGCGGTCTCGGACGAAGCCAAGTTGGACAGTTCCTGTGAACCGCGAACCAAGTTCCTAAAGCAACCAATCCCAATAGGATGCTCTCTACGGTGCCTCTGTAGAAGTTGATTATTCTGGAAAACAGGGATGTCATTGACGAGGACAGAATTTATTGACATGGTGGATGGCGTGCTGGAGTGGTGAAGAGGATGCTCCAGGGAGGTTGAGACCCCCGGGGATGGAGGTGGTCCTCTCGGCCTACGCCGATGATGTCATGTTCACCGACCCTGTTGACCTGCGGAGTATGCGTGAGTGCCAACAGGTTTTCTCGGCTGCTTCCTCCGCCAAGATCAACTGGGGGAAGTGCTCTGGTCTCTTGGTGGGAGGGCAGTCAGGCGCTGGTCTGTATTCGTACCCAGGTGGCGGCTCTCCGACTCAGGACCCTGCGGAGGTACGTCTACTCGGACTACCCTCCTAAATGGCACGTGCTAGCGACGTACTTTTTTCGCCAGGGGACGCTGCCTTCAGGAGGGCTCACGGCTCCCGGTAGCGGGCATGAGTCGACGGGCTAG
This sequence comes from Leucoraja erinaceus, assembly GCF_028641065.1. NCBI lineage: Eukaryota > Metazoa > Chordata > Chondrichthyes > Rajiformes > Rajidae > Leucoraja > Leucoraja erinaceus. The sequence goes on from NC_073380.1 coordinate 54,598,380, forward strand.
GCGGGATAGGCGGGAGTTGCCTGGCTTTTACCGTGACCTCCTGAAGGCCAGGAATTTGGTCACCTTCAGCCAGGGCCCTGCTCCTCAGGGGGAGGGGGGTGTCGTGGATGTGACGGTGGGTGTCAAGGAGAGGCGTGTGCATGGAGCGATTCCGGCCGAGCTTACCCCCGCTCAGTCGGAATTGTTCATAGGGCCCACGGCCCGGGTCCCTCCCCGAGAGCCGGCCCCATGCAACATGAGCCGCCTTTCCGAGATGCCCAGCGTGCCGTTCTGTGACGCGGAGAGGCGCGTACTGTACAGGCTGCTCTTGCACACTCTCCACTTCCTCGCCCTCGTCTTCCGTCCAGACACACCCTGGCGGTCCGTGTTACCACCTGACGAGGGGAGCGGTCCCCAGTGGAGGTCTCTCTACAAGGGAGTCCTCCCCCTTTACATCGGGGACCTGGGGTGGAGAGTGTTGCACAAAGCCGTGGCCTGTAATAGGTATTTGAGCCGGTTCACGGACTCTTCCCCTGCTTGTCATTTCTGCGGTGAGGAAGAGACCGTGTTCCATGTGTACATAGAGTGTGAGAGGTTGCAGCCACTGTTCGAGTATCTGAAAGGGCTGCTCCTCAAGTTTTGGCTACATTTTAGTCCAACGCTATTAATTTATGGGCACCCGGTACAGAGGGGGGAGGGTCGGGAGGGAGGAGGGGGTCTCCCTGTCGGTCTGCTCCTGGGCCTGGCCAAGATGGCCATTCGCGGGTCCAGGCAGCGGGCAGTCGATGGCCGCACAGCGATCGGCTGCCTGCCCCTTTTCCGGGGTTACGTCCGTGCCCGCGTGTCCCTAGAAAGGGAACACGCGGTGTCCATGGGGACTGTGGAGGCCTTCTGTGAACGCTGGTCACCACAGGAGGTTGAATATATTATAGATAAAAATGTTAATATTTTAATTTGATAATTTTGTTTAAGTGTTTTTTAAATTGTTTGAGCTTTCTACCTTCCCTTGTAAATTGTACATTTGTTTAAAAATCTAATAAAAAAAAACATTTACGGGAAAAAAAAAAAAATGTTTTTAAAAAGGGAGGTTTAGACCCCGCCATGATTGGTGGGACAGTGGACAGCGATATATTTCCAGATTAACACAGTGTTTGAGCACCTCCAAGTAGGGTGGTGTTCTCAAGCACCCACTGCCCGATAGGCCTTCTTGGTGATAGATGTAGGATTGGGAGGTGAGGGGGGAGAGAACCCACCATCAACACTGGTTTTTTAAAGACCTGCTGATATACCTAAGTGGAGCGGATTTCTAGTTTACATTTAAGATTCAAGATACAGCATGGAAACAGGCCTTCCACTTGAATTCACCACTAAGTGTTTTATTTTCTGCCTCCAGTATGAAGTATCTGTTCAGGAGAATACTGTGAGCGATGAAGTGACACGCATACAAGTGATCGATATGGACCAAGAATATACCGATAACTGGCTGGGAAACTTTGAGATTATTGAGGGGAATGAAGGAGGCCACTTCCGATTTGTGATGGATGAGAAAACCAATGAAGGAATCCTCGTGCTTCAAAAGGTAAAGTTGCAAATCATACATGAGTTGTAGGTGCAGGATTAGGCCATTCGGCCCATCAAAGCTACTCCGTCATTCAATCATGGCTGATTTATCTTTCACTCTCAACCTCACTCTCGTGCCTTCTCCCCGTAACCCCTGACACCAGTACTGATCAAGAATATGTCAATCTCCACCTTAAAAATATCCATTGACTTGGCTTCCACGCCCTTCTGTGGCAATAATGGTAACAAAGGTCGTTCTTTCTTTGACCGTCCTAACCAAACTTCAGGAGGGGAAGGACACAGGGGGAAACGTCCCCATGTTTTGAGAGGTGGGGGACAATCCCACCCATGTTCTGTAATCCGGATTTTGAAATTCAGTGAAAAAAAATCTATTAAAAATCTCCGCTCCTCGCAAGACAGTGGGGGTGGGATTGATGATGGAGGGCTCCAGTTCCCTCCCACATTCCAAAGACGTGCAGGTTTGTAGGTTATTTGGTTTTCGTAAAATTTGAAATTGGCCCTAGTGTGTAGGATGGAACTAATGTACGGGGATCACTGGTGAGTGTGGACTTGGTGGGCCGAAGGGCCTGTATGTGTAAACTCGAAACTAAACTAAATTTCACTGTGCATTTACACATGCAACAATAAAACACCATTGACCATTAAGGTGGGATTTTGTCCATAAAGTTTTGGTACAATGGTTCAATGCGCCATGTCTTGGCGCCTTTTCAAAGTCCAATCCATGCTCTAGTTGTTGTGCTCAGTGCCCATTCCAGGCGAGCCCCAGACTGCTGTCGGCCCTCCGGCCATCGCCTTCCTTGGATATGTGGATTGACATTATTGCAATAATGTATTGTATACATTATTGCAATAATTGATTACATTTTTAAAAAATAGGGGCCGTCTGAACAACCTCCCCCTGCAGCCCACCTAGCTCGGCTAACTTTGTAATGATTGTCTTCCCTCATAATCCCTGCACAGGAACTGGATTATGAAGAGTCATCAACTCGAGAACTTCTCCTCCGAGTTACCAACAAAGCAAAGTATCACTCTTCTGTTATGACCAGTTTAGCCGCTGGTGGAATTTCCATCATCGGAGGCGGAGGCGGAGGCGGAGGCGGAGGCGGAGGCGGAGGCGGAGGCGGAGGCGGAGGTGGAGGCGGAGGTGGAGGTGGAGGCGGAGGTGGAGGCGGAGGTGGAGGCGGCAAGCCTATTCGGTTAATAGTCAATGTAAAGGATCAGAAGGAAGGGTTCTCATTCAAGCCAACCACAAAGAGAATCACCATCAGCGAAAACAGTAAGAAAGTCACAATCGGTCAGAAGCTGGGAAGGTACCCAGCCATCAGTGCTGACACTGGCAAAGAGAGCACAACTGTCAGGTAGAGTGTTCCTCTATTGCCCCACCTCACATGCATGAGTGCTCACGGGCATTGCCAGCATGTTGAAACGAGCCTGTGTCTGTATGACTACCTTTGTGGGGTTTGTGTGTAGGTGGTGCATATGGGCATTTTGTGTTGGGTGCGTGTGCGTGTGTGTCTGCACATGTAATGTGTATTTGTGTCTCTGTATGTGTTATGTTTGTGTGCCTTTGTGTGTGTATGTGTTGTTTTTTTATGTCTATGTACATGTGTGTTGTGTGTAATAACATTGTGTTTTGTATATATGGGTGTGTGTTGTCCGTGAATTGCATGTGTGCGTGTATTTTGTGTGTATATGTGCGTGCATGTGTGTTTTGTGTGTGTGTTTGTGCCTGTGTGCTGTGCATGGGTGTGTGTTGTCTATGAGTTGCATGCGTGTGCGTGTTTTATTTTTGTGTGAGCATCTGCATGTGTGTGTTATGCATGTGTAATGCTGAGTTTTTGTGTCTGTATATGTGTGTGTGTGTGTGTGGTATTTGTGTTTGTGCTTGTGAGTGTGTCTGGGTGTGTGTGCGCATTTATTGTGTGATGGGGGTGTGTGTGCCTGTCCTTGTGTGAGTGTGCCCGTGAGTTTGCGACTGTTTGTGCAGGAGCAGTTGTTGAACATGCATGCAATTTAGCAAAACAAAACCACGCTTGCTTTTGTGTCTTTTCCTGCAGATATGCAAAAGGTTCTGATGCAGCCAACTACTTATTTATTGACCAAGAAACGTCAGAGATCTCTCTGGCCAAAATACCTGACCACGAGTCTGAACATGTGGTGAATGGGAAGTACACAGCGACTATACTGGCCATAAATAACGAGGGTGAGTATATAAAGATGGACGGCTTTTACATAGACACATAGATGTGCAGGAATATGATCACACACGGCAGAAGCTATAAAGGCGAGGACTCTATTCCTTGGTGCCCAGGGGGGTGACGGGTGATCATATAGAGGTGCACAAAACCATGAGAGGAATAGATTGGGTAGACACACAGTCTCTTGCCCAAAGTAGGAGAATCGAGGACCAGAGGACATAGGTTTAAGATTTAATAGGAACCTGAGGGGCAATTTTGTCACACAAAGGGCAGTGCGTGTATGGAACGAGCTGCCAGAGGAGGTACTTGAGATAGGTACAATTGTGATGATTAAGAAACATTTAGAAAGGTACATGTATAGGACAGGTTTAGGGAATTATGGGCCAAACGCTGGCAGGTGGGACTAGTGTAGATGGGGCATGTTGGCTGGTGTGGGCAATGGGCCTGTTTCCATGATTCTAAGCTATTGGTTTAATTTGGCATTATGTTCAGTATTGCCATTGTGGGTTGAAAGGCCCATTCCTGAGCTGTACCGATCATTGCTCATTGGGTGTAGGAATGAACTGCAGACAGTGGCGGACTGCGTCTAAATATTATGGTTGCCAGGAGACAAAGGGGGCCCACTTCATCAGGGGCCCACTTGCCATCGGGCAAGCTGACACCCTGACCAGTCTGCCACTGACTGCAGATGCTGGTTTATATTGAAGATAGACACAAAGTGCTGGAGCAACTCAGTGGATCAGACAGCATCTCTGGAGAAAAAGAATGGATAACGTTTCAGGTTGGAATCCTTCTTCAGACTGCAGGAGGGTTCTGACCTAAAATGTCACCAATCCTTTTTCTTCAGTCATGCTTCCTGACCCGCTGAGTTGCTCCAGCACTTTGTGTCTATCTTCTATGTTCATTGGTTTGTGTATTGAATGTAAATGTTAGAACATCATTGTATTATTGTATTTTAATGACCACATAGCCAAGCTGGTGGAATTTGTTATCAGTACAGCTCGGTACAGGTTCCAACATTTCATCAAACATTAAACATATAGCATAGATATACATACAAACAGACGCATTACATAATACATAAGGGCCATGCTTATTCTTATTCCTCACCGTACAGAGTTTAAAATGTTAATTGCAGTGGAAATGAAACTGTTTTTAAAGCGGTTTGTTTTTGAGGCAATTGTCCTGTAGCGCCTCCCAGAGGGCAGTAGCTGAAAGGCATAGTGTGCAGGGTGAGTAGGATCAGAGATGATCTTGCGGGCTCTGTGTAATGTCCGTTTGTGGTAAAGTGATTCAAGGGATGGTAGGGGTAAGCCAATAATTTTAGATGCTCTGTTGATATTAACCGTCATATTACGGTTGTACAACTGCAAAAAATAGATACGTACATGTTCAGTTCAACTCAGTTGAGTTTATTGACACGTGTCCCGAGGCACAGTTTAAAGCTTCTGTTGTGTGCTAGCCAGTCAGTGTAAAGACAATACATGATTACAATCAATCCATTTACATGGGAAGAGACATGGTATGGGAATAACGTTTAGTGCAAGGTAAAGCCAGCAAAGTCCGATCAAGAATAGTTCAAGGGTTACCAATGAGGTAGATAGTAGTTCTGCACTGCTCCCTGGTTGTGGTAGGATGATTCAGTTGCCTGATAACAGCTGGGAAGAAATTGTCTCGGAATCTGGCAATGTGCGTTTTCACACTTCTGTAACCTTTGCCTGATGGGAGAGGGGTGAAGAGGGACTGGCCAGGGTGCAACTCTTCCTTGATTATGCGGCTAGCCATGCCGAGGTAGTATGAGGTATAAATGGAGTCAATAGAAGGGAGGTTGTGATGGCCTGGGATGCGTTCACAATTTGCTGCAATTTCTTGCGGTCTTGGGTGGAGCTGCTCCCAAACCAAACTGTGATGCATCCCGATAAAATGCTTTCTATGATGCATCTGTAGAAGTTGGTGAGAGTTGTAGGGGACCATGCTGAACTTCCTAAGCCTGTTACTGGGACTAGGAGGTTTGAGTTGTAGGGGGAGTATTAGCTGAGTAATAGGCTGACTCTATTTCCCTGGAGGCTGGGAGGGTGACCATGAAGGGCGTGGATTACGTGAGTAGCCATAGTACTCTCCACTGGGTGGTGACATCTAAAACAGATGAAGGGGAGAAGGGAAAGATTTAAAAGGCATCTGTGGGGCAACCCTTTAAATTTTTTACTTCAAGAGTAAAATTGACTCGTGGAAATCTTTCATCATGTTGAACGATTTTCACGAGTTAACAAATTTCCCGAATACCTGCCGTTAGCATTACGAGTCGCTAAGTTACGTCCACGAGTTCCAACGTTCCCGCTATGTTAATTCTACGTGATTACCACGAGTTTGATTTGTTTTAAACTCAGGATCACTTGTGGGTGGACTCGCACCGTGAGACAGAGCCATAACTCTAACTATAAATAGCAATGTTACAAAATTTTGAGATTTAAAAAATCAAGTCTGCAATTTATCCCATCAGATAAAGTATAACAATAAGTTTAATTTGACACCTAATTCACTTTCATATCTCAAGTAATAAAAAAGTTATGGCCATTTTCATATTCGGAAATTAGCATCTTGTTCCCTATTGATTTTCTATGGACATAACAAAAAAGCTGTGATCGTGGACAGTCAAAAGCCCATAACCTTCTTAAAAAGTTAAGAGAACTGAATGAAATTTTCAGTTATCATAGATTGAAGCATTCTGAAACAAATATAAAATAATCTTACTTGGATGACCTGAAATTAAAGCATATAACTAGTTAGTTACCCAATTGTAGCTAATTTCAAACTTCAATTACTAGATCTAAACATCTATCCATTTCTTAATAAATATGATTAACATTTTTAAATAGCCCAAGTGTCCAAATAATATTCACAAATAATTCACAATAAAACATGATTTTTAAATCTCATTTACATCAATTTATAGGCCAAATGGAAGGAATTTAGTGTTCAATTGCTGTAAATTAAAGTCAATTAAAATCGGCTTTCTAGTGGGTTCCTGTGAACGCGCTGGTTTAGAACGTTCACATTGCGCTGGATTTGTGCCCTCAAGTGTCCAGAAAAATACTGCGGGATATAAAGAGCCCAAAATGAACTACTCGCTATAGAAAACTTTATACACAGGGTTATATACAAGCCCCATTTAATGTAAAAATAAGGTACATACCTTTAATTGTTTGGTTTATAAAACCCTGGGGCTGCGAGAGGTTGCGGGTTGAGAGAGTGATTTTTAAACTACTATAACTATTATACAAGGCCATAAAAACTAATAATACCTTTTGCGACGGGGTCTTTCAGCGATTTTCCGTTAATGATTTACTAGGCTGAACATTTTCGATTGCAACAGCCTAGTAAAAATCGCGTTTTAAACCCGCCCCCTCTAAACAGCGCCAAAATCACACACACTGAGTAGGGCAGATGCTCAGCCACGATTCAGGTAGGTTTTGTAACATACCTACTCTAAAGGGCCTGTCCCACCAGCATGCGATAGCATGCGTCTAGCGCGACCAAATGTGGTCGCTTGAGGCGTACGGCCTCGCGGGGCCGGTCCCACTTCGATCGGCGGAGGCATATGGAGTTGTGTGGGGCTGGTCCCGACATCGCGCGGGGCTCCAAAAATCTTGCACTGTCCGAAAATCTCGCGTGAAAATGGCCTGTCGGCCCGCAGCCGTATTGAGGCTGTACGCAGCGTCTCGACGCTGTACGCAGCGTCTTGATGGTGTACGCCTAGGGCGTGGTGTTGCGCGATGACGTCACCGCCCGACGCCGTGCGACGTCCAAATTCAGTCGGCCCGCCTCCTGCGTGAGGATTGGTGAGTATGATGTCGGGACCAGCCCCGCACAACTCCAGACGCCTCCGCAGTTGGAATTGGGACCGGCCCCGCGAGGCCGTACGCCTCAAATGACCACGTTTGGTCGCGCTAGATGCATGCAATCGCATGCTGGTGTGACAGTCCCTTAACTCTAACTGTGACTCTGTGACTCAGACTCTGACTGTGACTCTGTAACTATGTAACAATGTGACTGTGACTCGGTGACTGTGTGACTGTAATGCTATGACTCTGTAAAAGCCCTGTCCTACGGTACGAATTCATTCCAAGAGCTCTCCCGAGTTTAAAAAAAATCAAACTCGTGGTAAGCATGGAGAATGAACATAGTGGGTACGTCGGCGCTCGCGGACGTCTCTTAGCGCTAACGGCAGGTACTCGGGAAGACTCGCTAACGGCAGGTAAGCATGGGAAGACTCATGAAGATTTTTCAACTTGATGAAAAATGTCCACGAGAGCCCCGAGTACCGATGAGTGGCCATTACCGTAAATCTTCAAATGAATCGGGGCAAACTCGGGAGAACTCTTGGAATGAACTCGTACCGTGGGACAGGGGTTTAACTCTAACTCTGTGACTCCGTGACACTGCAGGCCCGTACGAAGCTTTTCAAAAAGGGGGGTGGCATGACAGGATTACAAAAAACTTAATGTGAAATAATGTGTGCGCTGCACACATCACGAGCGCGAAGCGTGAAGTCCCTCGATGCCGGGGTCCAGGGCCCACTTAAAGGCCCTGGAAGCTCAGGGGTTTTAGATGCTCTCTGATCCAATCTGAGCCTTGTTTTGGAGCATGTTTGCACCAAATGTATGACCAATATTTCAGAAATTAACAGGAATTTGAGGTAGCTTTTTCACACAAAGGGTGCTGGGTGTATGTAACGAGCTGCCAGAGGAGGTAGTTAAGGCTGGGACTATCCTAATGTTTAAGAGACATTTGGACACGTACACGGATAGGACAGATTTAGATGGATATGGGCCAAACGCCTGTGAGTGGGACTTGTGTAGATGGGGCATGTCGGTCGGTGTGGGCAAGTTGGGCTGAAGGGCCTGTTTCCACACTGCGTCATTCTATGACTAAAAAGTGAAGAAGAAAAATGCATGTAGATAAGTAGAGCAGATTTGAAAGAGGAATGAAATGTAAAGGCAGAGAGAGGTTTATGGGTGGAAAGGAACATAGGAAAGGAGTGGGCAGAGTGGGCTTGGGCAGATGGGTGAAGGGAAAATAGTCACAAAGTGCTGGAGTAACTCAACGGGTCAAGCAACTGCGGAGAATATGAATAGGTGACGTTTCACAGAGTGCTGGAGTAACTCATCGAGTCAGGCAGCATCTGTGGAGTGATGTTTCACAGAGTCCTGGAGTAACTCAGTGGGTCAGGCAGCATCTCTGGAGAAAAGGTATAGATTATAGTTCGGGTATAAAATGGGGGGTATAAAATATATATATTTTTTAAAACACGGTTGGTATTTCCTTTTTTGCGAGTTTTGTGTTACAATAGAGCGATTGTTTTTCCTTTTTTTTTCTTTTCTTTCTAGGGTCTTATTTCCTTTCTTTACTTCCTTCTCTAACTTCTTCCCTAAGGGGCTTTCTTTTCCAAACACTTTCCTGCACCTTCACGATTCTCGCTCACTTTCCTTACTTCTTTTATTTCTACCTTTTTTAAAGTTCAAGAAACGAAGTGGTACAACAAATGAAATAAGATATATCTGATGTGTATTATTGTAATTTACTGTACTTCTAATAGAAATAAAATTTAAAAAAATTAAAAAATAGTTTGGGTCAAGACCGTTCTTCAGTAATATTCATGATGTGCCATACATAGACATTCCTGAATGTTACCCAAACCATCGTGAGCTACTTTGTTACGGTGGTTGCCCTCTCCTATAACATCTCTGCTGCCTTGGGTGATGCAGGACAGGACACAAGCTTTGGGACATGGTGTGAAGCTGTTGCTATCTGTCCCAGCCTGGTAAAAACCTGGATGGAGTGGATGTGGAGAGGATGTTTCCACTAGTGGGAGAGTCTAGGACCAGTGGCCACAGCCTCAGAATTAAAAGACATTCCTTTAGGAAGGAGATGAGCAGGAATTTCTTAAGTCAAAGGATGGTGAACTGTGGAATTCATTGCCACAGACAGCTGTGGAGGTCAAGTCAATGGACATTTTTCAGGAGGAGATTGATAGATTCTTGATTGATACGGGTGTCAGAGGTAATGGGGGGAAGGCAGGAGAATTGGTTTGAGAGGGAAAGATAGAGTCATAGGGTGATACAGTATGGAAACAGGCCCTTCGGCCCAGCATGTCCCATCTGCACTAGTCCCACCTGCCCACGTTTGATCCATATCCCTCCGAACCTGTCCTATCCATGTACCTGTCTAACTGTTTCTTAAATGTTGCGATAGTCCCCGCCTCAACTACCTCCTCTGGCAGCTTGTTCCATACACCTACCACCCTTTGTGTGAAAAACATACCCCTCAGATTCCTATTAAATCTTTTGCCCATCACCTTATGTCCTCTGCTCCTCGATTCACTTACTCTGGGCAAAAGACTCAACCATATCTATTCAAATCATGATTTTATTGTACCCTTTCCAGTTTGATGACATCTTTCCTATACCATGGTGCCCAGAACTGAATACAATACTCTGAATGCGGCCTCACCAACTTCTTATGCAACTGCAACATGACCTCCCAACTTCTATACTCACCCGACCCGCTGAGTTACTCCAGCACTCTGAAACGTCACAGAACAGGGCAAGATTAGCACGTTTGCTGATGATACAGAAGTGAGTGGTTTTGCAGATAGTGAAGATGGTTGTGAAAGATTGCAGCCGGATCTGGATCAATTAGCCAGGTGGGCAGAGGAATGGTTGATGGTTGCATGGTTCCTTGAAGGTCGTGTCGCAGGTATATCAGGTGGTCAAAAACTATTTTGGCACGTTGGCCTCATCAGTCAGAGTATTGAGTATAGAAGTTGGGAGGTCATGTTGCAGTTGTATAAGACGTTGGTGAGACCGCATTTAGAATATTGTGTTCAGTTCTGGGCACCATGTTATCGGAAAGATGTCAAACTGAAAAGAGTACAGAGATCCCCATCCTGGTCCAGTCCAATCAGGGTTGTGTCATCCACAAACTTGAGAAGCTTGACAGAGGTGTCTGTGGAGGTGCAGTCATTGGGGGTGAAGTGGTGATTGGAGTGAAGTGGTGATTGGAGTGGGGTGGGTGCAGAAGGGCCCAGTCTTTGCAGACTGAGGTCAGGCTGTGAGTGGGTGTGAAGTGGTTGGGTGGGGTGGGAAAGGCTCCACTCTTTTCATACTGGAGTCTTGCCTTAAGTAGGTGTGAAGTGGTGAATGGGAAGGAGCGGGTGCCGGGTCCATTCTTTGCAAACTGGGGTCTGGCTGTGTTTGTTGGGGAGGGGGTTTCAGGGTTACGTTTCTGATTTTCAAACCTGCAGTAATACTCATTCAAAGGTACACAAAAATGCTGGAGAAACTCAGCGGGTGCAGCAGTATCTATGGAGCAAAGGAAATAGGCGACGTTTCGGGCCGAAACCCTTCTTCAGACTCATATACTGAATACTCATTCATATTTTTCAGGTTGTTCGTCAGCTGACGATTGCCCAAAGAGCGGGGGGCTTTCCTCTTATAGCTGGTGATTTCTTGCATGCCCTTCCAAACTGAAGAAACTTGCTCCTCAACTTCTCAGAGTATCTTTCCTTGGCAGCTCTGATTCCTCTTCTCAGCGCTTTATCGATTAGGCTATCTTTTAACTCTTTAACGACTAGGCTATCAGCTTGACGCATATTTGCCCCCAGCACTCCCCCCGATCTCCAAATGGAAATGTTACATCTGTATATAATGATCCCATTAAAATGTGTATTTATGTCACAAACTATGGAATTCATATTTTTCAGTATTGTTATCAAGGAAAAAAAGCAGTTCCAATTGTTTGATATTATTTGATATTGTTTAATATTATTCATATGGAGGAGAAAATATAATAGCTCTAAAACCTACCTTAATTTTGCAATCTCACTCATGATAATCCCCCTTTCCCTCTCCCCTGCCCATCTCTCTATCCTCTCCCTTCCCCTCTCTCTCTCCCCGTCCCCCCTCTCACATCCTCCCTCTTTCTTGTGGGGGGGGCGAAGATGAAGGTGGCGCGTGCCCAGCGGGTGGGCCGAATGAAGGTGGCGTGGGCCCCGTGGGGGTGGCGGGGGCCCAGTGGGCGGGGGGAATGAAGGTGGCGTGGACCCAGCGGGGGTGGCATGTGCCCAGCGGGGATGTCGTAGACCCAGCGGGGGTCAGTGGGGGTGGTGTGGACCCAGCAAGGGTGGCGTGGGCTAAGCGGGGATGGCGTAGACCCAGTGGGGGTGGTGTGGACCCAGCAAGGGTGGTGTGGGCCCAGCGGGGATGGCGTAGACCCAGCGGGGGTGTGTGGACCCAGCAAGGGTGGCGTGGGCTCAGCGGGGGTGGTGTGGGGGGAAGATGGCTTGGGCCCGGCGGCAGGGGGAGGCGAGGGTAGCGGGCTCCGCCGCAGCGGCGACTGGTGTTGGGGTTACAGCCGTTGGGTTCAGATTCAGCCACTCCTGCTGGGGACGAGAGAACAAAGAACTGGCCGTTTCCAAAGTGAATTCTCGATTTCTTTTCCAATTTTCTTTTTTCTGAGTTGTTTTTTTTTGGGTGACTTTTTTCGTAAGGGAGAAAAAGGGGGGTGCGGCCGCACCCAGCGCACCCCCCCCCCCCCCCCCCCTTCAGATGGCCATGCACTGTGACTCAGACTCTGTGACTCTGTGACAATGACTCTGTCACTGTGCTCTTTGACGATATTTCAGCTTACTTGCAGAGTGTGTAAAAATGGTTTCTTCCTTGTAGGTTCCGTTCCCACAACCTCCACTGGCACCGTAGTGATAGATGTGGATGATGAAAACGATAACATTCCCATCATAAGTGATCTTCGGCCCTGCATGTGTGACAAAGATGCCTCTTTTATCGTCACTGCCAAAGACCTGGATGCCCATCCAAACGCTGCCCCTTTCACGTTTAAGCTCTCAGACACATCAGAAATTACCAAGAATTGGAAGATTCTACAAAGAGACGGTAATTAGAATTACAGCAATTGAGCATGGGGTTGAGAGGGAAAGATAGATCAGCCACGATTGAATGGCGGAGTAGACTTGATGGGCCAAATAGTCTAATTCTACTCCTATGACTTATGAACTGGCGGCATGGTGGCGCAGCTGTAGAGTTGCTGCCTTCTGGCGCCAGGGACCCTGGGTTGATCGTGACTACAGGTGCCGTCTGTACAGAGTTTGTATGTTCTCCCCGTGACCTGGGTGGGTTTTCTCCAGTTGCTCCGGATTCCTCCCACACCCTAAAGACGTACAGGTTTGTAGGCTAATTCGCTTGGTAAAATAGTAAATTGTCCCTAGTATGTAGAATATTGTTAGTGTACAGGGATTGCTGGTCGGCACGGACAACGTGGAGCAAAGGGCCCGTTTCCATGCTGTATCTCTTAACTAAACTAAATTTTTGAATACTGTGTTATGAGTACACTAAAGCTGTCCCACTGTACGAGGTAATTCAAGAGCTCTCCCGAGTTTTAAAAATATCAAACTCATGGTAAGTACGTAGAATGTACGTAGTGGCTACGTCGGAGATCGTGGATGTCTCGTAGCGGCTCTTAATGCTAACGGCAGGTACTCGGGAAACGCGGTAACTCGTGAAGTTTCTTCAGCACTGTGAAAAATGTCCACGAGAGCCCCGAGTACCTACGAACGGCTATTACCGTAATTCTCCGAGTTCAAATCAGGGGAAACTCGGGAGAACTCTTGAATTACCTCGTACAGTGGGACAGGCCCCTTAAGGGTCCAGCCATTCAGCGGAGGGTGAAGAGGGCCTACAGGCAGGGGACCACCGAGAGTGATGAAGGACCTGCCCGGGGTGGGGGGGGGGGGGGGAGAGCAGTTGCCACGTGCGGCGGCAGACAGTAATTAGGACAGTTAGATGAACTTTTGTAACTTTGTCGGTGCCAAAATATGATGACATTTGTGTACTGCCTAGATGAGACCATTTTGCCGTGTTGTATTTTAAACAAAGCAGCTCACTGTACCTAGGTACATGTGACAATATAGTATAAGTGAATCATTGATTTTATGTTTTACCTGTGTCTTTTCTAAAGGTACCAGCGTGATGCTCCAGCCCTTGAAAGAACTCTGGCCTGGCAAGTTTGACATCCCAATCGAGGTGTTGGATAATAAAAAGGCAGGCAAAGTCCAGAACCTAGAGCTTCAAGTGGTGGAGTGTTCCGGCAAAGATGGGAGCTGCTCGGAAAAGGCAACGTACATTGGTTCCAGTGATGCTCGCCTTGGCCCAGCAGCCATTGGGCTGATGGCACTCGGGGCTCTGTTGTTGCTACGTAAGTTCAGCAGTAACGTAGATGAAATGTGCGGGAAGGAATTGCAGATGCTGGTATAAACCGGAGATGGACAGAAAATGTTGGAGTAACTCAGCGGGACAGGCAGCATCTCTGGAGAGAAGAAATGTGTGAAGTTTTGGGTCAGACGTGGGGATCTGAACAAGAGTCTCGACCCAAAATGTCCCTCTTTCCTTCACTCCAGAGACATCGCCAGTCCCGCTGAGTTACTCCAGCATTTTGTGTCTCGTAACGTAGATGAGTTGAGTTTATTGTCACGTGTACCGAGGTACAGTGAAAAGCTTTCAGTTTGGTTTAGAGATACAGTGCGAAAACAGGCCCGTCGGCCCTCCGGTCCGTGCCGGCACCCAATCGCCCAGTACACTAGCACTTTCCTACACACATTAGGGACCTTTTATCATTTTACCAAAACCAAATAACCTACAAACCTTTGGAGTGTGCGAGGAAATCGGAGATCCTGGAGAAAACCCTGCAGGCCATGGGGAGAACGTACATAGAAACATAGAAACATAGAAATTAGGTGCAGGAGTAGGCCATTCGGCCCTTCGAGCCTGCACCGCCATTCAATATGATCATGGCTGATCATCCAACTCAGTATCCCGTACCTGCCTTCTCTCCATACCCCCTGATCCCCTTAGCCACAAGGGCCACATCTAACTCCCTCTTAAATATAGCCAATGAACTGGCCTCAACTACCCTCTGTGGCAGAGAGTTCCAGAGATTCACCACTCTCTGTGTGAAAAAAAGGTCTTCTCATCTGGGTTTTAAAGGATTTCCCCCTTATCCTTAAGCTGTGACCCCTTGTCCTGGACTTCCCCAACATCGGGAACAATCTTCCTGCATCTAGCCTGTCCAACCCCTTAAGAATTTTGTAAGTTTCTATAAGATCCCCTCTCAATCTTCTAAATTCTGGAGAGTATAAACCAAGTCTATCCAGTCTTTCTTCATAAGACAGTCCTGACATCCCAGGAATCAGTCTGGTGAACCGTCTCTGCACTCCCTCTATGGCAATAATGTCCTTCCTCAGATTTGGAGACCAAAACTGTACGCAATACTCCAGGTGTGGTCTCACCAAGACCCTGTACAACTGCAGTAGAACCTCCCTGCTCCTATACTCAAATCCTTTTGCAATGAAAGCTAACATACCATTCGCTTTCTTTACTGCCTGCTGCACCTGCATGCCTACCTTCAATGACTGGTGTACCATGACACCCAGGTCTCGCTGCATCTCCCCCTTTCCCAATCGGCCACCATTTAGATAATACTCTGCTTTCCCGTTTTTGCCACCAAAATGGATAACCTCACATTTATCCACATTATACTGCATCTGCCAAACATTTGCCCACTCACCCAGCCTATCCAAGTCACCTTGCAGTCTCCTAGCATCCTCCTCACAGCTAACACTGCCCCCCAGCTTAGTGTCATCCGCAAACTTGGAGATATTGCCTTCAATTCCCTCATCCAGATCATTAATATATATTGTAAATAGCTGGGGTCCCAGTACTGAGCCTTGGGGTACCCCACTAGTCACTGCCTGCCATTGTGAAAAGGACCCGTTTACTCCTACTCTTTGCTTCCTGTTTGCCAGCCAGTTCTCTATCCACAGTACAAACTCCATACAGACAGCACCCATAGTTAGGATCGAACCCGGGTCTCTGGCGCTGTGAGGCAGCAACTCTACCGCTGCGCTACTGTGCTGCCTCTTTTAGTTGCATGCTAACCAGTCAGCGGGAAGACAATATCTGATTATAATCGAACCATCCACAGTATACAGATACAGGATAAAGGAAATAATGTGAATAACGTTTAGTGCAAGTTAAAGTCCAGTAAAGTTCAATTAAAGATAGTCTAAGGGTCTCCAATGAGGCAAATAGTAGCTCAGGACTGCTCTGTAGTTGATGGTTCAAGTGCCTGATAGCAGCTGGTAAGAAATTGTCCCTGAATCTGGAGTTGTGCATTTTCACACTTCTATACCCGATGGGCAAAATATACATAACTCTTGATGTAGCCCAGTCCATCACATGGACCAGACTCCCCAACATCGACTACTCCATCTACTACTTCACTCTGCCTCGGGAAAACAATCAAGGATATGGCAATATGTTGCCACGAGACCTGGGTGTGCTTGTACATCTTAAGGGGTTGGACAGGCTAGTTGCAGGAAAATTGTTCCCGATGTTGGGGAAGTCCAGAAGGGTCACAGTTTAAGGATAAGGGGGAAATCTTTTAGGACCGAGATGAGGAAAACTTTTTTCACACAGAGAGTGGTGAATCTCTGGAATTCTCTGCCGCAGAAGGTAGTGTAGGCCAGTTCATTGGCTATATTTAAGAGGGAGTTAGATGTGGCCCTTGTGGCTAAAGGGATCAGGGGGTATGGAGAGAAGGCAGGTGCAGGATACTGAGTTGGATGATCAGCCATGATCATATAGAATGGCAGTGCAGGCTCGAAGGAGCTTTCCTGTTCTCTGCGGAGCAGCCAGAGTACCATACTGTGATGCAGTATGTGAGAACTGACTCGATGGCTGACCTGTAGAAGGTAATTCAAGTGCTTTCCCGAGTTTGCCCTGATTCGAACTCAGAGAATTATGGTACCAGCCGCTTGTAGGTACTCGGGGCTCTCGTGGACATTTTTCAACATGTTGAAAAAACTTCACGAGCTTACCGCATTTCCCGAGTACCTGCCGTTAGCGTTACGAGCCGCTAAGAGACGTCCCGAGCGTTACGTACTTACCTCCAGTTTGATTTTTTTTTTAAACTCGGGAGAGCTCTTGGGTAAACTCGTATAGTGGGACAGGCCCTTTAGATATACAGCAGTTCTTAGGCCTAAAGGAATCAAGGGATATGGGGAAAATGCAGGAACAAGGTACTGAGTTTGGTTGATCAGCCATGATCATATTGAATGGCTGCGCTCTCGAAGGGCCGAATGGCCTACTTTGCACCTATTTTCTATGTTTCTATGTTTCCCACCACAGATGCTGCCTGACCGGCTGAGTTCCACCAACATTTTTTCCTTTTTGACTGTCTCATTCCATTATTTCTGCCTTTACCATGATGAATATGTTGAAATTCAGTAGATATAATTTCAGTTACAAAGGGTGCAGAGAAGATTTATGAGGATGTTGCCAGGACTTGAGGGCTTGAGCTACAGGGAGAGGTTGAGCAGGTTAGGTCTCTTCCTTGGAGCACATTAGAATGAGGCGTGATCTTATAGAGGTGTACAAAATCATGAGAGGAACCTGGGGCAGCACGGTGGAGCAGTGGTAGAGTTTCTGTCTTACCCGGGTATAATCCTGCCAAGGGTGGTGTCTGTGCGGAGTTTGTAGGTTCTCCCCGTGACCGTGTGGGTTTTTCCCCAGTGCTCCAGTTTCCTCCCGCACTCTAAAGACGTGCAGGTTTGTAGGAGAATTGGCTTCAGTAAAATTGTAAATTGTCCCTAGCGTACAGGATAGTGTTAGTGTGATCACTGGTTGACGCGGATTGCACAAATTTCTGCCCAGAGTAGGGGATTGAAAACCAGAGGACATATGTTTGTGAGGAGGGGAAATATTTAATAGGAACCTGAGGTGTAACATTTTCTGCACAAAAAATGGTGGGTATATTGAACAAACTGCTGGAGGAGGTATTTGAGGCAGGTACTATCATAATATTTAAGAGACAATTGGACAGGTGCATGGATAGGATAGGTTTTCGAGGGATAGGGGTAAAACACAGGTGGGACTAGTGTAGATGGGGCATGTTGGTCGTTGTGGGCAAGTTGGGCCGAAGGGCCTGTTTCCACGCTGTCTGACTATATGACTATAATTTTGTGACGGGTTTTACGTGTGATTTATTATCTAACCTCACACAAATTGTTTGTCTGCAGTTGTTCCTCTCCTGCTGCTGTTCTGCAAGAGTGGTTCTGGAGCGTTTGGAGGTGCCGGTGGAGCTCAAGAATTCATACCAATGCCCATTGAATCACATGGAACCGTGGAACATAAAAATATCGAGGGCGGAGGAGAGAGAGACACGGTCTGTATTAAAGTTGCCTCATCTTCATATCATGCCATTAATTCAACTATTTTTATTGATAAACCAAAGAGTACTAGTAATAAACAGTGTGTAACTGGTTTGGTTTAGACCAGGGTGGGGAACCTTTTCATGTTGGAATGCCGCATTAAATTAGCTGTAATCTAATAAGGCTGCATCCAAGAAACTTCAATTAGATACTTCAAAATGTACATTATTTTCAAGTTCAAGTTCAAGTGAGTTTATTGTCATGTGTCCCTGTATAGGACAATGAAATTCTTGCTTTGCTTCAGCACACAGAACATAGTAGGCATTTACTACAAAACAGATAAATGTGTCCATATACCTTGATATAAATATATACACACATGAATAAATAAACTGATAAAGTGCAAATAACAGAAAATGGTTATTAATAATCAGAGTTTTGTCCGAACCAGGTTTAATAGCCTGATGGCTGTGGGGAAGTAGCTATTCCTGAACCTGGCTGTTGCAGTCTTCAGGCTCCTGTACCTTCTACCTGAAGGTAGCAGGGAGATGAGTGTGTGGCCAGGATGGTGTAGGTCTTTGATGATACTGCCAGCCTTTTTGAGGCAGCGACTGCGATAAATCCCCTCGATGGAAGGAAGGTCAGAGCCGAAGATGGACTGGGCAGTATTTACTACTTTTTGTAGTCTTTTCCTCTCCAGGGCGCTCAAATTGCCGAACCAAGCCACGATGCAACGGTCAGCATGCTCTCTACTGTGCACCTGTAGAAGTTAGAGAGAGTCTTCCTTGACAAACCGACTCTCCGTAATCTACTCAGGAAGTAGAGGCGCTGATGAGCTTTCTTGATAATTGCATTAGTGTTCTCGGACCAGAAAAGATCTTCAGAGATGTGCACGCCCAGGAATTTGAAACTTTTGACCCTTTCAACCATCGACCCATTGATATAAATGGGGCTGTGGGTCCCCCTTCTACTCCTTACAAAGTCCACAATCAGTTCCTTGGTTTTGCTGGTGTTGAGGGCCAGGTTATTGCGCTGGCACCATATGGACAGTTGCTCGATCTCCCTTCTATACTCTGACTCATCCCCATCAGTGATACGCCCCACAATAGTGGTGTCGTCAGCGAACTTGATGATGGAGTTCGCACTGTGATTGGCTACGCAGTCATGGGTATAGAGTGAGTACAGCTGGAGGGCTGAGCATGCAGCCTTGAGGTGCTCCCGTGCTGATTGTTATCGAGGCTGACACATTTCCACCAATACGAACAGACTGTGGTCTGTGAATGAGGAAGTTGAGGATCCAATTGCAGAGGGATGCGCAGAGACCCAGTTCTGCGAGTTTGGTAGCCAGCTTGGAGGGGATGATTGTTTTAAATGCCGAGCTGTAGTCAATGAATAACAGCCTGACATATGAGTTTTTGTTGTCCAAGTGGTCCAGAGCGGAGTGGAGGGCCAGCGAGATCGCATCCACTGTTGATCTGTTGTGGCGGTAAGCGAACTGCAGTGGGTCCAGGTTTTTGTCGAGGTAGGAGTTGATTTGCTCCATGATCAGCCTCTCAAAGCATTTCATCACCACCAGCGTTAGTGCCACAGGTCGATAGTCATTGAGGCACGTCACCTTACTCTTCTTGGGCACTGGTATAATTGATGCCCTTTTAAAGCCGGTGGGAGCCTCAGATCTCAGAAGTGAGAGGTTGAAAATCTAATTACTATGTACTAACTTCAACTACATGAAAACAATTTGTTAATTCTAAAGTTAACTAACCTTTTAATGATTTTGTTGTTACTGCTTTTTGTGGCAAAGCAACATGGAGGTACGCAGTTTCAGCTGATCTTCTAGATATGTATCCATCATTTGTGACCTTGAGGGCGCCTTGATTTGGGTTAGATTTGCAGCTATAAGTGGTTGAAAAGCAAGAAAGCATTTTCCGTGCATGTTGCCGAAGACGTGGGCATTCTACTGCATTTTTCCATATTTCAATCGGATCTTTCTTAGCGTCAAATAAGGACTTTAAAATGTCATCTTCTGAGAGCTCAATCAATTACATCTCAATCGTGATATCATGATTCTCAAAGTGGGTGAACCTTTCATTGATTTCTTTAATTAATAAGTCTATAACAGCTGTGTATTCTTCAAATGATTCGCATGAATCCTCCTGCTCATCAATGACCTTCGCTAACTGGGGAAAATGTTAATCTGAAATTTCATACTGAAGAAGAAGAACTTTGAAAAAAGATAGCTTTTTTCAAAACGCTTGAATTTTTTGCCACATATATATAGACGTAGTTTTACCTTGCAAAGAAACATTCAAGTCATTTTGCCTTGACATGATATCACACAGAAATGCAGTATTTCTATAGAAATCGTCTTTCAATAATTCAAACTGCCGAGAAGGCCGCATGTGGCCTTAAGCCGCAGGTTCCCCACCCCTGGTTTAGACACAAAAATGCTGGCGTAACTCAGTGGATCAAGCAGCATCACTGGAGACAAGGAATAGGTGATGTTCCGGGTTGTGACCCTTCTTCAGACTGAGAGCCAGGGGAGAGGGAAACTAGTGGTATGAAAAGGTTCAAACAAATCAAAGCCGTCGCCAATAACCAATAACGGTGGAACCCACAGTGGTTCATTGTTGGCTGTGGAAGAGGTGATAACAAAGGGATACAAAAAGTGAAACTAGCAGGACTACTAGGGTGGGGGACGGATGGAGAGAGAGGGAATGCGAAGGTAACTTGAAATTAGAGATATTAAAATCATGCCACTGGGTTGTAAGTGGCAAACTTAAAGCACACGGTATTGGGGGTTCAGTATTGATGTGGATAGAGAACTGGCTGGCAGACAGGAAGCAAAGAGTAGGAGTAAACGGGTCCTTTTCACAATGGCAGGCAGTGACTAGTGGGGTACCGCAAGGCTCAGTTCTGGGACCCCAGCTATTTACGATATATATTAATGATTTGGACGAGGGAATTGATGCAACATCTCCAATTGCGGATGACACGAAGCTGGGGGGCAGTGTTAGCTGTGAGGAGGATGCTAGGAGGCTGCAAGGTGACTTGGATAGGCTGGGTGAGTGGGCAAATGCATGGCAGATGCAGTATAATGTGGATAAATGTGAGGTTATCCACTTTGGTAGCAAAAACAGGAAAGTAGATTATTATCTGAATGGTGGCCGATTAGGAAAGGGGGAGAAGCAATGAGACCTGGGTGTCATGGTACGCCAGTCATTAAAAGTAGGCATGCAGATGCAGCAGGCAGTGAAGAAGGCGAATGGTATGTTAGCATTCATAGCAAAAGGATTGGAGTATAGGAGCAGGGAGGTTCTACTGCAGTTGTACAGGGTCTTGGTGAGACTACACCTGGAGTATTGCTTACAGTTTTGGTCTCCTAATCTGGGGAACGACATTCTTGCCATAGAGGGAGTACAGAGTACAGAGAAGGTTCACCAGACTGATTCCTGGGATGTCAGGACTTTCATATGAAGAAAGACTGGATAGACTCGGTTTGTACTCGCTAGAATTTAGAAGATTGAGGGGGGATCTTATAGAAACTTACTTAAGGGGTTGGACAGGCTAGATGCAGGAAGATTGTTCCCGATGTTGGGGAAGTCCAGAACAAGGGGTCACAGTTTAAGGATAAGGGGGAAATCTTTTAGGACCGAGATGAGGAAAACCTTTTTCACACAGAGAGTGGTGAATCTCTGGAATTCTCTCCCGCAGAAGGTAGTTGAGGCCAGATCATTGGCTATATTTAAGAGGGAGTTAGATGTGGCCCTTGTGGCTAAAGGGATCAGGGGGTATGGAGAGAAGGCAGGTACAGGATACTGAGTTGGATGATCAGCCATGGTCATATTGAATGGCGGTGCAGGCTCAAAGGGCCGAATGGCCTACTCCTGCACCTATTTTCTATGTTTCTATGTTTCTATGTAATTTGCCCAAGCAAAACATGAGGTGCTGTTCCTCAAATTTGTGCTGGGCCTCACTCTGACAATGGAGGCCCAGGACAGAAAGGTCAGTGTGGGAATGGGAAGGGGAGTTAAAATGCTGAGCAACCGGGAGATCAAGTAGGTTTAGGCAGACTGAGCAGAGCTTGGTTTTGCCGATGTCCACGAGTCCACACCTGGTAGTGCGGATACAGTAGATGCGGTTGGAGGAGGTTCAACTGAACCTCTGCCTCATCTGCAAGGTCCGTGGACGTAGTTGAGGGAGGAGGTTTAGGGACAGGTTTTGCATCTCCTGCGGTTGCAGGAGAAGGTACCTGGGGAGGGGGTGGTTTGTGTGGGAAGGAATGAGTCAACCAGGGAGGTGCGGAGGGAATGGTTGCTGTGGAAAGTGGACAGGTGTGGAGATGGGAAGATGTGACTCATGGTGGGATCCCGTTGGAGGTGGCGCCTTTCCACTTTAGCTTCGGTTTAAACCAGCATCTACAGTTTCTTCCTACACATAGTTTTGTTTAGTTCAGTTTAGTTAGTTGACCTCATTTTCCACTCCATAGATTTATAGACTTGTGCGACACGGATCTGTATAATATTGCCTGTGGAGGCCAACTCAATGGGTATTTTTAAACTGGAGATTGATGGATTCTTAATTGGTGCGGGTGTCAGGAGTCATGGGGAGAAGACAGGAGAAATGGTTTGAGGGAAAGATAGATTAGCCATGATTGAATGGTGGAGTAGACTCAATGGGCCAATTGGCCTAATTTTGTCCCTATGACTTACTAACTTAAAGCACTGGAATAACTCAGCGGATCAGGCACTTTCTCCAGAGAATATGGATAGGTTACGCTTGGGGTCGGGACTTTTCTTCAAACAGCGGGTTTGTGCCCGCAACAAACCCGGACAGGGAGTTGTGTGCAGGAACACGGGTAACTACTGACCAGTATTCTCCCTCCTATGCAGAACGTGCCTCTGCTTCCGATAAACACGCACGGCAATGCTGGAATGGGGACGTCCATGAGCGAGGTTGATGGATTCAAGGGAAGATCCGGTTACATGGTGCAAAATCTGGTTAGTTCAGCAAACATAGCTACCCAAAACATGCCCATGACCAACCAAGGCATGTCCACGGCCAACTATGGGATGTCCACGGTCAACCGCACAATGTCAGGTGGAGGTGGCATCAGAAGAAATAGCCAACGCTTTTCCAATATGGAGTCGAACATGAACATGAACATGTATGCATCGGAGAATGGCAAATTTGGAACAGCGTCAGGAGATGGCCTTATAGGCTTCATGGACTCGTACATCAACGAGGTAGGTTGGAACTTGTTGTAATAAACCCTCGTTAATACAAACCTCTTTATAATGGATTTTGGTTATAGTGGACTGTTTCTTTAAGAACATAGGCTGCTAATTACATTGTAGAGGTCATTGACATTGACAAGGCATTGAAATCATTGACAAGGCATTGACATTGACAAGCAATCTTTTTGATTGTCACTTAACTCTATTAAACAATGTAACAATGAGCCTTTAGAACATAGAACAGTACAGCACAAGGAACAGGCCCTTCATTTAATTTTTGTTTAGTTTATTGTCACTTATGTCAGTACCTAATCCCACAATGACCATGCTGAACATGATGCCAAGTTAAACTGAACTCCTCTGCCTGCATGTGATCCATATCCCACCATTTCCAGCAAACCATGTGCCTATCTAAAATCCTCTTAACTGTGACTCGTGTCTGCTCCTACCACCACCATCGTACACGTTCCAGGCACCCACCTCCCTCTGGACAAAAAAAACTTGTCCCGCACATCTCCTGTAAACTTTGCCCCTCTCAACCTTAAAGCTATGTCCTCTAGTCTTTGATATTTCCATCCTGTGAAAAAAGGTTCTGACTGCCTCTCATTATTTCATATACTTATATCAGATTTCCCACAACCTCCAACACCCCTAGGGAAAACAATCCAAGTCTGTCCAACCTCTCCCAGTAGCTAAACCCCTCAAATCCAGACATAATTCTGGTAAACCTCCTCTGCATCCTCTCCAAAGCTTCCACAACCTTCCTGTAATGGGGCGACCAGAACTGCATGCAATACTCCAGATGTGGCCTGACCAAAGTCCTATAGAGCTGCATCATGACTTTCTGACTCTTATACTCAATACCTGAGTTGATGATTGTTGATTGAGAAACATTCATTGTGAAAAGTGTTTAATTTTTAAGTGCCTTCTTAACTTGTTCCTCTCAACAACCAGGATAAGGGATGACTCTCACCTTGAGAATTGCTTCCTGAACATCACCTATGAGTCAGAAGGGTGTGTCTTTAATTCCCATTGTAGAGATTGAACACGTAAATATTAACAGGTTCCTCAGTGTTGTATTACTGGTGTGCGTACAGTAGGAGGTGCCGTTGTGCAGGTGAGACTAACCCTTGAAGAATTTTAGTTGAATTTAAAGACACAGCATGGAAACAGACCCTTCGGTCCACCAAGTCCACGCCGACCATCGATCACCCTGTTCACACTAGTTCTGTATAATCTCACTTCCTCGTCCACTCCTTATGCACTAGAGTCAATTTGATTATAGTGATCAATTAACTACAAACCCACATGTCTTTTGGGATGTAGGAGGAAACAGGAACACCCGAAACCCACGCAGTCACAGGGAGAATGTGCACATTCCATGCAAAGACAACAGCCGAGGTCAGGGTCGAATCCAGGCCTATGGCAGTGAGAGGCAGCGGCTCTACCTGCTGCACCAATATTTTTTTTTATTTATTTTTTTTTTTTATTAGCAGTACAGTAAATTACAGTAATACACATCACATATATCTTATTACATTTGTTCTACCACTTCGTTTTTTGAGCTTTAAAAAAGGTAGAAATAAAAGAAGTAAGGAAAGTGAGCAAGTATCGTGAAGGTGCAGGAAAGTGTTGGGAAAAGAAAGCCCCTTAGGGAAGAAGTTAGAGAAGGAAGCAAAGAAAGGAAATAGACCCTAGAAAGAAAAGAAAAAAAAGGAAAAACAATCGCTCTATTATAACACAAAACTCCGCAAAAAAGGATATATCACTTCCTCGTCCACTCCTTATGCACTAGAGTCAATTTGATTATAGTGATCAATTAACTACAAACCCACATGTCTTTTGGGATGTAGGAGGAAACAGGAACACCCGAAACCCACGCAGTCACAGGGAGAATGTGCACATTCCATGCAAAGACAACAGCCGAGGTCAGGGTCGAATCCAGGCCTATGGCAGTGAGAGGCAGCGGCTCTACCTGCTGCACCAATATTTTTTTTTATTTATTTTTTTTTTTTATTAGCAGTACAGTAAATTACAGTAATACACATCACATATATCTTATTACATTTGTTCTACCACTTCGTTTTTTGAGCTTTAAAAAAGGTAGAAATAAAAGAAGTAAGGAAAGTGAGCAAGTATCGTGAAGGTGCAGGAAAGTGTTGGGAAAAGAAAGCCCCTTAGGGAAGAAGTTAGAGAAGGAAGCAAAGAAAGGAAATAGACCCTAGAAAGAAAAGAAAAAAAAGGAAAAACAATCGCTCTATTATAACACAAAACTCCGCAAAAAAGGATATATCACCCATGTTTTGTTTTTTTTATACCCCCTGCAGCTGCACCAATATGCTGCCAATTTATATCACTACAGTAATAATGTAGAAATAAGGAACAGTAGACCCTTGTTTTACACAAAAAGACATAAGGTGCTGGAGTAACTAGGGTGGCATGGTGACGCAGCGGGGACTACTGCGCCGGAGACCCAGGTTTGATCCTATGTGTGCTGTCTGTATGGAGTTTGTATGTTCTCCCTGTCACCTGCGCGTGTGTTCCCCCGGTGCTCCAGTTTCCTGCCACACTCCAAAGCCATACAGGTTTGTAGGCTAATTGGCTTGGTAAGATTGTAAATTGTCCCTAGTGTGTGTAGGATAGTGTTAGTGCACGGGGATCGCTGGTCGGTGCGGACTCAGTGGGCTGAAGCGCCTGTTTCCACGCTATATCTCCAAACTAAATTAAACTAAACTAAAACTCACCGGAGTTCCATAGCAGCATCTCTGGAGAATATAGTTGCCTTTTTGTTTTTTGGCCCTTCTTCAGACTCGAAACATCACCTATCCCTGTTCTCCAGAGATACCGCCTGACTCGCTGTGTTACTCCGGAACTTGGTGTCATTCCACGATTAGTGCTTTTCCATCTAAACTAAATTGAAACTACCTGTTCAACTTCTACAACGGTGGAAGAGGCACTCAGAACTGCCCGGTGAAGTCCTTCTGCCATTGATTACCTTCTATTTAACGTGCAAATGTCTTTTCTGTTGTAAGATGTTACAAAGGTGCTTTTTTTCCCCCTTTTTTTTAGAAAGTACACACGCATAGTTTTGGGGAGCAAGCTGGTCCCACCCGAGACACTCTGCTGGTGTATAATTACGAGGGAGAGGGGTCACTGGCTGGATCGATCGACAGCTGTGACATCATCGATGACGGATTCCAGACCGGGCACTCCTACCTGAATGATCTTGACCTGAAGTTTAAGACTTTGGCCGATATCTGCAATGGTAAAGAGCAGAAACAAGAGTTGACGGTAACCCTGGACACTCCAGTACAGCAAGAAGTTGCGACGAAGCAGGAGTTTGTGAGGAGGCAAGAATTTGTGCAGAAGCAAGAAGAACCAGCTTACATGGTGCAAAATCTGGTTAGTTCAGCAAACATGGCCACCCAAAGCATGCCCATGCCCACCCAAGGCATGTCCATGGCCACCCATGGGATGTCCATGATCAACCACCCCCCGCAGTACATCTCTGGAGGAATGCAAGGAATGACCATCATTCCTGACTCAACCCTAATGAGGAAGAATTATGTGGTGACCACCACTATCAACCCAGTGGAGGAAATGGTGACCGACCCAGGTTTTGACCACCAAAACCTTGTCGCCACCAATCTGGTTAATACCATCCCAAGGAGGGTCGGCGTGATCGAGGATGGTTCGGCAGCCCACCAAAATATTGTGGTGACCAAGATGGTTAACGCCGCTGGCGCTGGAGGGATCTCAGAAATGTTCATGGACCCATCAATTGGCCATCAAAACGTGGTCATGACTAAACAATACAGCACCAGTCCCAGGGGAGGTCAAGGAATGGTCTTCAGTCCCGCCATGGCCCAGCAAAACACCATGATGACCACAATGGTTGACGGCGGCTCAGGGGGGATGTACGGGATGGTGGTTGGTGGGCCAGGGCACGCGGTGGAGAAGAACGTGACGCTGACCAGGTCGGTCCACGGGGGAGGGTCCCAGCACGGGGCAGGCCACGTGGCCTTCGACCACCACCCCGCCATCCACAAGAACGTCACGCTGAACAAGTCAGCCCACTCCGGCGCGGAAACGTTTCCCAGCAAGGCGGGCATGCAGAAGGCCAGAGATTCCCAGAGCTCCGTCACGTCCATGACCAAAGTCACCAAAGTCTCACAGCTGATGCAAGAGTAACCAGCTCCCCGCTTCCACGTGCCGCACACCTCCGTCTAAAAATAGCATCTGGTGGAGGACGGGGGTTGAAAATATCAATGTACTTTTTCATCCACAAATCTACATGTGCATATCTCAAGAGTCAAGATGGTCTAATTGTCATATGTACCAAAATCATTACTTGGAGCAGCATAACTGGCTGGTAAATACTTCTATCACAAAAATAAATGTTCAATAAAATAAAAATGAAAACAATATTAGTTCAAAACAAAAGGCCAAAGTCCCTAGTGTAAACTAAGACAGTTCCTGGTCCGAAGCTTAAGGGCCTGTCTCACCATGCAAGTTTAACCAAGAGCTCTCCCAAGTAAAAAAAAAAATCAAACTTGTGGTATTCTACGAACTCCTACAACCTTCCACGAGTATGTTCACGAGCTCCTACGAGTAAAAAGTAACAATTGTTTTCATCACGTGTATATTTTTACTCGTGAAGCTTTTATCAACATTGTGAAAAATGTCCATGAGTAAAAATATACTTTAGTTGGTGTCGTGTAGTGTTAAAGACCCTGGTGGTTGCAGGGAAGAAGCTGCTCCTGAACCTGGACGTTACAGTTCTCAGGTTCCAGTACCTTCTTCCCGATAGCAGGAGTGAAATGAGAGGGTGATGTGGGTCTCTGATGATGCTGGCTGCCTTTCTGAGGCAACAACTCCTGTAGATCCTGTCAATGGAGGGGAGGCCAGTACCCGTGATGAACCGGGAAGTGTCCACTATAATCTCCCACGTTCCTAGTTTGTGGCACACTTCTGCATTGTTACCCCAAAGGTGAAATTATAAAAAAATCAATTATCAGTTATAGCATGAGGAAATGATTAAAGCTGCTTTTCCCAACATTAAGGAAGGAACGGGGGAGACAAATTAATTGGACTGTTGGCACACATAATGGGCCGCGAAGTTTATTCGGTATTATCGCTTACACTTTGTGAGAAGCTAATTCAGTGACATGGATTAGGGAAATGGGAGTTAATAAAAAGCTGTTACCCATGTAGTGCAATGGAGATCCAGAATCTACTGCCTTAAAAGGTTTAAGGTTAAAAGGCACACTTTAGAGCGGCGTGGTGGAGCAGCAATAGAGTTGCTGCCTTACAGCTGCCAGAGACTTGGGTTTGATCCTGATTCCAGGTGCTGTCTGTACAAAATGGGTACATTCTCCCTGTGACTGCGTGGGTTTTCCCAGGGTGCTCCAGTTTCCTCCCACATTCCAAAGACGCACAGATACGTTGGTTAATTGGCTTCAGTTAAAATTGTAAGTTGGCCCTTGTGTGTAGGACAGTGCTTGTGCACGGGATCACTGGACGGTGCGGACTCGGTGGGCGAAGGGCGTGTTTCCGCACTGTATCTCTAAAGTCTAAAGTCTAAAAGGGGTGTGGTGGTAGAAATCTTTGTCACATAATACATTTTATCCTAGTTAGCTATGGACAGGGTGCTGGATATGGAACTAAATGCAAGAAACATAGAAACATAGAAATTAGGTGCAGGGGTAGGCCATTCGGCCTTTCGAGCCTGCAACGCCATTCATTATGATCATGGCTGATCATCCAACTCAGTATCCCATACCTGCCTTCTCTCCATACCCTCTGATCCCCTTAGCCACAAGGGCCACATCTAACTCCCTCTTAAATATAGCCAATGAACTGGCCTCAACTACCCTCTGTGGCAGAGAGTTCCAGAGATTCACCACTCTCTGTGTGAAAAAAGTTCTTCTCATCTCAGTTTTAAAGGATTTCCCCCTTATCCTTAAGCTGTGACCCCTTGTCCTGGACTTCCCCAACATCGGGAGCAAGAATGCACTTTCATACAGCAAAAAACTCCTTCCATTAACGGGAAGGGTGTGGAGGCTTTGGAGAGGGTGCAGAGAAGGTTTACCCAACGTTAGGAGGTATTAGCTACAGGGAGAGGTTGGACAGACTTGGATTGTTTACTCTGGAACGCAGGAGGTTGAAGGGAGACCTGATTGAAGTATATAAAATTATGAACGGCATAGATAGGGTAGACAGCCAGAAATGTTTTCCCCAGGATGGAAGTATCAAATACTGGAGGGCATAGTGGGGTGGCACAGCTGTAGAGTTGCTGCCTCACAGCGCCAGAGACCCAGATTCGATCCTGACTACGGGTGCTGTCAGTACAGAGTTTGTACCTTCTCCCTGTGACTGCGTGAGTTTTCTTCAGTTGCTCCTGTTTCCTCTCATACTCCAAAGAGTGTAGATTAATTGTCTTCTGTAAATAGTCACTCATGTGTAGGATAGAACTAGTGTAAGGGGGTTCACCGGTCTGCATGGACCCGGTGAGCCGAAGGGCTTTTTTACCACGCAGTATCTCTAAAAGTCTAACGGTCATAGATTTACGGTGAGAAGGGTGAAGAAGATATGTAGGGCATGGTTTTTTTTACACAGAGGGTGGTGGGAGCCCGGTACACACTGCCAGGGGTGGTGGCAGATACAGTAGTGGCGTTTAAGAGGTTTTTAGATAGGCACATGGATATAAATAGACAATAGGTGCAGAAGTAGGCCATTCGGCCCTTCAAGCCAGCACCGCCATTCAATGTGATGGCTGATCATCCACAATCAGTACCCCATTCCTGCCGTCTCTCCATATCCCTTAACTCCGCTATCCCTGAGAGCTCTATCTAACTCTCTCTTGAAAACATCCAGAGAACTGGCCTCCACCGCGCTATGCAGGAAGTGGAGGGATATGGATTATGTGTAGGTAGATAAGTTTGTTTTGTTATGTTCAGCACAGACATTGTGGGCCGAAGGGCTTGTTACTGTACTGTACTGTACTGTTCTATATTCTATGTTCCATGTGATTCTATAATGTAAAACTAGCACTTATTCAAAATAAGCTGAACAATGGTCGTTATTTAATAAATCGACTATTTAAATAAATGCTGGTTATATCTATCTATCTATTATTATATAAAAGTCTGTGGCTGCCGCCTGCCATCCGTCTGTCCGGCTGCCTTTCTTCCTTTTGATTCGCTGCTCCTTCCTATCAGCTTCCAACACACTTCAAAACAAAGTTGCAAGACAGGAACACTCTGAACTTTTCACCTCAATGGGATATCACAGCAAGTGCTTCAACAGGAGGGGGTTCACCTCAATGGGATATCACAGCAAGTGCTTCAACAGGAGGGGAGGGCCAATTGGTATTGCAATTGGAACTGCTGCAGCAGGCAGGGGAGGTGCAATTGGAGGTTTTTTTCAATCCACTGCTGAGGGAGGCAGGGGAGTGCTAGAATCTTACATTTGGGAACGGGTTCAGTTCCGTTGGAGGAGACGGGTGCATGGTGGAATATTGGGTTGGGGGATCACACCATTGGGGGAGCAGACGGGCCCAACGGGTCTGCACTTGGTCTAGTTTTCCAATATAATGTACAGATATGGCAACAAAATATTGATTTGTTGATAGTGCACAGATATATAAGTTTTACTTTCTTTGTATGTAACTGATTCAGAACAATATATCGCAAGCAGTTAGCATGGGGCTCGGACATTAGAGTCATTGTGCATGTTAGACATATATCCTTACGGTTGCAGCTTTTAATCTATATACTGTATATAAGACTAAAGGAAATAAAGAACAGGAATGTAGTGGAAATACTCAGTGGGTCAGGCAGCATCTATGGAGCTGATGTTTCATGTTGAAGATGTAGCATTAGAACTGGGTAAATGTAGTAGTCCAACAACAGGGGAAGAGGCACAAGGAACTGCAGGTGCTGGTTTACAAAGAAAGGCACAGACTGCTGGAGTAACTCAGCGAGTCTGGCACCATCTCTGGAGAACATGGATAGGTGAGGTTTACAATCGGGACCCTTGTTTCAGAGAGATCAGTCTGTTCTCCCTGTGACTGCGTGGGATTTTTCCGGGTGACTGTATCGGGTTGGTTGATCTGTCCTCTCTATAGTGATCACTTGTAACATAGCGGCTCCGTTTACGCTGAAATAGTTGTATATGTTGATGTAACTGCCTGGCTGGTGATGTCCTCATGATATTGTGAAGAATTTATATTTTAATGCAAAAGATCTAAAAAAAAATAAACGTTTCAAAACATAATCACAGAGTCGTGGTATTTATCTGTACCTTTCAGCGCGGAACATCGCGC
The DNA here is from genome assembly GCF_028641065.1 of Leucoraja erinaceus. Classification (NCBI taxonomy): domain Eukaryota; kingdom Metazoa; phylum Chordata; class Chondrichthyes; order Rajiformes; family Rajidae; genus Leucoraja; species Leucoraja erinaceus. The sequence goes on from NC_073380.1 coordinate 54,629,976, forward strand.
GGAAGTGGGTCAGTGCCGAAGTGGCTCAGCGGCAGAGTTGCTGCCTCAGTGCCTGACACCCGAGATCGACCCGACTCCCTCCTTCCACCTTCCCTTCCTATCATCAGCCTGCTCCCCTTCCCCTCCCCCTTCCACCTTCACTTCATCCCTCTCTTTCTCTCCCTCCCTCCCTCCCTCCCTCCCATAGCCTCTCCTTCCCCCTCCGCCCCCCTTTCCCCTTCTCCCCTTCTCCCCCCCCCCCCCCCCCCCCTGCTCCTCCCGTCCTCTCCCTCTTTCCTATCTCCCTCTTTCCTCTCCCCTTGCCCAAAACTCCCCACTTACTCCTCCCCCGCCCCGCCTCCGCTGACTCAGCGGGCGGTGCCGCTGGCAGGTGAGTCGGAGCGGGCGGGGAGCGGCGGACATAGGAGAAAATACACTAGACCAAGGAGCAGAGACAAGGGAGCAGAAACAATGCTGGGGACACCTTGTTCGAGACGGGCAGCGCTGGCCAGCCTGACCCTCCTGCTGGTGAGTGCAAATGTACCCAACAGTTTGTTCGAATTATCTCAACTTCTCATCATTATTCAGCCCTGCTATACAATGCCCATAACCCAACCCTCCCCCCCTCTCTCTTTCTCTTTCTCTCTTCCTCCCTTCTTCTTTCCCACCTCAATTAGTTCCTCCTTGGTCAATTTATCCGGTCTGCTGTGATCCTTAGACAATTCAAAACTTTCTCCATTATCCTCTAACCAGGGGTGGAAAGGAAAGTTAGATTTTTGTTTTGTAAGAATAGGGAGTTCAAATATCACATGGAGTAAAATTCATATTTACAGCAGCTTAGCAGGCCTGTGGACACTGTTCTCAATAGGTAACATATTAAACAGCAAAAAAATTCAATTAAAAAAAAAACATCAATAGAGTTCAAAACTAAAGACTCTAGTGCCCCCAAAACAGTTTATGGTTCGAAGTTTAGTTGGAGCTTCCAGTCTTAACTTTCCAGCGTTTATTCGTTGCAAGTCAAAGTTAATTTTTGGACTCTCGGCTGGGTGTGTGATTATTGCAGCAGACATGAAATGTCACAGGGTGAAACTTGGTGTGGGGGGAAAAGTTAGAATTGTGTGTGTGTGTGGGGGGGGGGGGGGGGGGGATGGAGAGGAAGGGAGGAAGTGTTGGAGGAATAACTCAGTGGGTCAGGCATTATCTCTGGAGGACATGGATGGGTGATGTTTTGGGTCGGGACCCTTCGGATTGATTATAGCGGGGAGGAGCGATGGTGGCAGAGACATCAAAAGCCCCCTTATTGTACCCACCTATCACTCACCAAGCTTTAACCAGCTTGCCTCCCACCCCCCTCCCCCCCTCCCCCAACAAAAAAAGCTTTTCACTGCACCTCAATAAATATTATTGGTGGCACAGCTGTAGAGTTACTGCCTTATAGTGCCAGAGACCGGGGTTCGATCATGTCTATGGGTGCTGTCTGTACAGCGTTTGTACGTTCTCCCTGTAAACTCCTCTGATTTCCTCCCACACTCCAAAGACGTACAGGTGTGTAGGTTAAATGGCTTGGTAAAACTGTATATTGGCCTGAGTGTGTATAGGATAGTGTTAGTGTGCGGGGGTCACTGGTCGGCACGGACTTGATGGACCGAAGGGGCTGTTACCATGTTGTATCTCTAAACTAAACTACATGACAATAACTAAAACTAACAGTAATAAAATTAATAAACTAAAACTAGACTTGAACTAAAACTAAACTAACACTAATAAACTGGCATTAATAAACTAAGCTAATACTGAACTAAACTAAACTAAACCCTTCTTCTCCAACCCCCCCACCCCTCCTCTTCCCCACTGCAATCAGTCTGAAAAAGGGGCCCAACACAAAATGTTGCCTGTTCATGTTCTTCGGCCATGTTGCCCGACTCGCTGTGTTATTCCAGAATTTTGTGCTTTAAAAAAATATATAAACCAACCAAAATTTACAGTTCGAAAACTAAACGTACAGTTCTAAACTTGGTAAAAAGTGGTTTTAAAGGACAGGGGAGAGAGAGAGGGAACAGAAAAGGAGGCGACTTGGGTCGTGAGTGCTGTGATATGGTAGGGTTAGAATTGGAGAGGTGCCAAAATACCAGAGTTTCACAGGGTTGGAACAGAGAGGGTGGGTCAGATCATGAAACAGTGTTCGAGTGTTGAGAGCAGGTACTTTCCTGTATCAGGGGGTCAGCATCAGTTATTGCGGGGCGGGGGGGGGGGGGGGAATGGGGCAACACTGACTTGCCTCTGGCTGTGACGGATTGTGAGGGATTATTCTGTGTTAAAACGACACGGAAGAGTGAAACTGTTGCTTCAAAGTAATGAAAAGACGTTGGGGCAACAATTTATAGTTATACTAAGCCATTTAACCTACAAACCTACATGTTTTTGGAATGTGGGAAGAAACCGGAACACTAAGCGGAAACCGGAAGATGAAACGTGGTTCTGTTTCCTTGCATAGGTGGGTGAAGATGATTCCACCATTCAAGTGGGGCAGTATCAATATTGCTCTAGATTAAGCATCACCATATTATTTTTGGTTTATCACTTTCATGTGTGAAAAGCTTTACCTTGCATGCTATCCAAATATATCAGATAATACTCCCCAGCAATAGAATGTGCTGTTAGGCTGCAGAATATAGTTTACAGCATTGTAGCACACCAGTTCCAGAGACAAATACTAAAGAAGGGTCCCGGCCTGAACCGTCACCTATCCATGCTTTCCAGAGATGCTGCCTGACCTGCTGAGTTACTCCAGCACTTTGTGTCTTTTTCTTGGTAAACCAGCACACCACTAGTCACAGGCCAGTTCCTTTTTTCTCATAAAGTCCAATGTGCGTAATGGGGTGGAGGTGATTCGGAGAGTGCCCTAGCTTATGGAAGGACCGCTCAGAAGCCTGATGACTGAGGGGAAGAAACTGTTCCTGAGTCTGGTGGTGTGCACTTTCAAGATTCCGTACCTTTTGAGTTTATGGACGTGTTAAGCTTAAGTATTGTCCATTTACTGTATGGAGGTACAGTAAAAAGCTTTTGTTGAGTGTTAAGCAGTCAGGGGAAATACATTACATGATTACAATCAAGCCATTTCCTGTGTGCAGATACATGATAAAGGGAATACCGTACGTTTAATGGAAGATAAAGCCAGTAAAGTCCGATCAAAGATAGTCCAAGGGTCTCCAAATGAGGTGGACAGTAGTTCAGGACTGCTTTCTAGTTGTGGTAAGATATTGCAGTTGCCTAAAAACATCTGGGAAGAAACTCTGCCCTTGCCAGCACATCTAACTTATTATCATTGAGATCTCTGCTTTCAGTCCAGTGTCAGTTTGGTAATTAGTAAGTGCCTATAATTGTGTTGCAATCACACAATTATATATTTTACAATCAAGGTTTTAAGATTTGTTTATTGTAGTGATACAGACAAACCTTAAGCCTGTTAAACTGCTTGGTTGGCATGACCAATTGGGCTGGGGGGCAATGGTGCAATTCCAGGACTGTCTGTTCTATATGCAAATTTATCACACGCCCGAGGCATTATCTATCCATCAGAAACACCCAGCAGGTTGGGCAGCATCTGTGGAGGGAGAATCATAGTTAGTGCTGTGTTCAGGCTATCTTGATTGAATCATAGAACATAGAAACAGCGATCAGATGTCATGAGTCCATGTTTAATTTTCAAACCTGCCAGCCGTGGAAGATTTCCTTAAATACAGGAGAGGGGGCGGAAGTCCGGAGGGTGGCAAATGTTGTGCCTCGTTTCAAGAAGGGCTGCAGGGAAAATGCTGAGAACTATAGGCCGGTTAGCTTAACATCTGTAGTTGGAAAGTTAGTAGAGTATTCTGATGGATAGGTTATGCCAGCATTTGGACGGGCAAGGGCCGATTAGGGATAGTCAGCATGGTTTTGTACGTAGGAGGTCGTGTCTCACAAATCTGATTGATTCTTTTGAAGATGTGATGAAAAGGTCGATGATGTCAGAGCTGTAGATGTTGTGTACATGGATTTTAGTAAGGCATTTGACAAGGTTCCGCATGGTAGGCTGCTCTGGAAAGTTAGATCGCATGGGATCCAAGGAGAGATAGCTGAATGGAGAACAATTTGTCTCCTTGGAAGGAAGCCGAGGGTGATGGTGGAAGGTTGCTTCTCAGACTGGCCTGTGGCTAGTGGTGTGCCTCAGGGTTCGGTGCTGGGCCCGTTTCTGTTTGTCATCTACATCAATGATTTGGATGAGAACATACAGGGCAAGATTAGCAAGTTTGCGGATGATACAAAAATGGGTGGTTTTGCAGATAGTGAAGATGGTTGTGAAAATTGCAGCAGGATTTGGATCGATTGGCCGTGGGCTGAGGAATGGTTGATGGAATTTAGTACAGAGAAGTGTGAGGTGTTGCATTTTGGGATGTCTAACAAGGGCAGGACCTACACAGTGAATGGTAGGCCTCTGGGAAGTGTAGAGCAGAGGGATCTATGAGTGGAGGTAATGGTTCCTTGAAGGTCTAGTCGCAGGCAGATAAGGTGGTCAAAAAGACATTTGGCACGATGGCCTTCATCAGTCAGTGTATTATAGAACTTGGGAGGTCATGTTGCAGTTGGATAAGACATTGGTGAGACTGCATTTAGAATATTGTGTTCAGTTCTGGGCATCATGTAATAGGAAAGATATTGTCCAGCTTGAAATGGTTTAGAGAAGATTTACGTTGCCAGGACCAGAGGGTGTGAGCTATAGAAACATAGAAATTAGGTGCAGGAGTAGGCCATTCGGCCATTCGAGCCTGCACCGCCATTCAATATGATCATGGCTGATCATCCAACTCAGTATCCTGTACCTGCCTTCTCTCCATACCCCCTGATCCCTTTAGCCACAAGGGCCACATCCAACTCCCTCATAAATATACCCAATGAACTGGCCTCAACTACCTTCTGTGGCAGAGAATTCCACAGATAGGGAGAGGTTGAGTAGGCTGGGTCTCTACTCCTTGGAGAGCAAGCGGATGAGGGGTGATCTTATAGAGGTGTATAAAATCATGAGAGGAATAGATCTGGTTAATGCACAGTTTCTTGCCCAGAGTAGGAGAATCGAGGACCAGAGGACATAGTTACAAGGAGAAAGGGAAAATATTTAATAGGAATCTGAGGGGTAACTTTTTCACACAAAGAGTTGTGGGTGTATGGAACAAGCTGCCAGAGGAGGTAGTTGAGGTTGGGACTATCCCAGCGTTTAGGAAACAGTTAGAAAGGTACATGGATCGGACAGGTTTGGAGGGATATGGACCAACAGGGCTCTCACACCACTTTTTTCCCCTGTTGCCAGCCGGGCAACCTCGGTAGGCTTTTAGGTTGCCAAATGACAGTTTAGGTGGTCATTTAAGACGGTTTGCATAAGGTTTGCATTAAGACGAAGTGCGTAGTTACCAGTCGGAATTATGGTCAATGAAGCATTCACATATTATTTCTGCTTCAAATAAAGTCACAAACTAAACATTCACCCAACAAGACATGATATACACCACAATGACATGCAGCAAAATTACAATACAGTATCTCATCTCTTTTTACACATTGCAATTTCTATTATTTCTTTCCACTTCCAAACAAAAATCTGGTTGGATTATTCAGCGAATGATCAACCTCAGTGAGACCAAGTGCAGGCTTCGCACAACACCTCCACTCAGTTCGCAATAACCAACCTGATCTCCCGGTGACACTTCAACTACAACCTTTCTGTCCTGGGTCTCCTCCATGGCCAGAGTGAGGCCCACTGTAAATTGGAGGAGCAGCACCTCATATTTCGCTTGGGTAGTTTACACCCCAGCGGTATGAACTTTGGCCTCCAATTTCAGGTAGTCCCTGTTTTCTCCCTCTGCTTCCCAGCTCTCCCTAAGCCCACTGTCTCCACCTCTTCCTTTCTTCTTCCCGCCCCCCCACCTCGCATCAGTCTGAAGAAGGGTCTCAACCAGAAAGTCGCCTATTTCCTTTGCTCCATAGATGCTGCCTCACCCGCCGAGTTTCTGCAGCATTTTTGTCTACCCATTCACACGTTTGGGTAGACAATTTCCTCACCCACTCCCTACACATTGGGGGCAATTTTACAGACAAGTTAACCTACAAAGCCGATGCGTCTTTGGGATGTGGGAGGAAACCCACACGCTTGCAGGGAGAATGTGCAAATTCAACACAGACAGTGCCCAAGAACAGGATCGAATACAGATCTCTGGCGTGTGAGGAAGCACGTCCACCAGTTGTGCCACGATATTTTATTTTCCAACACACAAAAAATTATACGTTGCTAATTTTGGTTACTAAAATAAAAGGAACTATCCATTTTCAGTCTTAAATCTCTAAGTGACACAAAGCCCCCCTTTGCGGCTACTGTATGTTTTAATTCAGTTCAAGACTATGGGGCAGTGCATTGGCCACAAAGTTGCTGCCTAAAATTGCTAGAGACCCGGAATTGATCCTGAATATGGGTGCTGTCCGTATGGTTTTCTCCTTTTCCCTTTGATCGCATGGGTTTTCTCCAGGTGCTCTTGTTTCCTTCCACATTCCAAAGGTGTGCAGGAACTTTTTCAGACCCAACCCAAAATGTAGCAAGTAAGAATTTCATTGTTCTAAATGGGACGTGAAAGAATAAAACACTCTTGACTTACATCAGTAATGTGTGCGATAGAACTAGTGTACAGGTGATTGGTGGTCGGCGTGGACTCGGTGGGCCGAAGGGCCTGTTTCCACGCTGTACCTTTAAATTAAACTAAAACCAGAGGAAATCTAAAGAAGGGCCTCTACCCGAAACGTCACCCAATTTCTTCTATCCAGAGATGCTGGCTGCTCCATGGAGTTTTCCCGCACAATTAAAGCATGGAATAGTCTTCACCCTACCATAGTTACCCAACCAGACGCAATTATATTTATGGTAGCTCTTTTTTCCCCAAGAACCCTTTTTTGCTCAAGTCCAAGTCAAGAGCCAAGAGAGTTTTATTGTCACGTGTCCCAGATAGGACAATGAAATTCTTGCTTGCTGCAGCACAACAGAATATGTAAACATAATACAGAAGAGGAGATAAAAGTTCAGCCTATATAACATAGACCACATATATACAAATAAACAGATAGGCTGTTATTTTTTGGAGTTTGGTGGTAGTGGGTCCATTACAGTTTAAATTCCATTTGGAATATTTTTGGAGGACCAGGAAACCAAGAAGCAAGAGTTACTCCAGCTCCAGGGAGTGATTCTGCGTTGGTTTTCAGCAGTCGCGGCGAGGTGGCGACCAGACAGCAATGGCGGCCAGATCTTCCACAATGCAATTGCCGTGGCAGTGCTCATGTGCAGGGCGGCACATGCGCACAACCATGGCCAATGATGTGTGCTGGCCGTGATTCTGTGCATGTGCAGGCCGTGGCAGTGCCCATGTGCAAGGCGGCCGGCCATGCCGGCGGATGAGGAGCGAGCGGAGACCCGAAACCCGACGCAGATACGGATGGCGGGCGGACAAGGAGAGTAACAAAGGTAGAGAGATAGAGAGGGGGACCCGCTCAGAGTTGAATGATGGGTGTCCCGAGTGCTTGCCAAGCCAGGCAAAATTACACAAGTTTTAGGTTGCCCGGGGGGACGTTAGGTCGCCATTGGCACCCGGGCAACCGCTAATTTCGAGCCCTGACAAAGTGCAGGTAGGTGGGACTAGTGTAGCTGGGACTAGTGTAGCTGGGACATGTTGGCCAGTGTGGGCAAGTTGGGGTGAAGGGAATTTTTCCACGCGGTATCACTCTCTATTTACAGCCCATTCCTGTAATAATACACAAATTAGTTACAACATGCTGGAGAAACTCAGCAGGTCAGGCAGCATCTCTGGAGTAAAGGAATCGGTAGCGTTTCAGGTCGAGACCCTTCTTCAGAGTCTATTCCTTTTCTCTAGAGATGCTGCTTGACCCGCTGAGTTTCTCCAGTATTCTGTGTCTATTTTTGGTGTAAACGAGCATCTGTAGTTCCTTCATACACAAATTCGTTACATTTAGTTTAGAGACACAACATGAAAACATGACCTTCAACCCACCGAGTCTACACAGGCCATTGATCACCCGTTCACGCTAGTTCCATGTTATCCCACTTTCTCATCCACTCCCTACACACTAGGGACAGAGAGAGCTGATTAATCCGCAAACCCGCACGTCTTTGGGATTTGGGAGGAAACTGGAGCATCCGGAGGAAACGCTTGCAGTCACAGTGAGAAAGTGGCTGTTCAAGTTGCTGAACCAGGCTGTGATGCAAACAGTCAATGTGTTCTCCACTACACACCTGTACAGATTCACTAGAGTGTTCAGCAACATACCGACCCCTCCTTTATATTTTGATGATTGCAAAATAAGGAACATCATTCTGTGCTATATGCAAATTTATCGCATGCATGAGCCGTGGTCACTGCAACATAAATAAACAAAGGGTTCCAAGCTGAGGATGAGACCAAGTTTCAGTTTGGATTGATTGAAAGATACAGCATGGAAACAAGCCCTTTGGACCACTGAGTCCACGCCGGACATCGATCACCCATTCACACAATTTCTATGTTATCCCACTTTCTCATCCACTCCCTCTTTGCAGATATACAGATGGGCAATTAACCTCCTCTCCCCAATGAAAGAGCGATGATCTTGCAAGACCCAATAGGGGGGTTGCACGTAAGGTCATAGGACTTGACGCATGGAGCTGCTCAATCCATCTGGACGACATCCGTCACTTCCAGTATATGTTATTAATGCAAGAAACGCGTACTTTCCTACCTGTTAAAAACCACCAAAATGTTGAATTTTTGCGTTGAAAAAAATTGTGGAATTCGGGGTAAGTGAGAGACATGTCCCCAACTTTAGAATTCCAAAAGTGAAGCGAAATGTAGGTAAATAGAAGCAAGAGCTGAAGGGACAACAGCAGCTAAAGTGCTTGGTAAACATTGGCCGTGCAGGTATCGGAATTGAAAATATTGGGAATTATCGCGTTTGCTCACGGCATTTCATCAACAGTAAGGCATTATTTGTGTTTTTTCGTGATTCCATTGGTATCTAAAAAGTCTCAGAAGTGATAAATCTGGCTGTAAATTTTTCTTCAATTGTGTTTTCATTTTGTATGTAAAAACCCACGAGAACCATGGGCGATTTAACCATGTTGCCCCTTCAGCTCTTGTTTCTATCTACCGTCATTTCTCCTCACTTTTGGAATTCTGACGTAGGCTAAATGTCTCTCATGCTTATCCCGATTTCCATAATTATTTACAGCACAAAAATTGACATTTTCAGCGGGTTTTAACGGGCCCGCTACGCTGGAAACAATGGTAAGTGCCTACCTGCAGTTCATCGCGTGTAATTCATTTGGAGTAGCGTAGCAACAGTACGGGTCATGGGTCGTGACCCGACTGCCGTGAAACCTCCCTATACTGTGGTTAGGGTTAGAGTCATACAGCACAGAAATAGCCCCTTCAGCCCAAATCGTCCACGCTGACCAAGATGTCCCATCTACACTAATATCACCTGCCCACATTTGGCCCATCTCCCTCTAAACGGCCCACCAAGTCCACGCTGACCAATGATCAGTCATACAATAGCAATATCCTACACACTGGTGCGCAATTCACAGACGCCAACTAACCTACTAACCCACACGTCTTGGGAAACCAGAGCACCTGGAGGAAACCCACGTGGTTACCAGGAGAACGTGCAAACTCAGCACACCAGAAGCGCCCAAGGTCAGGAGCAAACCTGGGTCTCTGGCATTGGGAGGCAGCTGCTCTACCCGCTGCACCACTATGCCGCCCTTGGTGAGGAGTGTGGGAATGATTGCAGACAGTGAGGTGATGATGGAGCAGGCAGACAGAGGGTGTGGAAGGCTGGTGAAAGATGAGTGTCTGAGATCTGATAAAAACCAGAAGATCAGATAAAAGTAAACAAAGATGGTGCCAGATATATGACCAACAATTTCCTGGAAACACCTCCAGTCATTTATGAGCAGCAACGCCTCTTGCTTCATTGAACTGGTATCGTGGCTTTGTGACAACAGCACACAAGGTGATTAATACGTTTCTTTGTCTCTATTTTTGGTCTGAATCAGTATCTGCTGTTGTTTGTTTCTGTAATCAAAGACTTGTTCCACCCCGATCATTGCTTCTTCTCCGCTTGAGGGACAGATAGTTTCGAGCGAGTGCACGTTTCAAGGGGCCATGTGGTGTTGCAGCGCCCGTGATCTCGATATGATGCACCGCTCGCACCCAGCAGAAGGAACAGAGGCTTAAAAACATGCACCACCAGACTCAGGAACAACTTCTTCCCCTCTGCTGCCAGGCTTCTCCGCTCTGAACGGTCCTTCCATAAGCTAGTATGCTGACCATAAGATAGTCTGGCTCACTTCTACCCCATTGCGGACATTGGACTTTGTTGAGAAACAAGGAACTGCAGTTGCTGGTTTACAAAAAAAAAGACAAAGTGCTGGATTAACATCAGCAGGTCAGGCGGCATCTCTGGAGAACATGGATAGGTGACCATTCAGGTAGCAACTCTCCTTCAGAATTGTCTCTGGAGCTGATGTGCTACAATGCTCAGAACTATATTCTGCACTCTGTATCTTCCCCTTTATTCTACCCATTTGTAACTAATTGTATAGTACATCTGATCCTATTGGATAACATGCAAAACAATGTTTATCACTGATACTTTAGTATATGTGACAATAATAAACTTGAACCTGGACTGAGACAAATGTGCTGGAGGAACTCCAGGTTGGAGCACGGAATAAAGTGCTTCACCTAGAATCTATTCATTTCAGAGATACTGCGTGGAAACAGGCCCTTCGGCCCACCAAGTCCATGCTGACCAATGATCACCCGTACACTAGTTCTATCCTACAAGCTAGGGACAATTTACAAAGCAAATTAACCTACAAATCTGCATGTTTTTTGAATGCGGGAGGAAACCAGAATACTTGGAGAAAACCCACACTGTCACAGGGAGAACGTACAAACTCTACACGCCTCTCCCGTGGTGTGGACCGAACCCAGGTCTGTGGGGATGTGAGGCAGCAGCTCTACTGCCCCACCACCGTGCCACCCTCTGTGTGTCTAGTACTATCTAATCTGTTTGGATAGCATGCAAAGCAAAGCTTTTCACTGTACCTCGGTACACGTGACAATAATAACCCTAAAGACCAAGATGCTGGAGGAACTCAGCTGGTCAGAGCCCAGAATAAGGCGTTACGTTTTTATATGTTGTCTCAGGAAGAGTCTTTTCTTTCCAGACCTACTGCGGAGTTGTACGGTGCAACTGCCAGAGACGTTTCACCAGGAGTAAAGTTGAGGCATTGCTCGCTCTGCAAGTTACCAAAGGCCAAGCGGTTCTCACAGGTGAGTGAGTCACTGATGTCAGTGGTACTGTTTACTTGGACCTACAAAGCACCTTGTGTTTCTCCACACCCTCCCCAATGAACGAGCAATTGCCTTTCAAGTCCCAATATTGTGGTTAGAGTTAGTCATATCGCACGGAAACAGGCCCTTCAGCCTAACTCGTCCACACTGGCCCAGTTGCCCCATCTGCATGACTCCCACCTTTGGCCCATATCCCTCAAAACCCTATCCTGTCCATGTCCCTGTCCAAATATGCTTGAAGTATCGTGATAGTATCTGCCTCAACGACCTCTTCGGCCAGCTCATTCTATACGCCCACCAAGGAAATTCAGATAGTGATCACACTATGAAAAAGGGTCTCGACTCAAAGCGTTACCTATCCATATTCTTCTGCCAATCAGCCCATAGGGCTTATTCTGTACTATACATACATACTCCGGTGCTTTGACAATAGACAATAGACGCACGAGTTGGCCATTCGGCCCTTCAAGCCAGCTCCGCCATCTTTGTATCTTTTAAATGTTATATTACTTGTCTCAACTACCTCCTCTAGCAATTCGTTCCATATACCCACCATCCTCTATGTGGAAAAGTTGTCTCTCAGGTTCCTATTAAATCTTTCATCTCTCACCTTAAAGTTTGTCCTCTGGTTCTTGATTTCCCTGCTCTGCGTAAAGGACTTGTGCATTCACCTTACCTATTCCCCTCATGGTTTTTGTACACCTCTATAAGATCACCCCTCATCCTCCTGCACTCCAAGGAATAAAGTCTCAGCCTGTCCAACCTCTCCCTGTTGCTCAGGCCCTCAATTCCTGGCAACATTCTTGTAAATCTCTGCAAAATTCCCGACCTCTATAACATGTAGTAAAGTGATGGGATTGTTATCTTTGGAGTGGATACAGAGAGATTGTGGGTAAAGGCATGAATGGAGTTGTCACAAAGTGCTGGAGTGACTCAGTGGGTCAGGCAGCGTCTCTGGAGAACATGGAGAGGTGGCGTTTCATGTCGGGACCCTTCTTCAGACTGATTGTGGAAGGGGGGGAAGAAAACTGGAAAAGAGGTGGGGGCGGGACAAAGTATGGTGAACGATAGGTGGATACAAGTGGGATGGGGGGGGGGGGTTGATCCATGGACAGAGATGAAAAGGCTGTGGGATATACAGGGAGAAGAGGGGTGGGATATACAGTAGGTGGAAGTGGATGGGAGGGAGTGGAAAGGACAAAGGGATAGTAGGAGAGGGGGCAGGTCTTGACCTCAGGTGCTGTCTGTACAGAGTTTGTACGTTCTCCCTGTGACAGCGTTGGTTTTCTCCGGGTGCTCCCACACACAAAAGACGTGCGGGTTTGTGGGTTAATTGGCCTCTGTAAGCTGTCTCTGGTGTGTAGGATGTGAAACTGGGATGACATAGAACTAGTGTAGGGGTGATCCTTAGTCGGCATGGGCCGAAGGGCCTGTTTCCATGCTGTATGTCTAAACTAAACTAAGCTACTGGTTCAGTGGACATTCATATGCTTAGGGGTAGGTATAGGTTTAAGTTTATTATTGTCACATGCACTGAAGCATAGTGGAAAGCTTTGTTTTGCATGCTATCCAAACAGATCAGATATACCATACAAAAATCCAATCAAGCCAAACTCAAGTACAATAAGCAGAGCGAAGGGGAAGATACAGAGTGCAGAATATAGTTCTCAGCAATGTGGAGCATCTGTTCCAGAGACAAAGTCAAATGTCCGCAATGGGGTAGAGGTGAATCGGACAGTACCTTAGCTTATGGAAGGACCGTTCAGAAGCCTGATAACACAGGGGGAAGAAGCTGTTCCTGAGTCTGGTGGTGAGCGCTTTCAAGCTTCTGTACCTTCTGCTGGACAGCAGTGGGGAGAGGATGGAATGACTGGGGTGATACAGGGACAAGTCCTTGATTATGTTGGCTGCTTTTCCAAGGCAGCATGAAGTGTAAATGGAGTCAATGGTGTGGAGTCTGGTGTTGATGGATTGTTTTTGTACCTTCCTACATCCAGTTCCGTTTCGTGACTGTGGTTTGGGGGGAAACATTCGGTGGAGCACCAGTAACGGTGACTTTGAAGTGTACAACGACGGATCCATATTTGCAACACGGACTCAAGTTATCAAAGCGAAACATGGGTTTAAAGTGCAGGCGGCCGATTTGGACACTGGTGAAACATGGACAGTGGAGGTCCTGTTAATACCTTCAAGGAGAGAGGTAAGAGATTGATGGGCCAAAAGCTTTTGACTGTACCCAGAGCTTGAGTTTGAATTTAGTTTATTGTCATGACCAGTCAGCGGCAAGATTATACATGATTACAATCGAGGGTCCACGCCCACCAATGCTCACCTATACACTAGTCCTGTACACTAGGGACAATTTGCAGAAGTCCATTAACCTACAAACCTGCACATCTTTGGAGTGTGGGAAGAAACTGGAGATCCCGGAGCAAACCCACGTGGTCACAGATAGAATGTAGAAACTCTGTACAGACAGCACCTGTAGTCAGGATCGAACCCGGGTCTCAGGCACAGTAAGGCAGCCGCACTACCACTTCACGGCTGTTTAGTTGCCACAGTGTATCCACTGGGGAGAGACTGGATCATTTGCATGACCTCCAATGTCTCCTGGGTAAACAGGAGCAGGTTTCCACAGTACATTACCTTAATTTCCTGCCTATCCCAGGGCTTTCTTGAATAAGACTTCCAGCGATGTAGTGATGACTAAGGTCTACCACAACCACAATGACTCTATTCCTGCCCTTCCCTCTGATACCTATCTGTTTACCTAGCTGTTGTACACTCTTGCAGTGAAACTAAAAACTTGATTATCGGCCAACGGAATTCAGTCAAGCATTCATACACAGTCTCGCTAGCTAGTGTCGTGACCATAAAACTATGCCCTGTAATAGATTCGGAGTCATACAGCACGGAAACTGGCCCTTCGGCCCAACCTGCCCAGGCTGCCTGATCTACTGAGTTACTCAAGCAATTTTGTGGGGGGGTTTTGGTACGTTTGTCCAACCTCTCCAATCAGAACTTTTCACAACTACTTAAGGCCACAGATTTAAGATTAAATGGGAAAAGTTTAAAGGAGATTTTCCTTGACAGGTTTGTTCCTTGAGAAGTTCCTTTTTTCCTTAATGGTACTTTTTTTCCTTGAAGGTGGTGTCAGGTAGATAGGTTGGTCAAAAAGAAATTGAACAGAAATACAGAGGCTACACTGCGAGATGCAAACCACTGGTTAGCCACAAAAATAGGGTGGCCAGGTTACAGTTTGCTAAGAAGTACTTAAAAGAGCAACCACAATTCTGGAAAAAGGTTTTGTGGACAGATGAGATGAAGATTAACTTATATCAGAGTGATGGCAAGAGCAAAGTATGGAGGAGAGAAGGAACTGCCCAAGATCCAAAGCATTCCATCTCATCTGTGAAACACGGTGGTGAGGGTGTTATTGCCTGGGCATGTATGGCTGCTGAACGTACTGGCTCACTTATCTTCATTGATGATTCAACTGCTGATGGTAATAGCATAATGAATCCTGAAGTGTGTAGACACATCCTATCTGCTCAAGTTCAGACAAATGCCTCAAAACTCATTGGCTGGCAGTTCATTCTACAGCAAGACAGTGATCCCAAACATACTGCTAAAGCAACAAAGGAGTTTTTCAAAGCTAAAAAATGGTCAATTCTTGAGTGGCCAAGTTAATTACCCGATCTGAACCCACCTAAGCATGCCTTTTATATGCTGAAAAGAAAACTGAAGGGGACTAGCCCCCAGAACAAGCATAAGTTAAAGATGGCTGCAGTACAGGCCTGGCAGACCATCACCAGGGAAGAAACCCAGCAACTGGTGATGTCCATGAATCGCAGACTTCAAGCAGTCATTGCATGCAAAGGATATACAACAAAATACTAAACATGACTATTATTGTAGATTGGTTATTTCCTACTATTCAATTGTAGTGCTTGTTGGTAGTTGCTACGCCCAATATGCGTTTTATATTAGCAAGAGATTGCCTACGCCATTCAGTATGAATAGCTGCTAGGAACTGTAATGTCCTGTAGATTGATGCTGTAAGTAGATTTAATACACATGTGTTGTATCTTGATATGTGTTTGACTCGACTCATTACATGGTGTCTGTTATGAGTCATGCTTTTGTAGTTACGCCATTAGCTTTATAGTAACCCTACCTGCTTGGTTCCCGCATTATTAGAAAAACGTGCTAGCATGAAGTTACCTGTGCTATGTCGTTAATAAAGTAATTGGACCTTTATCATGGTGTAAGGCTTCAGTTATTTGGACAGCCGCAATGCAACATGGTGTCAGAGTATACGAACTCACTCCTTGCTTAATTTGATTGCTTTTATTTTATTTTATTGTTTTTCAACTGTTTTGCAATGGCTTCTGCTCCCAGAAAACTAGAGGTCTTGGTATTTGATGAGGATCTCGCAGAACGATGGCGTGTATTTGAAGAAGATTTCTCAATCTACATTGATGCTGCTCACCCTACTGCTGACCCTGGTATTCGAGCGTCAATCCTTCTTAATTTGGCAGGCACAGAAACTGCTCGTCATGCCAGAAGGTTTTACTATGCACCGGCTAGACTTGACGAAGCTGGTGTCCAGATTGCTCCCGCTGAATCCATTAGAGACCCTGACTGCCTACTGCGCAAATTCCGACAATTATGTGAGTTACGGACACAGAAAGTAAGGTGTCACAGCGCAGGAGGTGTGTGGATCGGAGCTCTCGCGAAAACACACAAGTTCGTTGTTTGAAACATCTTTGGGTAGTTGGAGGAGGTACAGTGTAATTTATAAACATCTCATGTATCACTGCAACTCTGCAGAAATTTATTTTAAGACATTTGTGCGTGTTTTGGGCAGTGTGCGGTGTTATCAGCAAACTGCGTAGCTCCCACGACGGTGGCTGGCAGCCTGCCAGGAAAGTGTGGCGTACCAAAAAGGGGGAACACAACGTTTTTCTGGACTTGACAGCTGTGTCCAGGACAACCATCTCTTACTACTGTCGTTACTGACCGGGCCGGTCTGGGTTTGTGTGGTGTGGGAGGAATTCTACACCATCTCGACCTTCCGCAGCCTTGGAACCTGGGCTGACGGAGCCTCCTTTCTCTCAACAAGACCAGCGGAGTTAAGGGGATTCCACCAACAGGCAGCAGAAATCCCTTCCGTTGCTGCAGGAGCAGCAAAGACCAGCGCTAGAGTCTGCAGCTCGCCAAGGAACACTGGAGAGCCGAGACACAAGCCCCGCCTCCAAGATGGCAGCACACGTCTCCTCACGTCTCTAACTGTGTCTGTTTGTTTTACTAATATGACTGAGTGACTGAGTGATTTTTCTGTAAGTCATCTGCGAGCATTATCATTCGAATTATCATCCCGTCGGGATACCACGAAACCACGGAACGGAATTCTTATAGGACTCTCCCTGCACTAATGTGTGGCGTCGTTGGTTGAGGCAAAATAGTCTGGCTGCTTTTCTCCTCGATTTTCGGGATCTCAACGTACAATGTCGATGCTCGCGGCTGCTCTTTTCCTATTAATTTGGAGCGGCACCGGGGGAAGCCCCCACGGGACTGAAAACTCCTGTCCAGTCAACTCTACACCGCTTTTACCATGCCGGGGGATGAGTGCTTCTGGCAGTCCGCTGGGCATTAGTTTGTCACCTATGACTCTTCTGCCCCCGCATCTATGGACTTGGCCCATCTGGTCAGCTTGATGGCCTTACAAGACAACTTCCTCAAGTTGCCTTCGTGACTTTTTTATATTTTTAAAGATTAAAAAAGATCATTCAAGCAAATCTATAAGGTCTGATTATAGGTGTATAATTGTTCTGTTGCTGCTGATTTCAGGGAATGTTCAACCTAACCCAGGCCCAGGCTCTGCTGAGTCTGCTGTTAATTTGAACACCCCTGCTGAATTTGAATCAAGGTCTGGACTTGGTTTCATCCATTTGAATGTGCGCAGTATGATTGCTAAAATGGATATGATTCGTATCTGGGCTCATTCAACTGATGCTGATGTTATTGTCATATCTGAAACTTGGCTAAACAAAGCAGTTTTAAACAAGGATATCAACATTGACGGCTACAATGTGTATAGGACTGACCGACCCAAGAAGGGCGGAGGGGTCGCAGTCTATGTCAAATCTAAGTTTCATGTGAAGATCCGTCTCTCTACATCAGTGAGTAAGCAATTTGAACTTCTGGCTCTTGACATGGAAATCTCAAAAACTCTCCACATCACTGTCGTCGGTTGCTATAGGCCACCTTCAGCTATCAGCTGCACCTTACCATCTTTAATGGAGCTTTTATCCGGGTTGAACTTTAATGAAATTGTCCTTATTGGTGACCTAAACTGGAACTGGCTGCTACCAGCATCAGATGATTTTAAAGCATTTTGTGATTCGTTTAATTTCTTTCAGATTGTTGACAGTCCTACTAGACCTAATCTGAAATGTCCGGAAAAATCTTCTTTAATTGATCTTATCTTAACTAATGTTCCTCATAAATATTCTGCTGCTTCTGTTTTTGCAAATGACATCAGTGACCACTGTGTCATTGCAACAGTAAGAAATACAAAAGTTCCTAAAACCAAACCGCGTGTCATCATAAAGCGGGACATGAAACATTTTGTGGAACATTAGGAAGTATAGAATAAGGGGCAGGGATAATGTATGGTTCACGTCAGAGTTATCCATTTTACTCCATGAGCGCAATGTGGCATGGTCTAAAGCCAGGAGTACTGGTCTTGGATCAGACTGGTTGCTCTTTAGGCAGCTGCAAAATGCAAGCACAGTTGCAATTAGAAAAGCCAAAGCTGATCATTTCCTTACTGAAACTTCAAATAACCTAAACAATGCGTTGAAATTCTGGAAAACCATTAAATCAATAACTGGAAATAAAAATGTTATTGAGCTACCCCCATGCATTGTCAAAGACTCTACCCAAATTTATGAAAAGGCTGACATGCTTGGTTGTTTTAATGAGCATTTCATTGCCTCTGGTTCACTTTTCAACTCTCAATATACAGCTCAAGGCTCTTCTGCTTGCTCTGATTGTAGTTGTTTTTGTGAGGGACAAGCCTTTACTTTTGACGCTGTTACACTTTCTGAGGTGCATAAGGCCCTGAGATGTTTAGACACAAAAAAATCGGCAGGTCCAGACAACCTTGAGCCTTACTTCCTAAAGTTAGCGCTGATTTTATTGCATTGCCTCTGACTTATCTTTTTAATCTATCCCTGGAGACAAACGAAATTCCCCTTATTTGGAAATCTGCCTTTGTTCTCCCACTGTTAAAAGGGGGGGACCCCACTGTGCTAAACAACTATAGGCCCATCTCCAAATTGTCTGTTTTAATTAAGGTGCTGGAATCCATTGTAAACCAACAACTGAAGGACTTTTTATCGACTAACAGTATTTTATCTGAATTTCAATCTGGTTTTAGGAAAAAATATAGTACGTCAACAGCTGCTTTAAAAGTAGTAAATGATTTTATTGAATTTTTAGATAATAAGCAACACTGCAGCCCTTTTCCTTGACCTATCAAAGGCTTTCGATACTGTGGATCATGCCTTATTGTTACAAAGACTATGCAGCATCGGTTTGTCTGATCAAGCTGTCTGTTGGTTTAAAAACTATCTATCAGGCAGATCCCAGTGTGTGCGAGCAGAAGGTATTACTTCTAGCTCTCTTAATGTATCCAAGGATGTGCCACAGGGATCGGTTTTAGGACCTTTATTATTTACTATTTATATTAATAGTCTAGATCATAAAGCTCCGAACGCTAATTTTCACTTTTATGCTGACGACACAGTGATATATTGTTCTGCGTCTACCCCAAATCAGGCTCTCTGTCAGCTCCAAACTGCTTTTAACACTGTGCAACGTAACCTGTGTGATTTAAAACTTGTTTTAAAACTTGTTTTAAAACTTGATTTAAAACTTGTTTTAAATGCTGACAAGACAAAGCTCATGCTGTTCACTAAAGCTAAATCAAAGCCCTCGGACCTCCCTCCTATCACCACTTTGCAGGGCTCTGTGATTGAATCTGTGTCTCAATATAAATATCTGGGAATTATAATTGACGATTCTCTCTCTTTTAAACCTCATATCCAGCAACTTGTGAAAAAACTAAAGATAAAATTAGGTTTTTACTTTAGAAACAAATCTTGTTTTTCTTTTGAAGCCAAAAAAAGACTTGTTGCTGCAACGTTTATGTCTGTGTTGGACTATGGTGATGTTTTATATATGAATGCATCTTCAAAATGCCTACAGTCTTTGGACACGGTCTACCATGGAGCACTGAGATTTGTTTCTAATTTTAAAACCCTCACGCACCACTGCTCTTTGTATGCTCACGTTGGATGGTTTGCCCTGTCCACCCGCAGACTCCATCATTGGCATATCCTTATTTATAAGACTATCCTCGGTGTTCTTCCTTCATACCTGCAGAAGTATGTAATTCAAAAAAGCACAGGAACTTATCAGCTCCGCTCTGAGGACTTGTTCTTACTAACTGTACCTAAAGTCCGCACTGAACTGGGGAAAATGGCATTTAGTTATGCTGCTCCCTTCGCATGGAACCAGCTGCAGAATGAACTGAAACTTAAGGAGCTGGTTTCTATAAACAGATTTAAATCCCTTCTTAATGATGTTGAAGCGGGCTCTTCTGTCTGTACATGCTTTGTTTGATGATGTTCTGACTTTGACTCTATTTATATGTTCTCTGTTGTTTTTAAATTATTGTCTGTGACTGTGGAACTGTGCTGCTGCCTGTCTTGGCCAGGACTCTCTTGTAAAAGAGATTTTTAATCTCAATGAGTTCTCCTGGTTAAATAAAGGTTAAATTAAAAAAAAATAAAAAATGTAAGTATTGAGTGGTATCTTTTTTTCACGGTGCTAGAGACAGGGAGAACCTGTAGAGTTATACGTTAGTGCACTGAAGCACATCGCAAGCCAGTGCGATTTTAGAGATATATGTGAAAGCCTTATTCGTAATCGTTTGATCCATGGCGTCCGCAATGATAAATTACGCGACAAGCTACTGCGGGATGCTGACCTCGCCCTAGAGACGGCTGAATACTGCTGTCGCTTTGCTGAAACGACTGATGCTCACATCAAAGTTCTGGAGCATTCTACTGCACGTGACGTTAATGTTGACAGTATGTCTTATCAATTCTCTCCTCGTTTTTCTCAAGTGCCTGATACCAAGTTGAGACTAATTGACAATTGCTTTAACTGTGGGGGTTCACATGCCGCTGTTCGTGACCATTGCCCTGCATATGGAAAATTATGTTGATTCTCCAACAAAGAAACCATTTTCTTAAGTGCTGTCGCTCATGTAACAACAGAGTTCAAACGAGACAATCTATTAATTCACTTGAAAACGTTATCTCAGAATTCTCACAACCAGCTCTCATGGATTTACAGGCTGCTGGCGATGGTGTTGATGTCGATGTACATACTTTGTCTGATTTAGTGCATAAACAACGACCCCATGATCGCTTTGCTCATAACTGGCAAAACTCTTTATCTGAAAGTAGATTTGGGTGCTCGCTGCAATGTAATTTGCCTGGCTGTGTTCCAAAAGCTAAGAAAAGCAGAGACTGTTTCTCCAACGACAGCATCCCTTGTTCCATTCGCTGGAGGTCGAGTGCACCCTATCGGTCAAGTTGAGTTACGCTGCAGTCTTAACTTGCGTGTCCACAACCTGGATTTCTATGTGGTACGTGAGAATGTAGCGTTGCTGCTGGGTGTGCAACGCATGTCTAGACATGGGTCTGATTACTTTCAGCCTTTCTGTCTGTCCTCTGACTACAGACTGTGACTTTAACCATCAAATCCTAACACACTACAAGGATTTGTTTGACGATAAGCTAGGTAGGTTGCCTGCCAGGTACATGATTACCATTGATCCCGAGGCAATTTCAGTTGTTCGTCAGGCTCATAAGATTCCCCAAGTTACGCGGGACCGTGTTCAAAGTGAGACGATTGCTCACCCTGCCATCTTACTTGCAAAGTACAGACAGTTGTCTGACCTGCCCTCGAACTA
This sequence comes from Leucoraja erinaceus, assembly GCF_028641065.1. NCBI lineage: Eukaryota > Metazoa > Chordata > Chondrichthyes > Rajiformes > Rajidae > Leucoraja > Leucoraja erinaceus. Next base: position 54,651,435 of record NC_073380.1, read on the forward strand.
CATTATTGAATGTACCAAGTTTTATGCTCGTATGCAATAGATTGATGAACCGATTGAATGTTTTATCAGCGGTTTAAAACACACGGCTGCACGCTGCCAGTTTCGTGATCTGTGCGATGAACTCATCCGTGACAAAATTGTTGGGGGTATGCTTGATAGCAAGTTAAGGGATGACTCGGACCTGACCCTTAATCAAGCCATGCATGCCTGTCGGATTGCTGAAATAACATCTTCTCACACTAAATCTGTGACACCCCGGTCAGCGTTCGCAGTATAGTGACAGTATGTGTGACAGAGTTCACAATGAACTCAAGCAGATGGTCTCCATGGGTGTTATTGCCGAAGTTATGTTAGACCCATCTGACTGGATTTCCACATTGGTGGTCGCAATGAAAAAAACAAGGAGGAGATCCGTATCTGCATAAACCCCAGAGATCTCAACACTGCTATCAAACGCCCGCACCAGCCTATGCGAACAGTAGAGGAAGTTGCTGCTCAAATAGGCAACGCACCAGTGTTCTCCGTTCTGGATGCCAAAAACTTATTTTGGCAGATTCCACTGGACCCAGACTCATCCAATCTTACAACGTTCAGCATCCCCTTTGGCTGATACAAATTTCTGAGAATGCCCTTTGGCATCAACTGCGCCAGCGAAGTTTTCCAGCACACGATGGAACAATTGTTTGCTGAGTATCCATGCGCCATCATTGTTGATGACATTCTCGTCTACGGACGTGACCTGGCTGAACATGATTCTAATCTGAAGAAAGTATTAGACCGTACCAAAGACATTCAGCTCAAACTCAATCCCCTGGAGTGCAAGTTTCGAGTCCCGGAAGTTACTTACGTCGGACATGTTTTCACAAGTGATGGTCTCAGACCAGGCCCATCAAAAACTGCAGCTATCAACGAGATGCCGGTTCCTACTGACGTTACGAGTCTACAAAGGTTCCTTGGAATGGTCAACTACCTGGGGAAATTAATTCCAAACCTCAGCGACTTATCTGGCCTCCTGCGGAAATTGACACACAAAGACGCTGCATGGTCCTGGTCTCCACAGCACCAAAGAGCTTTCGACACTCTCGTTGCATCTGGCTAGCAGACCTACTCTCGCCTACTTTGCTTTAGAGTGACACTCACCTGCGATGCGTCCCAGTACAGACTTGGCGCTGCTTGCCTGCAGACCATGACCGATTGTGACTGCGTCTGTTTCTAATGCCTCTCACGCACTAACACTGAACAACGTTACGCCCAGATTGAAAAAGAACTGCTCGCAGTGGTTTTCGCCTGCACAAAATTCAAGGACTTTATTTTTGTCAAGTCTGTGACTATAGAAACTGACCACCAGCCGTTGGTCACTATTTTGAACAAACCCATTCACGCTGCACCAGCACGACTACAATGAATGATGATGCAACTGCAGCAGTTTGATTTCAACATTGTCTATAAGAAAGGCAAGGACATGCACGTAGCTGACACGCTATCAAGAGCCCCATGCGAAACCAACGAACAACAACTTTCTGATCAGGACCAGTTCTCAGTAATGAAGGTATCGTATGTTCCTACTGATTGTTTGAGCAGCCTGGCAGAACACACGGCTGCTGACGAGACTTTACAATTGCTGTCTGCAGTCATCCAGCGTGGCTGGCCGGATAAACAACACAACACCCCGCTCGCAATCCGCCCATACTTCCTGGTTCGCGATGAACTGGTGTTACAGGATGGGATTATAGTCAAGGGCCACAAGGCAGTTGTCCCAGCTGTCCTCCGGGACAAGTACTTCAACACCATCCACAGGGGCCACCCCAGCATGGAGGCAACCCTACAATGGGTACAAAGCATGTTTTACTGGCCTGGCATGACAAAGTACATACGCGACAAAACTGAAGTCTGCGCCATCTGCAAAAGCCTGACGCCACACCAGCAGAAGCAGCCCTTACTGCCGCACCTGGTTCCTCCTCTCCCGTGGTCCACGTTAGCCACCGATGTAGTCGAATGGCATGGGTAACACTATCTGGTTTTTGTTGATTCTTATTCAGGCTGGTTTGACATCGATCTACTCCAAACCATTACATCTGAAGCAGTTATTGAGAAGTTGCAGCGCCGATTCTCCGTGCACGGCTCCCCTGCACGTCTTCTGTCCGACAATGGCAGACAGTTCACCAGCCAGTCTTTTTAAAACTTTGCAAAACGATGGGACTTCCGACATATTACCAGCAGACCTGAGTTCTTGCGATCTAACGGACTCACCGGACGAGCCGTCCGAAGCGCAAATCAACTAATGGAGCGTTCATACCTTGTAAAATCGGACGTCGACCTAGACCTGCTCAACTTAAGGAACATTGCAAGGGAAGGGATCCCATACTGGGTGACCCAGCTCAACGACTGATGTCTTGCCAAACCCATGCTCCCCTGTCTGTGTACCAGCAGCTTTTGCAGCCACACGTTTTTCTCCGCCTGCGGTCCGGAAACAACTACAATTCAAACGGGATACACAGAAAAGTTTTTTTTGACAAATCCAGTAAACCACTTAAACCTCTCACCAGTGGACAGGTGGTTCGCCTCCAGCCCAACAAGGGCTATGGACGTCTGGGTCCCATCTACGGCCCTGCCAAAGAACCGCGCTCTTATCTAGTTGAAGCAGACGGAGCCATTTACAGACAACATATCCTTCCAGTGAAGGAACTGTGTCCCGTGACTCCGTATCCAGATGTCTCGCATTTACACTCCCAATGCCGGTCCTGCTGTTCCACTATCAGCGACCGTTTCCACCGCGGCCTCCCCGCGGCGTTTTTGCGCCTAGCTCGCCTAGCTCACCACCCCGCCCCATCGGGTCCCAGGTCACATCTCCCGTTCCCTCCCCGGTATCTTCTCTGGTGAAAGGAGGTGAAGAGGATTCGTACCGCACACGTGCCGGATGGGTTAGCAGGCCACCCATTAGATACGGTGATTTTGTGTAATTATATAAACTTCCCCATATGCGTTATTAGGCACCTTTCGTGCGAAAGACACACAATAAAGCTACGGAAAGGCCTAATGTTGCAAAATTTTGAGATTTTAAAAATCAAGTCTGCAATTTATCCCATCAGATAAAGCACAAAAATAAGTTTAATTCGACACCTAATTCACTTTCATATCTTCAGTATTAAAAAAGTTATGGCCATTTTCATACTCGGAAATTAGCATCTTGTTCCCTATTGATTTTCCATTGACTTAACACAAAAGCTATGATCGAGGACAGTGAAATAGCCATAACTTTATTAAAAATTAAGAGAACTGAAAGAAATTTTCAGTTATTATAGATTGAAGCATTCTGAAACAAATATTAAACAATCTTACTTGGATGACCTGAAATTAAAGCATATAATTAGCTAGTTTCCCAATTGTAGCTAATTCCAAACTTCAATTACTAGATCTAAACATCTATCCATTTCTTAAGAAAAGATTAACATTTTTAAATAGCCTAAGTGTCCAAATAACATTCACAAAGAATTCACAATAAAACATGATTTTTAAATCTCATTTACATTAATTTATAGGCCAAATGGAAGGAAATTAGTATTCAATTGCTGTAAATTAATGGCCATTTAAATCAGCTTTCGAGTGGGATCCTCTGGAACTCTGTGGAACACACTGGTTTGGAATGTTCCCATTACGGTGGATTTGTACCACATATGCCCAGAAAAATACTGCAGGATTTATTGGGCCCCCAAATTAGCTACTCGCAACATAAAATTTTGTATAAAGGTATCTTAAGAATCCCTTTTTAATGTAAAAATAAACAACCTACCTTCCGTTGTTCCCTGCTTGAGATCCGTTCTGTTGTCGGCGGTTGCGGGTTTAGAGGATGATTTTTAACCTACTATAACAATTAAATTAACCAATATAGTTTAAAAATCCCTGCAGCGAACGAACCTCGCAGCGATTTTTCGTCAGCAACTAAGTAGGCTGAACAACCTCAATTTGAATAGCCTAGAGAAGATCGCGTTTTAAACCCGCCCCCTCTCAAAGGCGCTAAAATCGCGCACACGGGCAGCGACAGATCTGCACTGCTGTAATTTTTACATTGTGAAACCAAAATGTATAAAAATGGCCTATATTAAAATCTAACAATATGCACTTTAACCATATGTGATTTTTTTTTTCTCTATTACAAATCTCAAATTGTGGAGTACAGGGGCAAATAAATAAATGATGGGTCTTTGTCCCTAACATTATGGAGGGCACTGTACATGGATCGGACAGGTTTAGAGGGATATGGACCCAGAGAGTTGTGAATTTGTGGAATCACCCAGAGAGTTGTGAATTTGTGGAATTCTGTGCCTCAGAAGGCAGTGTAGGCCGATTCACTGATTGCATTCAAAAGAGAGTTAGATGGAGCTCTTAGTGCTAGTGGATTCAAGGGATATGGGGAGAAGGCAGGAATAGGGTACTGATTGTGGATGATCAGCCATGATCACACTGAATGGTGGTGCTGGCTCGAAGAGCCAAATGGCCTACTCCTGCACCTATTGTCTATCTACTGTTTCTAAATACAGGAAGATAATACGTATATATGGGGCATGTGATCACAGGGAGAATGTGGTCACAGGGAGAACATGCAAATTCCACACAATTGAATCCCAGTTTCTGGCACTGTGAGGCAGCGTCTACCAGCTGTGCCTCTGTGCTTCCAAATGTCCTTTTTTCTATGTGTCATTTGAATGTACTAGCCGCAGCTCCAACAGAAGCAAGTAAGACCCTTAGACTATCTGTAATCGGACTTTACTGGACTTTATCTTGAACTATTATCCACGTTACTCCCTTTATCCTGTATCTGTACACTGTGGAGAGCTCATTGTAATCATTGAAACCTACAAAATTCTTAAGGGGTTGGACAGGCTAGATGCAGGAAGATTGTTCCCGATGTTAGGGAAGTCCAGGACAAGGGGTCACAGCTTAAGGATAAGGGGGAAATCCTTTAAAACCGAGATGAGAAGAACTTTTTTCACACAGAGAGTGGTGAATCTCTGGAACTCTCTGCCACAGAGGGTAGTTGAGGCCAGTTCATTGGCTATATTTAAGAGGGAGTTAGATGTGGCCCTTGTGGCTAAGGGGATCAGGGGGGGTATGGAGAGAAGGCAGGTACGGGATACTGAGTTGGATGATCAGCCATGATCATATTGAATGGCGGTGCAGGCTCGAAGGGCCGAATGGCCTATTCCTGCACCTAATTTCTATGTTTCTATGTTTCTATGTAATCATGTATTGTCTTTCCGCTGACTGGATAACATGCAACAAAAGCTTTTCACTGTACCTCGGTATATTGTGACATTAAACTAAACTAAAAAGTAAGGGCGCCAGAGGACAATGGTTCTCTGGATACTAGTTAATGATCTGCCAACTTTGTGGTTTGGAGCACTGTCAGGCTAGAGCGGTGTTTTTGCTCTGTTTGTGCAGCATGCGAGGAGAAACGTCCAAGTTATCCGGTTTCCGCAAAAGAGGCCCGTCGTGCGGCAGAAGAGGGAGTGGGTCTCTCCTCCCATCGGCATCCGGGAGCACGACCCACCTACTGTCAACCCCATCGCCATCGTAAGTTGCTGTCAGATTGACCCAGAGCACGTGAACGCAAGGCCGCAGAGCTGGCGATATCCTCCCGGTTACAGCAGCAATCACAAACTGCAAATCTGAAACCCACCCTTGCTAACATTGAAGTTTGCAGATACAGCTTGGAAACGGGTACTTCCTGACTCACAGTCTCTCAGTATCTTGAAGCTCAGCATCTTGGTGTCTGTTGCTCGCTCTTGCTCTCGCTCTATCCATTTCTCCGTCTCCCTGTCTCTCTCTCCCTGTCTCTCTCTCTCTCTCTCTCTCTCTCTCTCTGTCTCTCTCTGTCTCTCTGCCTCTCTCTCGCTCTCTGTGTGTCTCTCTCTCTCTCTCTCTCTTTGTCTCTCTGTCCCTGCCTCTCCCCTCTGTCCCCGTCTGCCCCCCCCCCCCCCCCCCCCCCCCCCCCCCCCCCCCCCCCCCCCCCCCCCCCCCCCCCCCCCCCCCCCCCCCCCCCCCCCCCCCCCCCCCCCCCCCCCCCCCCCCCCCCGCCCCAGGTTGGAGCTCCCATTCGTGGTGTAATTTGAGCATTGAGCTGTTTTTCCGCTGCTGGAGCTGCGCTCACCCTCGCACGTACGTTGAGGTTATGAACACAATAACATCTCCTGTGTTATCTTACTTTAGATTCGGTCGGACTATGAAGAAGAGGAGGAAGTTGAGATCACCTACTCCATAACTGGGCCGGGAGCGGACAAACCGCCGATGGGGCTGTTTGTGATCGATTCCCGCACCGGCGATTTAAACATCACCGGGTCAGTGGACCGGGAATTAAATCCCAGCTTCCTCGTAAGTCACAGCATATTTACTTTAAAGATACAGCTCGGAAACAGGCCCTTCAGCCCACCCAGTCTACACCGACCAGCCATCACCCCATACACTAGAGTCATCCTACACACACTAGGACAATTTACAATTTTTACTGAAGCCAATTAACCTACAAACGTCTTTGGCGTGTGGAGGGAAACCGGAGCACCCGGAGAAAACCCATGCGGTCACGGGGAGAACGATCAAACTCCATATAGACAGCGCCTGTAGTCGGGATTGAACCCACGTCTCTGGCGCTGTAACGCAGCAACTCTACCGTTGCGTCACCGTGCCGCCCTGAAGTATCTCGAAAGTTTCAAGAAAGTTTGTGAATGGCTCCCGACTTTCCGATGCTCAAAGACTCCCAGACTTGCTGTGGGTAGCGTGAATTGATGATCACCTTTCATTGTAACTGTCATGAAATGAAATGAAATGAAATGATTCAATTTATTGTCATTGTCAGTGTACAGTACAGAGACAACGAAATGCATTTTTAGCGTCTCCCTTGAAAGGGAGACACAGGGCGTCGCGGTGTGCCCGCGCCTGCCGTCATAGAGCTGTACCGGACAGAAATAGGCCCTTCGGCCCAGTTTGTCCATGCTGACCAAGTTGGTATTCTGGACGAGTCCCATGTGCCTGACCCACAGTCCTCCAAACCTTTCCAATCTACCTATCTGTCCAAATGTCATAGAACATGGAAAGGTACAGATAGACACAGAATGCAGGAGTAACCCAGCGGGACAGGCATGGGTAAACATAGAAACATAGAAATTAGGTGCAGGAGTAGGCCATTCGGCCCTTCGAGCCTGCACCGCCATTCAATATGATCATGGCTGATCATCCAACTCAGTATCCCGTACCTGCCTTCTCTCCATACCCCCTGATCCCCTTAGCCACAAGGGCCACATCTAACTCCCTCTTAAATATAGCCAATGAACTGGCCTCAACTACCCTCTGTGGCAGAGAGTTCCAGAGATTCACCACTCTCTGTGTGAAAATTGGTAGGTAGAAGGAATGGTTTAAATTAGCATTTACAGTTCCTTCCTACACATAGAAATGTACAGCACAGGAACAGGCCCTTCGGCCCACAATGTCTCTGTTGAATATGATGACAGGTTCTTGATTAGTACGGGCGTCAAAGGTTATGGGGAGAATGCAGGAGAATAGGGTTGAGAGGGAAAGATACATCAGCCAGGATTGAATGGCGAAGTAGACACAATGTGCCGAATGGCCCAATTCTGATCCTATCACCTATGAACATGATGCTGAGACAAACAAACTATAATCTGCCTGCACATAATCCATATCCCTCCATTCCCTGCATATCTATGTGCCTAGCTCTTAAACAGCACTGGCGTATCTGTCTCCACCACTGCCCATGGCAGTGCGTTCCAGGCACCCACCAACTGTGTGTCAAAAAAAACTTGCCCCGCACATCTCTTTTAAACTTTGCTCCTATCACCTTTAAGTATTTAATATTTCTATCCTTGGAAAGAGCATTCCGACTGCCCACTCTATTTATGCCTCAAGTAATTATATGTACTTCTATCAGATCTGTTGAAAGTCGTTATTTTATCCGCTTCCTCTGATAGCACATTCCAGTTCGGGCTACCCTATGAATGAAAACGTCGCCCTTGAGGTCCCTCTTAAATCTTTCCCCTCTCACATAAAGTATGTGCCCTCTAGTTTGGAATCCTCTACCCTGGGAAAAAGACCAGAGACTTTTCACAGTCAGTGACATAACTAGATTAACTTTAATTAAACATTCCACTGATCAGCACAGACTATTTAATGTTGGAAAATATTTTAGCTATTGTTTGAATTGTTTGTCGAACTTTGAGTTGCATTATTAATCCAGATATAATCTTGGTATGAAGTTATTATACTGAACAATGTCCAGTGACCAATACAGAGAGATTGGGGTGACATTATTACTAATGCAGTTGTATCAATAGGGTCTGAAAATAACTAATATTTAACTAAGGTAGATAAAAGTTCTTAGTTAAATATTAAATATGTTTAAGAAGGAACTGCAGATGCTGGAAAATCGAAGGTAGACCAAAGTACTGGAGAAACTCAGCGGGTGAGGCAGCATCTATGGAGCGAAGGAAATAGGCAATGTTGCGGGGCAAAACCCTTCTTCAGACTTCGCTCCATAGATGCTGCCTCACCCGCTGAGTTTCTCCAGTACTTTGGTCTACCTTTGATTTTCCAGCATCTGCAGTTCCTTCTTAAACACCTTTAATATTTAACTAATATTCATTTACATGTGAATTGTTTTCACTGGAACATTGGAAGTTGAGGGGAGAACTGGTGGAAGTTTATAAAATTACGAAAGGCGTTTAGTTTAATAACGGTGGGCCGAGGGGTTATTCCCATCAACAATCCTCTAGATCTCCACATGGGAACCATTGGGGGCGTGTGGGGGAGGGGAAGAGAAGGGTTTAGATTGAGTCATAGAGTCATAAGAGTGGAAACAAGCCCTTCGGCCCAACTCTTCGGCAAAAATCTTCTCTGTACCTTTTCCAAGGTTTGAGTTATGGAAAATTATGTTACAGACGGTTTTCTTGAAAGGCAAGCCCTCCTTAACATGTATCTGTTTGTCAGTGAAAACCTCAAAACCTTTTAACATTATTTGCTAAGTTTCTTTAAAAAACATTATGGGAGAACTGGCATAAAGTCGGGTTTCCATAGATCAGGGAGTCCTGTATTATCCATTTAATTTAAGAGTCAAGTCAAGAGAGTTTTATTGTCATACTAGACTAAGTGTGACCTGTTAGGTCCCATGTCACAATGTCACACGGGAGGCCTGGTCCCTCAAAGCAATATACCACCACTGAGCTGTAGCCCCCAACTGCGCATGATTAGTGCAGTCTCGCACTAATGGCAGAGGTTAAGTTAAATTTAATAACTTTGCATTTAATATTTCCATTACCTCGCAATCCCTCTTCCTACTCCTATCCTCCTCCATTCCCCCTCATCCCCCAACACTCCATTCCCCTCCTCTTGATCCTCTGTCTTTTTCCCATCCTCCTCCCCTCCCCCACTCCCGCCCTCAACTCTCCCTTCCTCTCCTTTCCCCTACCCTCAGTCACTCCCTCTGTCCCCTCTGTCCCCCCTCCCCCCCACAGTCCCTCCTCACCCTCTCCACTATTCCCTCCCTCTCCCTCTGTACCCCCTCCTCTACCTCAATCACCCCCCCCCCAGACTCCCGCCTCACCTCCCCAGAACGGCGATGACGTTGAACTTTGAGGGGGGCTGCTGGGGGGGGGGGGGGGGGGGGCAAGAGTCCAAGAGTCTTGGAGCCGGGCGAGGGCTTGAGATGGGGGCTGTCAGTGAGGGCGGAACATTCAATAAGTTGGTGATGGTGGGGGGAGAGGGGGCAGAGAGAGGGAGGGGGGAAAGAAGGTTTTTATTAACATCAATCCTCCGAGAACGGCGAATCAGTGAACAGCTTGTGTGTCTTGAAAGTTACTTGAGTGTGTTTGTGTTACAGTGAGGAGTGTATCAGTTACAGTGAGGGAGGGAGGGAGGGAGGGAGTGTGGGGTGAGAGGTGAGAGGGAGTGAGAGGTGAGAGAGAGTGGAGGGAGATGGAGAGGGAGGGAGGGAGGGAATGATGGAGGGAGAGAGGCAGAGAGAGAGAGTGGGGTGGAAAGAGACGAGGGAGAGGGAGCGGGGGAGAGTGAGGGGTGTATCAGTTTTACAGTGAATAGGGAGCAAGAGGGGGTAGAAGAGAGTGGAGGGATAGAGGGAGGGGTTGAGAGGGAGGGAGAGTGAGGAGTGTGTCAGTGTATAATGAGAGGCTGTGACTCCTCTCTCCCTCCCTACCCCAGTCTCCGACTGTGTCTCTTTATACTCTCCCTTCCCCGCTTCCACCTCTCCCCCTCCCCTCCACCACCCGCAGTGTTGCATCAGTTCGGTACTGAAACATTTAGACACTCATTAGGAGGCTGGGAACATAAATGGGGCGTTTGGATGGTGTAAACTCGTTGTGATCCTCTAAGCCCACCCAAGGGGTGTTTAGACTATCGAATCCCATCCCAGCCAGAAATGGGACGCTAGACCCATTCCTGAGTGATGTAAGAAGCCTCGAAACTCGTTAGGAATATCTCAACGTTTCTTGATGGTTGGAACACAGTCTAATGATCTCTTGGACTCTCTGATCGCTTCCCACGGGCATTAAGACGCTCCCAGAGATGTTTGGCCCATCCCACCTCAAGTCAGCAGAAGTTTGCATCCTCTAAACGTTACCTGGCAGGAGTTTGAATCATCTAACTGCAAACCCAATGGCTTTCTGAACCTCTAAATGCATCCAACGGGAGCTTGTATGCTCTAAATGTGAACCAGCGGGGGATTTGACCCTCAACACAAATCCCATGGGCGGTTGGACCCTCTAAACCCGTCCCAGCTGGCGTCTTTTATCCTCTAAACGCACTCAGCGGGCCTTCACCCTCTAAACTGAAATCAGCCAGTGTTTGGACCGTGTATTCTACACACGCGTGTGTGGGCGGGGGGGAGGGCTTGGAGAAAAGACGGGGGAAGAGCCCTGGGGGCGAGGGGGGTATCACGGGGGAGGGGGCAGGAGCCAGCGAGAGGGACCAGAGGGGAAGGGGGTGGGAACTGTGGGGCGTTACGTGCATGGTGCATTTGGGACTCACAGCGGGCGCTGGATGCTCTCCTCCGCCGGGATCAGATTCACCGCTTTCCTTTTGGTGACATCGCCGCGTTGCTTCCTGTCCCCCTCGAAATTTACGTCCGGTTGGAGACCTCGGCCAGCCAGCCACCCACCTGCAGCGTTCCTCAGCTTCAGTAAAGACACGATGGCGCAGGAAGGGGCGGACCGTCCCGGAGAGTGACTGGAGTAAAGACCAATCCGCGCACCGCTGACTCGCAGGAGAAGAGATCGATCTGCCCATGCACGGTTTTAAGATGCTTAAACGACGCTAACTTTTACAATATACCACCGATCGGAACAAAACTTGTTACACTCGCAGAACAGGAGAACGGCGAGAGAGCTGGTGAAAATCGTAGCACTATCGCGTACCGTTTTTGCGCAAATAGAAAAAACGCACAAACCAGAAGATAACCAGATCAGAGTTTTAGTTATAGATAGATATAGATAGATGCCCCAGACAGAACTATGACATTCTTGTAGCATCACAGTATAATATGTAAACATCTTACTCTGTAACAATATAATAACCTTAAAGAGTCATAGAGTGATACAGCGTGGTAACAGGCCCAACTTGCCCACAATGGCCAACATGTCCCAGCTACACTGGTCCCACCTGCCTGCGCTTGGTCCATATCCCATCCATGTACGTGTCTAACTGTTTCTTAAACATTGGGATAGTCCCTGCCTCAACTACCTCATCTGGCAGCTTGTTCCATACACCCACCACCCTTTGTGTGTAAAAGTTACCCCTCAGATTCCTATTAAATCTTGTCCCCTTCACCTTGAACCTATGTTCTCTTGTCCATACTCTGGGCAAGAGATTCTGTACATCTACCCAATCTATTTCTCTCATGATTTTATACACATATATATGCATATATATATACACACACACCCCCCCCCCCCCCCCCCCCCCCCCCACCCACCCGTCTATGTAATTCAAAGTTGATTTGGAGGTTGTAGTGTTTAATAGCCTGATGGTTGCAGGGAAGAAACTGTGCTTGAACATTACACTATTCAGGCTTGTGTACCTTCTTTCCGATGGCAGGGGTGAAATTAGAGCGTGGCCAGGGTGGTGTGGGTCTCTGATGATGCAGTGCCACAAAATATTGTTAATCTTTATCTGATTACTATGTAACATAAATTTGCAGCTGACAGGGTACGCCGTGGATCAATTGGGGAAAGAAATGGAAAATCCAATTAGCCTCTTTGTTGAAGTGATTGACATCAATGATAACCCTCCAATATTCACCCAAGAAATCTTTTTTGGGAGTATTGAAGAGATGAGTTTAACTGGTGAGTGATTTTGTTTATTAAGTATATCTCGTCTTAAATATTATTTGTCTTTTCATCCCCGATCAGGTGAGGCTTGATGGAAGTATATTAAATTAGGATAGGGTAGACAGTCAAAATCATTTCCCCAAGAGCTTTCTCCCACCTCCCCGGCCCCCACCCCCCACACAATCCCACTGCATTTGGTCAGAGGTAGGGTCCTGGCCCCCTGCCACTCCCTCTGCCCCCCTCTCCCACTCTCTCGTTGTACTTTCTCCCTCCCATTCACTTCCACCTGTATCCCACCCCTCTGGCTCACATTCACTCCTTTTCTCTCTGTATATTCCACACCCTGTTGTATTTTCATATCTGGCCTTTTCCCACCCAACTGCCAATCAAACCATCCCTCCCCCACACCTGTATCCACCTATCACTCACCAGACTTTGTCCTGCTCTCACCTCTTTTCCAGCTTTCTTCCCCCCACTACAATCAGTCTGAAGAAGGGTCCCGACCTGAAACGTCACCGATCCATGTTCTCCAGAGATGCTGCCTGACCTGCTGAGTTACTACAGCACTTTGATTTGTTTCTGGCTCCACCTATTGTACATGAGTTTCACTTGATTGTGTTTATGCATAGTATTATTTTATCTGATAGGATAGCACGCAAAACAAAGTCCCAATTAGAACAATGACATTCTTACTTGCAGCAGCACAACAGAATCTGTAAACATTGTGCCCTGTAAACAATAATAAACCCAAATCTAAAGAAAGATACCGATTAAAACAGGCCCTTCGGCCCACCGAGTCCATGCCGACCATCAAGTACATTCATGCTAGTTTGCCTTGATTGTATTTTTGTGTAGTATTATTTTGTCTAATTGGATAGCATGGAAAACAAAGCTTTTCACTGTACCTCGGTATGCATGACAATGATAAACTCAAGCTTAAAAGTATTACATGGAGTCATAGATGCATACAACGTTGAAACAGGCCCTTTGGCCCAACTTGCCCACACCGACCAACATGCCCCATCTACACTAGTCCCACCTGCCATGTCCATACATCTATCCTATCCTGTATAAATGTTTCTTAAACAGTACCTGCCTCAATTACCTCCTCCAACAGCGCATTCCATACACCTACCACACTTAGTGTAAAAAAGAAAAGTTATCCCTCAAGTGACTATTAAATCTTTCCCCCCCATCACTTTAAGCCTATGTCCTCTGGTTCTCGATTTCCCCCTACTCTGGGTGAAAGACTGTGCATTTACCTACCTATCCTTCTCATGATGTTGTACACCTCTATAAAATGATCCCCCATCCTCCTGAGCTCCAAGTGATAAAATTCCTAGCCTGCTCAGCCTCTCCCTACAGCTCAGGCCTTCGAACCCTTGTAAACCTCCTCTGCGCCCTTTCCAGCAACAACATCTGTCCTATAACAGGGTAACCAAAACTGAAATACCTTGTGTGGCCTCACTAATGTCTTGTATAACTGTAATTTTAACTGTAATTGTAACTGTATCTTTAATTGGACTTTACTGGACTTTATCTTGCACGAAACGTTATTCACATTATTCCCTTTATTATGTATCTGAACACTGTGAATGGCTCGATTGTAATCATGTCTTTCCACTGACTGGTTAGCACACAACAAAAGCTTTTCATTGTACCTCGGTACAGGTGACAATAAATTAAACTCAAACTAAACAAAACATGTCCTTCCAACTTCTATACTCAAGGACACGAGGGATTAAATTCTGGTTCATGGATGGTAATGTTCTTTTTGCCTTCCAGGTACCTCAGTCATGCGGATAAATGCGACAGATAAAGATATTGGTGAAAATGCCATCATTCATTACAGGATCATAGTGGACACAATGAAGCAAATGTTTTCTTCCTCAATTACTGGAGATATCAGAGTAACAGATCCGCAACTTGACAGGGAGGTTTGTGAAAGTACTTCTCATTTTTGTGTTACTGTATTGGAGACAAATAGAATGCAGAAACAGGGCCTTGGACGCCACAGAGTCTACAATGCCCTTTAAACCCTCATTTACATTAATCCTACTAATTAGGGTGGCACAATAGCTCAGCTGGTTGAGCCGCTGCCTCACAGAGCCCGAGTCCCAGGGCCAATCCTGACCTCGAGCGCTGCCTTTGTGGAGTTTGCAAGTTCTCCCTGTGTCCATGTGGGTTTCCCCTGGGTGCTCCGGTTTCCTCCCACATCCCAAAGACGTGCAGGTGTGTTGGTTGTGTAGGAAGGATCTGAAGATGCTGGTTTACACCAAAGATAGACACAAAGTGCTGGAGTAACTCAGTGGGTCAGACAGCATCTCTGGAGAAGAGGAATTGGTGGGGTTTCGGGTCGAGACCCTTGTTCACCTATTTATTTTCTCCCGAGATGCTGCCTGACCCGCCTCATTACTCCAGCATTTTGAATCTGTCTACAGATTTGTAGGTTAATTGGCTCTTGTAAATTGAGAGAAATTCTTTCTTTTTGCATCCAAACCGCAGACCTCACCAAGGCAGTACATAAAGAGTCACTGTGTCCCTGGCGCCAACAAGGTTATAAATAGTTAATCGAACACTCTTAATTCCTGGCAGCGGTGAACCAGGCCTGCAGCAAGCGACCCCCCCACCCACCACCGTGTCCTCCTTCTTTCTCGGTGGCCCCCCACCAGGTTGCTACTGGTGCCCTCCCCCCCCCACACAGACACTCCGACAGCCACTCTTGCTCTCGGCTAATGACCTTTCCTGCTGTTTCTGCTTCTTCAGACGCAAGATTTCTACACCCTGACTGTTGAAGCTCGTGATAGGGCTGGGAATATCGAAGGTTTACACTCAACTGCAACAGTACAGGTGAAGATTATGGATGTCAATGATAACATTCCCACTGTGGAACAACCTACGGTAAGGTTCTGTCCCCAGGCAATATTGTTAATATAAGAATTAAGAATGATATGAAACAACTGAAATTGTTTAGTTGAGTTGAGTTTAATTTATCATTGTCACATGTACTGAGGTACAGTGAAAATTATTTTGCTGAGTGCTATCAACTATATGGGTTGGACATCAATTTTCCCACATCCTCGGTTCCAGAGCCTTTTTGGATTATCGTTCCTTATGTACTAACAGAGGTCATGTGATAATGAAATGTCATATATACCCCTCCCGTGGCTCTAAGGCACCATGGAATGGTAGAAACTTAATTAAACAAATAGAGTCATAGTTTGAAAGCAGGCCCTTTAGCCCAACATGCCCACACCAGCCAACATGCCCCAGCTACACTAGTCCCACCTGCCCGCGTTTACATAGAAACATAGAAAATAGGTGCAGGAGTAAGCCATTCGGCCCTTCGAGCCTGCACCATCATTCAATATGATCATGGCTGATCATCCAACTCAGTATCCTGTACCTGCCTTCTCTCCATACCCCCTGATCCCTTTAGCCCCAAGGGCCACATCTAACACTCTTAAATATAGCCAATGAACTGGCCTCAACTACCTTCTGTGGCAGAGAATTCCACAGATTCACCACTCTCTGTGTGAAAAATGTTTTCCTCATCTCGGTCCTAAAAGATTTCCCCCTTATCCTTAAACTGTGACCCCTTGTTCTGGACTTCCCCAACATCATCCTGCATCTAGCCTGTCCAACCCCTTAAGAATTTTGTAAGTTTCTATAAGATTCCCCCTCAATCTTCTAAATGTTGACCCACATCCCTCCAAATATGTTCTATCCATGTACCTGTCTAACTGTTTCTTAAATGTTTGGAAAGTCTCTGCCTCAACTTCCTCCTCTGGCAACTTGGTCCATACACCCTCCACACTTCGTGTGAAAAAGATACCCCTCAGCTTCCTATTAAATATTTTCCCCTTCACATTAAACCTATGTCCTCTGGTGCTCGATTTGCCTACTCTGGGCATCTACCCAATCTAATCCCTTTCATGATTTTAAACCCTATAAGATCACCCCTCATCCTCCTGTGCTCCAAGGAATCGAATCCCAGTGTACTCAACCTCTCTTTGTAGCTCAGACCCTCTAGTCCTGGTACCCTCCTCGTAAATTTCGTCTGTATCCTTTCCAGTTTGACAACATCTTCCCTGTAACATAGTGCCCAGAACTGAACATAATACTCTAAAGGCGGCCTCACCAACATCTTGTTATTATTTAGCTTCTATGTTGAGCTAAATAATAAATGCAGCAGATGGAGAAACAAAAGACCGGCCTAGCTCAGGGCAGCGTCCTTGCTCCGGTGTTGTTCAATGTATTCACTAATGATCAGCCAGTGTTCCCAGGGACAAGAAGCTTCATTCACGCTGATCACCTTGGAACAGCAGCCCAGAGCATTTACATAGATGAGGTAGAAGCTGCCCTCTCATCATCCGTAGACAACATGACAAACTACTACAAGGACAATCAACTGATAGCAAACCCTGCTGAGACCCAGGTTAGCCTGTTCCACCTTCGTAATTGCGAAGCTGGGAGGAAGCTGTCCTTAACATGGAATGGTGTCCCTTTGAGACTCTGTGACCACCCTGTCTACCTTGGGGTCATTCTGGGCCGAACCTTCTCCTTCACGCAACACATTGAAAGGGTGAAGGGCAAAGTGAGGACAAGGAACAGCCTCCTACACAAGCTGGCAACCTCGTGGTGGGGCACCAATGCATCCACACTGCGGTCAACTGCTCTTGCGCTGTGCTACTCTGCTGCAGAGTATGCTTGTCCTGTTTGGGAGAGATCATCTCATGCGAAGAAAGTTGATGCCGCCCTTAATGACAGCTGCAGATGCATCACTAGCTGCCTAAAACCAACGGATGTGGATAGCTTGCATGTCTTGGCCGGTATTGCTCCACCAGGAATCCACAGATCAGTTGCCGGTAGAACTGAACGTAGTGGGCAAGTTGGGGACACCCGTCATTCCTGTCACTCCCATCACCCAACCCCAAAACGGCTGAAGTCGAGGAAGAGCTTCCTCCACACAGTCCAGCCACTGTCACAGTCTCCTCAAGCACCGGACTAGCCTTGTGGGAAAAGAAACGCAGTGAAAACCACCACCATGTAAAGATGCCAATCCCAACCAAGGAACAGCTACCACCTGGTCACAGGTGTGACAGGAAGACCAGTCGGCTTCGTACAGGGATGGGCCGATGCTAGACCACTATGAGCAAATGGGACACAGAATGTGAATGTGGAACATCTGTACAATCCATGCCACACCCGCTGAGATGCCCACTGCTTGGTGAACAATGCTGCCTGGAAGATCTAGCGGAGGCAAATGAGGCGGCTGTCCACTGTGCAAGAGCCTGGCCAAACATGGGAAACATAGATGATGGACATGAAAGAAGAAGACCAACGTCTTGCACAATTGCAACGTGACCTCCCAAATTCTAAATTCAATACTCTGACTGATGAGAGCCAATTTGCCAAATCACTTTTTGAACACCCTATCTACCTGCGACTCCACCTTCAAGCAACCATACACCTGCATTCCTATGTTTAAGAAGGAACTGCAGATGCTGGAGAATCGAAGGTTACACAAAAAAGCTGGAGAAACTCAGCGGGTGCAGCAGCATCTATGGAGCGAAGGAAATAGGCAATGTTTCGGGCCGAAACGTTGCCTATTTCCTTCGCTCCATAGATGCTGCTGCACCCGCTGAGTTTCTCCAGCTTTTTTGTGTCACCTGCATTCCTAGATCCCTCTGCTGTACAGCACTCTCCAGAGGCCAAATGGTTATTCACTGTGTAGGTCCTACCCATGTTAGACTTCCCAAAATTCAATGCCTCACATTTCTCTGTATTAAATTCCATCAATCATTTTTTCGGCCCACCTGGCCAATTGAGCAAGATCCTGCTGCAATTTTCACAACTATCTTCGCTATCTGCAAAACCACTAACTTTTGTATCATCAGAAAACTTGCTAATCTTGCCCTATATGTTCTCATCCAAATCATTGATATAGATGACAAACAGTAACGGGCCCAGCACCGAACGCTGAGGCACACCACTAGTCACAGGCCTCCAGTCCGAGAAGCAACCTTCCACCATCACCCTCTGCTTACTTCCATGAAGCCAATTTTCTATCCACTCAGTTATCGCTCCTTGGATCCCATGCGATCTAACCTTCCAGATCAACCTACCATGCGGTAGCTTGTCGAATGCTTTGCTGAAGTCCATGTACACAACATCTACAGCTCTGCCCTTATCAACCTTTTTGGTCTTCAAAAAACTCAAATCAGATTTGTGAGACATGACCTCCCACGTACAAATCTATGCTGACTATCCCTAATCAACTTGCCTGGCTAAATTGTAATTGTGATTAATTTGTAATTAATTTATTACCCAAGTATGTAAACATACAAGGAATTTGATTTGCCAACCGTCATACAAAAAAAAAGCACATGAAAATTAAATATAGACTTAAGCAGCCACCACCAGTTGTATAGGGCTCTGGTGAGACCACACCTGGAGTATTGTGTCCAGTTTTGGTCTCCTAATTTGAGGAAGGACATCCTTGTGATTGAGGCAGTGCAGCGTAGGTTCATGAGATTGATCCCTGGGATGGCGGGACTGTCATATGAGGAAAGATTGAAAAGACTAGGCTTGTGTTCACTGGAGTTTAGCAGGATGAGGGGATATCTTATAGAAACATATAAAAGGACTGGACAAGCTAGATGCAGGAAAAATGTTCCCAATGTTGGGCGAGTCCAGAACCAGGGGCCACAGTCTTAGAATAAAGGGGAGGTCATTTAAGACTAAGGTGAGAAAAAACTTTTTCACCCAGATAGTTGTGAATTTATGGAATTCCCTGCCACAGAGGGCAGTGGAGGCCAAATCACTGGATGGATTGAAGAGTTAGATAGAGCTCTAGGGGTTAGTGGAGTCAAGGGATATGGGGAGAAGGCAGGCACGGGTTATTGATAGGGGACAATCAGCCATGATCACAATGAATGGCTGTGCTGGCTCGACGGGCCTCCTCCTGCACCTATTTTCTATGTTTCTATGTTTCTACAACGGCGTGTGAGAATCCCCAGGGCACACAGCATAAGCGGAGAACCACAGCCATCAATTCAATGTCTGGGCCACACACACGCTCATTCACCATGAAGTGACCAGAGTTGGACCCACTGTTGTCACTCTCTCTGTAGTCCCTGTCCTCCCGAATTGTCAGAAAGTCGTCCACAATCGCACTAGACTCCGGGATGTTCTCATGGAGCCATGTCCTGTCGTGGTTTTAAGACTCAAAGTTTGGATAAGTCCTCCAACCTGACAAACAGCCATCCACCATTACTCTCTGGCATCTCCCATACAGCCACTGTTTAATCCCTTGCTACTCTTTACTTAACCTTCTCAACCAACCTTACTTCCTTATTTAACCTTCTTAACCAACCTTCCATGTGGAACCTTGTCAAAGGCCATCTAGACAACATCCACCACCTTACCCTCATCAATTAGAAACATAGAAATGAGGTGCAGGAGTAGGCCATTCGGCCCTTCGAGCCTGCACCGCCATTTAATATGATCATGGCTGATCATCCAACTCAGTATCCCGTACCTGCCTTCTCTCCATACCCTCTGATCCCCTTGGCCACAAGGGCCACACTAACTCCCTCTTAAATATAGCCAATGAACTGGCCTCAACTACCCTCTGTGGCAGAGAGTTCCAGAGATTCAGATTCAGATTCAGATTCAGATTCAGATTCAATTTTAATTGTCATTGTCAGTGTACAGTACAGAGACAACGAAATGCATTTAGCATCTCCCTTGAAGAGCGACATAGCAAACGATTTGAATTAAAAATAAATAAATAAGTGTCCGGGGGGGGTGATTGGCAGTCACCGAGGTACGAGAACCGAGAGTTCACCACTCTCTGTGTGAAAAAAGTTCTCCTCATCTCGGTTTTAAAGGATTTCCCCCTTATCCTTAAGCTGTGACCCCTTGTCCTGGACTTCCCCAACATCGGGAACATCGGGAATTTCTCTAATAACCTCTTCAAAAAATTCAAGATTAGTCAAAACATGACCTTCCAGTCACAAATCCATGTTAATTCTTCCTAATCCAATCCTATTTATCCAGATTCTTATATATATTATCTTTAAGTATCTTTTCCATTAATTTGCCCACCACTGACGTCAAACAACATTCTTGTTAGAACTCTGCTCTTTTCTCACTTCTTTGTCCTCCTGTTCACTTACCTCAGGGCTATTATCTATTTGTACCTGCGGGACAGCCCTCATGTAAGGATTGAAATGGTACCAGGTAGATCAACCTTCTACCTGAACATGGGTGGGTGGTTCGGAAAGCTCATACATACACCTTGTCTCCAGGTTTAAAGGGTCCTTCCTCCTGGTCCACCTCCAACAGCTTTTACTTTGCCTGTGCATAAATAGACTTGTATATCATAATTAACTGGTGCATATACTTCTTAAATTCTACCTCTAACTGTTCCAAACTCGGTCCCTTGTAAGGACCTCTCCATTGTGCCACCTACATAGGTCGGCCAGTAAACATCTCATGTGGTGTTATGTGGGTTATCGGTTAGTTTGGATGCAACATCTATTCAGTGCCAATGGCAGGGCATAGATCCAATTCAACTTTGTAGTTACACAAACCTTATTTATATTAACCTTCAATGGTCCATTTATTCTTTCCACCGTGCCTGTGACTGCAGGTGTTACACACCCAAATTTGTGTTTTGCTCTAAGGGCCTGTAGCGCCAACTTGACTACTCCCTGAATGAAAACAATCCGTTGTCAAAGCTGATTTCTGTAGGTCTACCAAACCTCTTAATTACCTTATTCATCATAAACTACACTACAGTCTTCACACCTAAATCGATCCAAACTTACTCTAGACGTAACAACAGCTTATCATCCTCCAGATGCTGTCTCTGGCTGCTGCGTGGGCACTTTCTTATGTGCTTGGCATTTAATGACAGCTAGTGCCCCTGACTTCAATATTGCCATTATCAGGTCTAACTATACTGCTAACTTTTCATGTGGTCTCCGTTGCTTTTCTCAAAGCCTTTCTATTTCCCTACTGCTCCAAACATGTGACAGACCCCATGAACATATGATTAGTTGGTATAAACTTCATCTTTCTCACTTTCCCTCATGTCACATGCTGCTCTTAAAGCCTTAACGTCAGAGGAGGAGGAGCCATCTTGGGGAACGGCTGCTAATCAGCAGCCGTCCGTTTAATTCACTTTTGTTTTTGTAGTTCTAGTGAGTCCTGTGCCTTTTTTGTGGGAGAAATGGACTTTTTAATGTGGGGGGAAGGGGGTAACTATATTTCTAGGTCCCTACCTGGTCGGTGAGGCAGCTTTTTCTCCGGGCTGCCCCGTCGACCCGTCCTCGTGGCCTACCAGCGGGCGTGGAGCGCTGTTTCCTGGCGGGGACCGCCCAGCACCTCGGCTTCGTTGGCGGCACAGCGCTGGAGCGCTATCGCGGAGCGGAGTGGGCGATGCCTTGCCTGGGTCGCCGCGCTGGATCGACGCGCTGGAGCTCCGGTGAGCTGTGACCGCCGAGTTCATCACCTCTGGGCTGCGGGTCTGCGGAGTGGAGCGGGCGGCGCCGACTTCAACATCGGGAGCCTGGGAGCTCCAAACTGGCGCGGCCTTGTCGGCTTCGGAAGCCGCGGTCCCCAGTTAGGAATCGGCCGTTCCAGGTGGTCCCGCCGCTGAGAGGACTCTCCCGACGCCGGGGCAAGATCACCCGGTGAGAACGGCCAGGAACATCGGGCCTCCGTAGAGGCAACTGTGGAGGCCTCAATAGTCCTGACTTTGGGTGAACTGGGGATGGTCTAATCCCCTCCCTATCAGTCAGGTTCATGAGTGCTGTGATTGGACTGATTCAGATCGTGATTAGTCAGACTCACCATCACTCAACATCTGACCACACACCACTCCCGTTAATTCCAGACAAAGGAACACATTTTGTCTTGATCTCTGAAAGAATGCTGAAAGAACAAGCAGCAGAAAGAATGCAGCAAGCTTATCTTCACAAACAGTTAAGAAACTCAGTCCTTACACCTCCTCCATCCTTGTATTACCGTTATTATATTACCTTAATATATTCTTATTGCAACATAACCTTACACTGTTATTATTACTACTCTACTTTCTGCTATTCTACAATATTTTATCACTGTGTACACTTCCTGTTACGCACTTACCTTAAATTCGTATTTTGCCCGTACAAACCCCTGACCTCTCAGGGCAGTATCCACGAAGTCTTAATAAACTCTTAATACTATCACATTACTTTCTTATCCACAAATATTATTACTCACACCACACAGCGCAGCCTTCTCGGACAACCCTCCGGGCAGCCTTTTTGGAACAATTTAGTGCCAGATTCTTGAGTCGGAGAGACCTTCTAGCTACCTAGGCACTTCTGTGTCCCCAATGGCTTATCATGAACAACAGGTTATTAGTCCAAATGAAGCGGAAAAAACGCTTAATTTTCAGGTGGTCACCTTTGTCCTGTTGTCCTTAACAGCCACATAAGGGGCTGGGAAGGCCCTGGGCTACTTGTCTTTTAATGAATGGTCTCTTACCGACCCTGCTCGCTGCGCCAATTTTGTCGTGGTTTTAAGACTCAAAGTTTGGATAAAATGACGCAGACACAGAGAATTCTTCAAGAAGACGAAAAGTCTTTATTTGCAAACAAATTCTGGCTTGGAACATTCAGAGACAACACGGCCTGGTCGCTCTCTAATTGTTCTTCTATTCATAAAACCAGACAGCTTTTTAGCCTTATCTTCGGCTACTTGGCATGCATGCTTCTGTAACTTTAATCTCTAACTATGTCCTTGCCCTTGAACTTTAATCTCTGAGCCTACCATGGTGTTCTAGCTAAAGGCAAAATAAAAAATAAGAAGCAACTTGTTTTTGTGCCTTGGTGTCTGATCACATAAAAATAGCTGACATCTGCGAGCTTTAATAAATGTTTTAAGCATATTGGTTATATGTCTACACACAAAGATACAAATGGTGCAGAAAGTAAAAGTAAGAAGTAACCTTTTTAATCTTCTATATTACTTCTATATAGTCTTCTATAGTCCCCGCAGACACTTGAGATCACTACACTCACGGCACTCCCTCCGAGTCCTTACCAGTGCCGGCAGCAGGTCCACTTTGTTTTTTCGGTGACCTCACATTCTCCACTGTGATGGAAGGCAAATAACGTATACCTTCTTTTCTCCCGCGGTCGGGGCGATCGAAGCTCCCGCAATAGAATACTCTCTAGCAATTTTCCATCTTAGATGTTAAGCTATTGTTCCCAGCATTTTCCCTGCAGCCCTTCCTGAATAGAGGCACCATTTGCCACCCTCCAGTCTTCCTGCACCTCTCCTGTATTTAAAGATGACTCGTAGATTTCGACCAGGGCTCCAACAATTTCCTATCTGGTTCCCCGCAATGTCCTCGGATATATCTAATCTTGTTCTCCACTTCAGTATGAGGTAACCGTGGAAGAAAACCGGAAATATTTTGAAGCCCTCCTAATGAAGGTACAGGATGCGGATCTGGAGTTCACTGATAACTGGTTGGGTCACTTTGAAATCATCGAGGGCAATGAAAATGACCACTTCAGGATTGAGATGAATAATCAAACCAATGAAGGAATTCTGATTGTCCAGAAGGTAAGGATGCCACCCTATCCACCTGTGACACCAATGTAAGGGGCAGCCCAGTGACACAGCGGTAGAGCTGATGCTTCACAGCGGTAGAGACAGGTTCAATCCTGACCTCGGGTGCTGTCTGTGTGTGG
Organism: Leucoraja erinaceus; assembly: GCF_028641065.1. Taxonomy (NCBI): domain Eukaryota; kingdom Metazoa; phylum Chordata; class Chondrichthyes; order Rajiformes; family Rajidae; genus Leucoraja; species Leucoraja erinaceus. The sequence continues at coordinate 54,675,538 of NC_073380.1, forward strand.
AGTTTGCACGTTCTCCCCGTGACAGGTCATGGGGAGAACGTACAAACTCTGTGAGACAGCACCCATATTTAGGATTGAACTCGGGCCTCTGGCGCTGTATGGCAGTGACTTTACTGCAATGCCATCGTGCTGCCCCACTTGATGGGCAGAATGGCCCAAGTCTGCACCTATAAACTTATGAACTTAAACAACTTTGTAACAAAGTCATTTAAAATGTGTTTTATCTCTTGATACAGTTGTACCTTTTGCTGTTTCCTGTTTTACACTGGGAGTTCTTTCTTTCTTTGCCTGACCCAGGAGTTAAACTTTGAAGAAATGGAACACATGAATTTGGTCTGTCGAGTATCCAATAAGGCACCGTATCACCACACTGTGGATGCGACCATGATGAAGCAGCCCTTTGAGATAAAAGTCATCATACAAAATATGCCAGAAGGCTTTGTGTTTAAGCCCAGCAGACTGGAGACGACAATGGCCGAAAGCAGCTCATCCGGGAGGACGACCCAGGTCATTGGTATTTACCCAGCAGTTAGTGCAGACACTGGAGAACGGAGTGAAAGTACAAAGTAAGGAAAACAACATCCTATTCATCAAAACACAAAAAGTGCTGGTGGAGTTCGGCAGGTCGGGCAACTTCTGTGGAGGGAATGGACAGGCGGCATGGTCTCTGGTCGGGACCCTTCTTCAGGGCGGCACGGTGGCGCAGCGATAGATTTTCTGCCTCACGGTGACCTCTGTCCGACCCTGAATACAGGTGCTGTCTGTACATCCTACCTGTGACCACATTGCATTTCCCCGGGTGCTCCGGTTTCCTCAAACCCTCCAAAGACGTACAAGTTTTAGGTTAAAATTATTAAATTGTCCTTAACATGTGTTGGATAGTGTGTGTAGGATAGGGTGATCGCTGGTCAGCGTGGACGCAGTGGGCCGAAGGGCCTGTTTCCACGCTGTATCTCTAAAGTCTAAAGTGGAGATGGTTCACCTAACCATCACCTATCCATTTTCTCCGGAGATGTTTCCTGACTCACTGAGATACTACATTTTGTGTTCTACACAAGATTCCAGCTTCTGTAGTTCCTTCTTTGTAGTGGGAGGAAAGGGGAGAAAGCTGAAAAGAGAGGTGAGGCCAGGACAAAGCATAGGAAGTGATAGAAACAAGGAACTGCAGGTGCTGGTTTACAAAAAAAAGACACAAAATGGCCGGAGTAACTAATCAGGTGAGGCAGCATCTCTGGAGAAGGTGAATAGGGTAGTCTGAAGAAGGGTCCCGACCCGAAACATCACCTGATAATGTTCTCCAGAGATGCTGCCTAGCCCGCTGAGTTACTCCAGAATTCTGTGTATTTTTCCAGGCAAGTGATAGATGGATACAGGTGAGGGGGATGGTAAGTGTTTGATTGGCAGATGGGTGGAGGTGAAAAGGAGGCAAAAGGGTGTCGAGGATAAGGAGAGAAGAGGAGGAGTGAAATATAAAGCCAGAGGGATAGATGTGGATGGAAGGAGGGGGGGGGGGGATAATAGGGAAATCATCATCATCATCATCATCATCATTGTTGTTGAAATCATCAACAGGCACGGTGCCCTACAATGTCATGTACGACAGTGATCGCAACTTCTACTGAAGTGTGGATGGCCGTTTGCTCGCTAGGAGCTCATCCACCCTTTGGCAGTTTTTTTTGGTCCTGCCTGTGGCAAACCAGGTGGGGGAGACGGTTTAGTCGTCGACTATCAGACCATGGAGCAGGTAGCACGGGATTACATGGTACCCGTGGCGGGGGGGGAACTCCCCCCAACCTGACCGGAGAAGACATAAGACATAAGATTTGAGTATAGGAACAGGGAGGTTCTACTGCAGTTGTACAGGGTCTTGGTGAAACCACACCTGGAGTATTGCGTACAGTTTTGTTCTCCTAATCTGAGGAAAAACATTCTTGCCATAGAGGGAGTACAGAGAAGGTTCACCAGACTGATTCCTGGGATGGCAAGACTTTCATATGGAGAAAGACTCGGCTTGTACACGCTGGAATTCAGAAGATTGAGGGGGGATCTTATAGAAACTTACAAAATTCTTAAGGGGTTGGACAGGCTAGATGCAGGAAGATTATTCCCGATGTTGGGGAAGTCCAGAACTAGGGGTCACTGTTTAAGGATAAGGGGGAAATCTTTTAGGACCGAGATGAGAAAATCATTTTTTACACAGAGAGTGGTGAATCTGTAGAATTCTCTGCCACAGAAGGTAGTTGAGGTCAGTTCATTAGCGAGATTTAAGAGGGAGTTAGATGTGGCCCTTGTGGCTAAAGGGATCAGGGGGTATGGAGAGAAGGCAGGGATGGGATACTGAGTTGGATGATCAGCCATGATCATATCGAATGGCGGTGCGGGCTCGAAGGGCCGAATGGCCTACTCCTGCACCTATTTTCTATGTTTCAAAGGCATAGCAGAATCTGGACATGAGGGCAAGAGGAGGTCAGGGATGGGAGATGAGCAAGATGACTGGTGGGAGAATGGGATAAGTAGGTATGCACTGTGGTGGAGGGAGAGGTAGAGGAAAGAGAGGGGGGGTTTAGGTGAGGGGTGGGGGGCGTTTATACTTTATTGGAGAATTCAATGTTCATACCATTAGGTTGTAATCAGCCTCTCCGGAATATGAGGCGCTGTTCCTCCAGTTTGTGCCTCCGTCCTTTTAATCCTGTTAATTTTCATTTGTTAAATGCAAAGTGCTAATGTGTGCACTGTTCCCTTCTTCAACAGGTATGCGAAGGATAGTGACAAGGCTAACTGGTTGACTATTAACAAGGACACTGGAGAGGTTACATTTGATGGCGTGCTTGACCGCGAGTCTGAGTATGTGATTAACGGGACGTACACTGCAACAGTTCTGGCCATCACGCAGGAACGTGAGTAAATGAAATGCAGTGGGCACAAATTAGACCAGTTTAGTTTATTATTGTCACGTGCGCCGAGATAACATTAGCTGTTAGAGAAACAGCTCGAGCCAACCATGCTCATGCCCCATCTTTAGACTCTCGAGATACAGCGCGGAAACAGGCCCATCAGCTCACCAAGTCCGCGCCAACCAGCGATCACCCCGTACGCTAACACTATCCTACGCACAACTTACCAAAGTCAATTAATCTACAAACCTGCATGTCTTTGGCGTGTGGGAGGAAACTGGAACACCTGGAGAAAACCCACATAGTCAACATACAATAGAAAATGTAAATATAGTACTATGTAAACAATATAATTAACCAAAATAAAAATATATTATATTTATATACACTGAACCTTTTCATTTATCATATAGTATTTATTATATTATTATATTATAATTTTTCACATGTGTGTGTGTATATGCATGCGTGTGTGTGTGTGTGTGTGTGTATGTACGCATGCATATACATATACGCATACATGTATGCAGGCATACACATGCATAAATCAGACAATAATATTGCCCAAAGTCTAAACCATTGTCCCCAGGTCTATGTAGTTCAGAGCTTATTTGGAAGTTGCTGTGTGTAATAGCCTGATTAGCACCAGCTTTATGAAATCCGATAGCAGGGTGACCAAAATTGAACACAATATTCTACCTACAATATTCTAAATGTGGCCCCAGTAACGTGTTATACAAATGTAACATAACGTTTGGGATTCCTGTCAAAGAGCCACACCGCATGGATACCAGCCCTTCAGCTCATCTTGCCCTTGCCGATCCAGATGTCCCATCTACATTGGATGGGGCAATGTCCCAACTCCTATACTCATTGTTAGCAGCACCAAGACCTTCTCTCTCTGCTCTCTCTCTGCCACAGGAGACTCCTACGACACCAGCACTGGAACCATTATGATAAATGTAGATGATGTCAACGATCACACTCCCAGCTTCGAGAACATGCAACCATGCATTTGCAGTTCAGCAAAATATTTGAGCGTGGCTGCGTTTGATCCGGATGGGCCGCCATTTGGAGCACCATTCCATTTCGACGTACCGACCAACAAAATGTGGAAGCTAGGACGCACAGACGGTGAGACTTCCGAGAGAAAACACCATCAGATTTATTTACAGTACATTCAAAGTACACAGCGGGATATGGATCAGTTACAGAAATGGGCAGAGAAAGGCAGATGAAGTTTCATCCTAGCCAGAGTGAGGTGTAGTACTTGGGGCGTTCAGACCTTGAGGTCCAAGTACATAACTCCATGAAAGTGGCAACACAAGTAGAGAGCGTGTTAAAGAAGATATATGGTATGCTTGCCTTCATATGTCGTGGCATTGAGTATAAGAGTCGTGTTGTGGCTCTATATCAGGGGTGGGCAACCTACGGCCCCAGGGCCAAATGCGGCCCATAACACAAAATCATCCAGCCCGCAGGTGGATTTTTTTTCCCGTAATCATCCGGCCCGCCGAGCTCTGGCTGTACCACATCCTGCGCAAAGCCGCCGGCAGGGCCGCCCGCGCACCTTCTGTGAACACGCTTAAGAAAGAACTGCAGATGCCAGAAAAATTGAAGGTAGACCAAAATGCTGGAGAAACTCAGTGGGTGAGACATGCAAGGATTGCACGAGGCTTCCTTACCCGCTGAGTTTCTCCAGCATTTTTGTCTACCTTCTATGAACTCATGATCTGATGCCTGCCATCCTGGGTGGGATCCATGTGTACACGTAATAGATGTGGCCCGTCATTCACTCACAGACATGCGTCCTGGCCCCTCTGCAGAACAAGGTTGCCGCCCCCTGCTCTATAGTTTAGAGATTCAGTTCAGAGATAATAATCCACTGGGTGGCCCTGCATTGGCTGCCTCGCAAACAGTCTGTCTTGTCCTATTTCTTTTTTGTTTTTTAGTGTGAGTTAAATGTATGTTTTAGTGTTCTTTAGCTTGTTTTATGTGGGGGGGTTGGGGGAAACTTTTTTTATCTCTTACCTTGACGGAGATGCGATTTTCCCCGTATCATATATCCATCCACACTGCGGCCTAACATCATGGAGCTAGCGTCCTCTGCTGGAGACCGACTTCAGGAGCTCCAACCGCAGGAGCCTGCGGGCTTACCTTTGTGGAGCTGGCGATCACTGTCAGGGATCGACCTCGGATGCTCTAACTGCGGGAGCCTGCGGACTTTAACATCATGGAGCTTGCAGTCCCTGGTTAGGGACCGACTTCGGGAGCTCCAATCACAGGAGCTTCGATCGCCTGCCGCGGGAACCTCGATCGCCCCGACTGCAGAAGGATCGACTGCCCCGACCGTGGGAGAATAAGGAGGAAAGAAGATTAGACTTTATTTATAGTAAAAATAAAATTAAAAAAATAAAAAAGATTAGACTTTATTGCTTTCCATCATAGTGAGGAATGTGGGGAATCCGTTGTGCTCAATGTTTTTGTTAACTTTGATGTAGTTGTGTGGCTTGTTGCTTTTTTTAGTAAGGCTGTAGGGTAAATCGAGTATCACTGTACCTTAATTGCTACACGTGATAATAAAATAAAATACCCTTTGAAGATACCATAGCGATCACCCCGTACACTAGCACTATCATACACGCAATTGTACAAACCTGTACGTCTTTGTAGTGTGGGAGGAAACCGGAGCAACCAAGGAATACCCACACGGTCACGGGGAGAACGTGCAAACTCCGTACAGGCAGCACCGTAGTCAGGATTGAACCAGGATCTCTGACACTGTTAGGCAGCAACTGTGCCGCTGCACCTCCATGACCCACAAGAATATAATCTATGATATGGATCAACTGCAGGGATAGGTGGGGAAATGGCAGATGGAGTTTTATCCCAGCAAGTGACGTGTTGTGGGAGGTTGCTTGTAAGGGGAAAATATACAATTTTACTTCGGAGTCACGTGAGTGACTATGTGAAGGCCCCGCCAGCACGCTTGCGCGACATATCGTCTCTCGCATTGCACAATGACAGGCTGGTGGCGCGCTGCTCCAACAGCTCAAACTTATAGGTAAGTTTTTTTACTTTTCCAGGTCTCTTTTTTATTGCAGGAAGCTTTCAGAGCTCCTGCTGGAGGTTCGGGGTCGGAACCCTGGCACCACCCGGCTCTCTTCTACAGGGGCCGCCGGGGGGGGGGAATCCCGGCTGCGAATATCGCGGGGATATCCGAAACCCGACCACAGACATCGTGGGGAAGTCCTTCTTCAGGGACTGCGTGGGAAACCCCGTTTGCAAAGCCACGCTGGCTCAGGGGAAGCCCAAAACACAAGGGAGCATACAAAGGGGTAATCCCGGCTCTCGACATCGCAAGGATCCCTGCTACAAGGACCGCGGGGGAACGCCAAACCACGGGGAGAAGCCTGGCTGCGGGGACCGCGGAACCTGGGAAGACCGCTGGCAACCCGACTTTGGTGACCACGGGAAGACCACGGGTAACCCGACTTCGGAGACCACGGGTAACCCAGCTTCAGGGACCGTGGATAACCCAGCTTCAGGGACCGTGGATAACCCAGCTTCAGGGACCGTGGATAACCCAGCTTCAGGGACCGTGGATAACCCAGCTTCAGGGACCGTGGATAACCCAGCTTCAGGGACCGTGGATAACCCAGCTTCAGGGACCGTGGATAACCCAGCTTCAGGGACTGTGGATAACCCAGCTTCAGGGACCGTGGATAACCCAGCTTCAGGGACCATGGGAAGACCACAGATAACCCAGCTTCAGGGACCTTGGGAAGAACACGGGTAGAACCGTGCTTGGGGGACACCTCAGCTACTGGGACCGTGTGGAAGACACGGCTAGGACCGCAGAAGAGCGGGTAGCCAGACGCGAATTCAGACTCGGGCTGCCCGAGGAGGGTAAGAGCTAAAACAGGAGTCTGAAAGGCCTAGACTGAAGTCAAGCCAGGAGGGTTCCCCTCCGACATGGGTACGTCCTCGGATGTTTTACCCATCCGAATATGGCCATGGAGGGCCCTATCCGCGTAGGTCTCCTCGAGAGCCTGTGGCAGCACCCCTTTCAGGGCTGCCTACAAAACTCCCTTCTGTGAAGGTGAGTGCGAGGGGTCAGTTGGCAACTGACTCTGAACTGGGAAGCATGTCCGAGGAACAGGTGTCAGCTGGGAGTTACCATGCACCCCCATCCACATTAACGGGACGGAGGTGGAACGTGTTTCTAGCTTCAGGTTCCTGGGAGTCAACATCTCCGATGACCTCTCTTGGACCCACAATACCTCTACTCTGATCAAGAAGGCTCATCAGCGTCTCTTCTTCCTGAGGAGACTGAAGAAGGTCCATCTGTCTCCTCAGATCCTGGTGAACTTCTACCGCTGCACCATCGAGAGCATCCTTACCAACTGCATCACAGTATGGTATGGCAACTGCTCTGTCTCCGACCGGAAGGCACTGCAGAGGGTGGTGAAAATTGCCCAACGCATCACCGGTTCCACGCTCCCCTCCATTGAGTCTGTCCAAAGCAAGCGCTGTCTGCGGAGGGCGCTCAGCATCGCCAAGGACTGCTCTCACCCCAACCATGGACTGTTTACCCTCCTACCATCCGGGAGGCGCTACAGGTCTCTCCGTTGCCGAACCAGCAGGTCGAGGAACAGCTTCTTTCCGGCGGCTGTCACTCTACTAAACAACGTACCTCGGTGACTGCCAAATCACCCCCCCCCCCCCCCGGACACTTATTATTTATTTTTTATTCAAATCGTTTGCTATGTCGCTCTTCAAGGGAGATGCTAAATGCATTTCGTTGTCTCTGTACTGTACACTGACAATGACAATTAAAATTGAATCTGAATCTGAAAGACATGGGGTCCACATACACCAGCAACCCTACGCTCCAATCAAGGACGGAAATCAAACCCGCATCAGGGGCCTTTTGGGCTTAACATAAAACCACCGATACCTATGACGGAAGGTGGGTCTGGTTCTTTCCGAAATGTGGGGTTGTGGACCATTTATAAGAAGGTAATATTTACACTTTGTTTGTATGGATGAGATTAGTTTATACTGCACAGTACACAAGCGAGACACTCGGAAATATGGCTGGAGTTGCCTCTTAAGGCAGGCTCGTTATTATGGCAGGTGTGGCCTGTTCATTATCAACAAGCTCAACTCCCATGTGCAGTATAGACATTTCTGAAAAGGAAATTTCGTGACTATTTAATTTCCATGGGGTCAAGTTTTCATTCACAGGGCACCAGAAATATCTGAAATTTAACTGGATGGGGCATTGATACAGTTAAAAACATTGCAAAATAGGCTAACTTCAGCTCACAGGTTATTTACTAACTACTAAACTAGTGCTTCGGCTGCTCAGAGCTAAAAAATATTGTTAAGAACTATCTGGATGCTATTTTAAACGCTGTATTTTGCTAATTTGGCTGCATCAGCCACAAAACCTATTTGAGAAATTGGGTTCTCATCTGTCCAGTTAAATTTAAGTTGATACCAACTGAAATTATTGATTATTGGGATTTACCTTTAACTCTATTAATCGGCTGGGACTCAGCCGATGAGGTAAGGGTTGGAATTAATTGAAGCTCATAACAAAACTGATCAAGCAACCTTCTGTCCGTCAAGTGTAATTGACGATTTATATTGGCTTTCAGCTGTGCTATTTGGGCCTTTGCACAATCAGTACCATACAGCATGCAAAAGAAGTAAGCCCTCAAGTACCATGTGGTCATTGTTACCAGCCCTATGCTATTCCTAGCTGAAACTACCATAATCACCATGGCGGACGAACAGTATTCAGCATCTTTCCACTAACCTTTCATTAGTAAATCTTCAGTTAAATTACAAACTGATGCTATTGCTCAGGATGGGAAATTGCTCATACCATCTCTAGTTACAGAGGTGGATGGGAGAGTTACCAATTCTTCAGTTATATGGTATCAACTACCTATAGACACTGGGTGCATTCTGTGGATTAAAGGTTTGTGCGAATATGTCTAATCTGCATGTTCTAGTCCAAGTTGATCCACTGCGGTGGTGGTAAATGTTAATCACATGGATGCAAACAAGTCAAAATATCCGGTGATAGTTTACCTAAACCTCATTAGGGTACACAATATGGGTGTTGGATCACAAAGTATTACAATACATTGTGAACATTAAAGACCAAGATGCTTGCATCCAGGCTCAATCACCAGTTGCAAAAAAATAAAAATTAAAAAAAATATGTGGCATATCGGAAGCGATGGTTACATTCTCGCTACACTAGGGAGGAATGTTCTTTTATGTCTTCCTCCATTTCTGCCTCATCAGACGGGTTTGCAAGATTCAGCAAGTTCCCGCCTCATTTTCATAGTGCCTGCCGGGCTTAGACAGCCATGGTTCCCACTGATGTGGGGAATGATAGAACAATATATGGTTATTTCCAGACACAAAAGTGCTGGTTTAGCCGTGACGCAGGAAACCATCCTCAGCATGATATAATCAATTCATTGACTTGCAGACTCTGAGAAAACTGTTCCTACAGCTCGGGTTGTTAAATCAACCATGAACGTGCTCGCTGCAGATCACAGGGATAGCACCAAAAAATAACAGTATTTCCTCATAAGGAGATGGGAGGTATTTGTTTTATGCTTATATAACATAATTCGGCAATGGGTCCAGTCATTGCATAAACGTTGACTGGACAGGATGATTATATCTGCAGGCTGAATAACACTTATGTTTATGATTTATGACTTAGTCAAGCAGAATAGACCAGGGGCACCAGGTCTCAAACTAGATGTTCACATATCCCATGAGCCTTCGATTGTGTATGGTCACACATCCACACCAGAATGTTAAGGTCACTAGAGCCTTAGAGACTCTGAACTAGCAATATTGTTAGTTACATCTAGCCTCATAAGAAGGTATCACTACAGACCATCTCCAGGTGGTTACAGGTCTGGCTTATACAGGAGTAAATACTGACATTTCAAGTCACTCCACCAAGGCTGCAACAACCTCAGCAGTAGGGTTATGGAAGTTAGCCGGACCACATCCTAGCGGTTGCAGGATGGTCAAACTAGCGATATTTCACACATTTAGTACTAACCCATTGCCAGATCGGGGGTGAGGGAGGTTACTATTATCATTATTTATGTCTGAATACGATAACATACTTCCTCCTTTGGTCAACTACGGCAATGAGTGAAGCATGGACTCGTTCCACGGCATGAAATCACAGAGCTTTAAAATCTTCAAGTAGTCACTCACGTGACTCTGAAGTAAAATAGTAAGATTAAACGAGAACTTACCAGTTTGAAGTTTGATCTTTATTTTATGAGGAGTTACGTCGAGGGATTACGTGCCCTCCACGCCCACCCTCTATCATAAAGGTCAACTGGTATTCTAGTAATTCTTATCTTACTATGTTTATTTCATCTACTGTTGTATGTGATTTCACACCGCTGCTTTGAAGAATGTCGTGCATGCGTGCTGGCGGGGTCTTCACATAATCCCTCGACGTAACTCCTCATAAAATAAAGATCAAACTTCAAACTGGTAAGTTCTCATTTAATCTTACTATTAATGGCAAGACCCTCAATAGTAGCGATGTGCAGAGGGATCAGGAGCCAAGTCCATAACTATGAAAGTGGCAGCACAAGTAGATAGTGAAGTAAAAGGAATGCATGACTTCATAGGTCGGGGTATTGAATATAAGAGTCTAGACATCAAGATGCAATTTTATCGGACTTTGGTCAGGCTGCATTTAGACTTTTACATGCAGTTCTGGTCGCCTCATTACAAGAAGGATGCAGAGGCTTTGGAAAGATTGCAGAGAACATTTACCAGGAATAATGCCAGGATTAGAGGGTATTAACTACAGGAAGAGGTTGGACAGACTTGAATTGTTTTCCCAGGAAAGTGGCGGTTGCAGGGAGTTTTAGTTTAGAGATACAGCGCAAGAACAGGCCCTTCGGCCCTTTGATCCCCGCACTACCCCACACACTAGGGACAATTTACAACTGTTACCAAAGCCAATGAACCTTCAAACCTGTACATCTTTAGAATGTGGGGGGGAAACCGGAGCACCTGAAGAAAATCCACGCAGTCACAGGGAGAACGTTCAAACTCCGTACAGACAGCACCTGTGGTCAGGATTGAACCCTGGTCCTTGGCGCTGTAAGGCAGCACCTCTTCCGCTGCACCACCATGCCAATGGTGTGGACAGGGTGAATGACAGTGACCGGGCAGCACGGTGGTGCAACAGTAGAGTTACCGCCTTACAGCGCCAGAGACCCGGGTTCGATCCCAACAATGGGTGCTGTCTGTACGGAGTTTGTACTTTCTCCCTGTGACCTGTATGCGTTTTGTCCGGATGCTCTGGTTTCCCCCCACCCTCCAAAACGTACAGGGTTGTAGGTTAATTGGATTGGTATAAATGTAAATTGTCCCTAGTGTGTGTAGGATAGTGTTAATGTGCGGGGATCGCTGGTCGGTGCCGACTCGGTAGGCCGAAGGGCCTGTTTACTCGCTGTATCTCTAAACTAAACTAAACCTGTTTTGTGCTGAAACAAGGAACTGCAGATGTTGGTTTGCAAGAACAGACACAAATGCTGGAGTAAATCTGCGGGTCAGGCAGCATCTTTGGAGAACACGGATAGGTGACATTTCAGATCAAGACCGTTCTTCAGACTCTTGGTTTATGCTGACACAAGCCACCAATACTCACATTGTTATTTTTAATTCTTTGTTTTCAAGCAACCAGCATGAAACTGGTCCCACAACAAGATTTATACCCTGGACTGTTCACCGTGCTAGTGTGGGTGGAGGACAACGATGGGAATGGCCACCTCGTCAACCTGGATGTCAAGGTCTCGGAATGCCTTGGTGTCACCCATTGCTCGACGGAAAGATTAATCCAGTCGAAGACCGTACTGGGGAGTTCTGCCATCTCCCTGATAATCTTTGCTCTGTTGCTGTTGCTACGTAAGCTTCGAACAATGGTCTCCCTTGTTTAATTGTTAATGTTCATTCTACCCACTCTCCACTGTGCCTCACCGGACTCACACCTTTCATCTACTCGCTGGAGTTTAGAAGGATGAGTGGGAGCCCTCATTGAAACTTACCGAATAGTAAAAGGCCTGGATAGAGTGGATGTGGAGAGGATGTTTCCACTAGCGGGAGAGTCTAGGACCAGGGGCCACAGCCTCAGAATAAAAGGATGTTCCTTTAGGAAGTAGATGAGGAGGAATCTCTTTAGTCAGAGGGGGGTAAATCTGTGGAATTCTTTGCCACTGAAGGCTGTGGAGACCAAGTAATTGGATATTTTTAAGGCAGAGTTTGACAGATTCTTGATTAGTACGTGTGTCAGGAGTTGAGGAGAAGGCAGGAGAATGGAGTTGAAAGATAGATCAGCCATGATTGAATGGCGGAGGAGACCTGATGGGCTGAATGGTCTAATTCTGCTCATAACACTTATGACCTTCATCTCCGAACTTTGGCATAGAATCCTATTAAATCTTTCCCATCTCACCTTAAACCTATGTCCTCTGATTCTTAATTCCCCTACTCTGGGTAAAAGATTGTACATTTAGCCTATCTGTTTCCCTCATGATCTTGTAAACTTCGGTAAGATTACCCCTCATCCTTCTGTGCTCCAAGGAATAAAGTCCCAGCCTGCCCAACCTCCCCCTATAGCTCATGCCCTCGAGTCCTGGCAACATCCTCACTGACTAACGTTATAGGCTTCCATTGCTCTGTGTTTTTAGGTGTAGATTTGGATTTATTATTGTCACGTGTACAAAGATACAGAGAAGAACTTTTGATTTGCACTCTAATCTTTTTATTGAAGTTAGACACAAAATGCTGGCGTAACTCAGTGGGACAGGCAGCATCTCTGGAGAGAAGGAATGAGTTTTCGGTCAAGGCCCTTCTTCAGACTGAGAGTCAGTGGAGAGGGAAATTAGAATTATGGAAGGGTAAGGTGTGACAATGACAGATCAAAGCAGACGATGTTCAATGAAATGTAGAATGGTTCATTGTTGGCTGAGGGGAAGGAGACAACGAGGCATAGAAACAGTAAAACTAATCAGGAGGACAGTAAAATTAGTCGGAGAACTAGGGTGAGGGAGAGAGAGAGGGAAAGCAAGGGTTACTTGAAGTTAGAGATATCAAGCGGAGGTTGGGCGATCGTTTCGCCGAACACCTCCGCTCGGTCCGCAATAACCAAGCTGACCTCCCGGTGGCTCAGCACTTCAACTCCCCCTCTCACTCCGTCTCCGACCTCTCTGTCCTGGGTCTCCTCCATGGCCACAGCGAGCAGCACTGGAAATTGGAGGAACAGCACCTCATATTCCGTTTGGGGAGTCTGCATCCTGGGGGCATGAACATCGAATTCTCCCAATTTTGTTAGTCCTTACTGTCTCCTCCCCTTCCTCAGTCCCCCTGCTGTCTCCTCCCATCCCCCAGCCTTTGGGCTCCTCCTCCTTTTTTCCTTTCTTGTCCCCGCCCACCCCCGTCCCCGATCAGTCTGAAGAAGGGTTTCGGCCCGAAACGTTGCCTATTTCCTTCGCTCCATAGATGCTGCTGCACCCGCTGAGTTTCTCCAGCTTTTTTGTGTACCTTCAATATTCATACCATTGGGTTGTGAGCTGCCCAAGCTTCTTGTTGTGTTTAGAAGTGTTTAGAAATGTTAACCTTTGCTCAGCTGTTGGTATTGCTCTCCTCAGTGCTCCCTCTGCTGCTGCTGCTGTTTTGCCAGTGTGGTGGTGGCGGACTGGGCGGGACGAAAGATCTTATGCTCGCTGAGAAAGACGGCGGCTTCGGTACCCTGGGGCAAAGTGACTTCGAAGGAGGAGGACAAGTAGATACGGTTTGTCACCAACCATTCCGTTCCACACCACGACAGCGGGAGGGCAGGTTATGGAGCGAGGGGTCGCTCAGGAAGGGTAGTGAGGGACGGTCTCGCATTTACGCCGTGAGGGGCAGTGAGGGAACGCCACAATAATGACACCGGGAGGGGCCGTGAGGGAACTCCACGCCGCGAGTTCAATCGGGAAGGGTCGTGAGGGAGCGCCGTGTCCCTACTCCGGGAGGGGTTGTGAGGAGGGAGCGCCGCACCTTGACTCCGGGAAGGGGGCGCGGAAGAGGGAACGTCAGTCTGTTTATGCTTTGGTCACGTGTACAAAAGTGCACTGAAAAGCTTTTGCTTTGCATTCTGTCCAATCTGCACAGTGGCGCAGCGGTGGAATCCCCCATCTACTGGTATCTTCCTCTAATCCCCCATTTGCTGGTGCCCTAGTGGACGAGGTGATTGGTGGTTGGCGCGGAATCAGTGGGCTGAAGGGACTGTTTTGGCCCTGTATCTCTAGACTAAACTAAAGTAAACCAGAGAGGGAACAGTGACCGGAACCGTTCTCCCCGATACAGATGATACCGCTGATAGCTCGTTCGGGTGAACACGAGGTGGCTGGCGCACATGGGGAGTGGAGCGCTACGGGATCTCAGGCGGGAGGAGCCGTTGGAGCCAGCGGAGGAGCTGTTGGAGCCAGCCGTTGGAGCCAGCGGAGGGGCTGTTGGAGCCAGCGGAGGGGCTGTTGGAGCCAGCGGAGGAGCTGTTGGAGCCAGCGGCACTCGTATCACAGAGAGCATCCATGAAAGGATCGGCGTCTATGACTTGACCAGGTGGCCCATGGAACAAGAGGCGAGATTGGGCCTGAGCCATTCCATGGCCATCCGCGGCCAGGGGAGATCGCGGTATCGCGGTAAACACCAAACCGATATCCATGGCAGGGAGACAGCAGCCTTAAGCATGACAGGCGGTGCACTCGAGGCTTACGTGAACCAATGCATCAATCAGGTACGTGACACAAATCTTCCCCGGTCCATGGGAGAAGACTCCCCCAGTGAGATTAGAAGGATGAGGGGGGACCTCATTGAAAACTTACTGAATAGTGTACGGCCTGGATAGAATGGATGTGGAGAGAATGTTTCCTCTAGTGAGAGAGTCTAGGACCAGAGGGCACAGCCTTAGAATAAAAGGACTTACCTTTACAAAGGAGATGAGGAGGAATTTCTTTAGTCAGTCAGAGGGTGGTGAATCTGTGGAATTCATTGCCACAGACGCTGTGGAGGCTATCAAGGGGTATTTTAAGACGGAGATTGACAGATTCTTAATTAGTAAAGGTGTCAAGGGTTACAGGGAGAAGGCAGGAGAATGGGGTTGAGAGGGAAAGATAGATCATCCATGATTGAGTGGTGGAGCAGATGGGCTGAATGGCCTAATTCTGCTCCTAGATCTAATGAACATGAACTAGATGATTTTGACAGATGGTGCGGCACAGCAGTAGAACTGCTGCCCCCCAGCACCAGGGATCCTTGTTCGATCCTGACCATGGGTGCCGTTTGTACAAAATTTGTAGGTTCTTCCTGTGAGTGCGTGGGTTTTCTCCAGGTGCTCCTGTTGCCTGTAACTGTCTAAAGACATGCAGGTTTGTAGGTTTATTGGCTTCAGTAAATTGCAAATTGTCCCTAGTGTGTAGGATCGAATTAGTGTACGGGGTGATCATTGGTCGGCACGGTCTCAGTGGGCAGAAGGGATTGTTTCCATGCTGTATCTCCAATATAGTCAAGGCGTCATACAGCGTGAAAACAGGCCCGTCAGCCCAACTAGCCCACAACGACCAACCTGTCCCATCTAAACTAGTCTCACCTGTCTGCATTTTGACCATATCCTATCCATATACCTGTTTAAATGTTTCTTAAATGTTGTGATTGTACCTGCCTCAACTACCTCCTCTGGTACACAGAAAAGCTGAAGAAACTCAGCAGATACAGCAGCATCTATGGAGCGAAGGAAATAGGCAACGTTTCGGGCCAAAACCCTTCTTCAGACTGATCGGGGGGTGGGGGGGCGGGGAGAAGAAAGGAAAAAGGAGGAGGAGCCCGAAGGCTGGGGGATGGGAGGAGACAGCAGGAGGGCTGAGGAAGGCGAGGAGACAGCAAGGACTAACAAAATTGGGAGAATTCAATGTTCATGCCCCCAGGATGCAGACTCCCCAAGCGGAATATGAGGTGCTGTTCCTCCAATTTCCGGTGGTGCTCGCTCTGGCCATGGAGGAGACCCAGGACAGAGAGGTCGGAGACGGAGTGGGAGGGGGAGTTGAAGTGCTGAGCCACCGGGAGGTCAGCTTCATTATTGCGGACCGAGCAGAGGTGTTCGGCGAATCGCTCGCCCAACCTCCGCTTGGTCTCACCAATATAGATCTGCTGACATCTAGAGCAGCGGATGCAATAGATGAGGTTGGAGGAGATGCAGGTAAACCACTGTCGCACCTTGAACAACTGCTTGGGTCCTTGAATGGAGTCGAGGGGGGAGGTAAAGGAACAAGTGCTGCGTCTCTTGCAGTTGCAAGGGAAGGTGCCCGGGGAGGGGGTGGTACAGGAGGGAAGGGAAGAATTGACAAGGGAGTTATGGAGGGAGCGGTCTTTGCGGTTGCTCGCTCTGGCCATGGAGGAAATTGGAGGAACAGCACCTCATATTCCGCTTGGGGAGTCTGCATCCTGGGGGCATGAACATTAAATTCTCCCAATTTTGTTAGTCCTTGCTGTCTCCTCGCCTTCCTCAGCCCTCCTGCTGTCTCCTCCCATCCCCCAGCCTTCGGGCTCCTCCTCCTTTTTCCTGTATCTGCAGTTCCTTCTTAAATACCTCCTCTGGTAGCTCGTTACATACACCCACCATCCTTTGTGTTAAAAAAAAGTAACCCTTCAGGTTCCTATTAAAGCTTTCCCCCCTCACCTTCAACCTAGTTGTTGATTTCCCTACTTGGCAAGGGACTCTGTGCGTTTATCGATCTATTCCTCGCATGTTTTTGCACACTTCTATTAGATCACCCCCTTATCCTCCTGCACTCCAAGAAATAGAGTCCAAACCTGCTCAACCTATACCTCAGGTGCTTGAGTCCTGTCAACATGCTCGTAAATCTTCCCTGCACCCTTTCCAGCTTGATAACATCTTTTCTATAACATGGCGACCAGAGCTGAACACAATTCCCTAAATATGGCCTCACCTTATACAACTGCAACATGACCTCCCAACTTCCGTACTCAACACTGACTGATGAAGGCCAATGCACCATTTGACCACCCAATCGACCCGTGATGCCACTTTCAAGGAACTATGTACCTGCGCGCCTGGATCCCTCTGCTCTACAACACTCTCCTACCATTCACTGTGTAGGTCCTGCCCATGTTTAGACTTTCTAAAATGCAACACCTCACATTTCTCTGTATTAAATTCCATCAACTATTCCTCAGCCCACCTGCACAACCGATCAAGATCCTGCTGCAATTTGTGACAATCATCTTCAGATTCTACAATATCACCTACTTCAATGTCCTCTGCAGACCAGCCAGCCATGCCATGTATGTCCACTAAGCTAAACTAAACTGCTGTGTGCAAGATTTGGTAATGTCTTTGTATTCCACCTGTGTTTTATTTTAGAAGCTACTCGCTGTTGAGCAAGAATGGGCCTGTCAGGCCTCCTGCGATTCTCTGCGGGTTTTTCACAATGAAGGCTCCGACAGCAACGATGGTTCACTGGAATGCTGCAGCCTTGTGGAGGAAGCTCCTTTCGATGATTCCTTCCTGGACAACTTGGACCTGAAGTTCAAGGCTCTGGCTGGAATCTGCAGCGGCCGATTGTCTGAGGAGGTGGTCACCTCTGGCCACTGGCAACTGGAGACCTCCCTGCGACCCCTGCCCCAACAGGAGGCGGCTGTGGGAGAGGTGGCTGTAGGGGAGGAGGTGGCGTGGTCTAGCGTAACGAGGGAACGGGTCCAGCCTGCCGCCAACCCATTGCCCATGAAGAAACACTACGTTGTGACCACCACGATTGAGCCCAGCAAGGAAGACCTCCTGGTTGTCCACGACTTGAGCCACGTTGCATCTCAGCACGAGGGATTCCAGAGGGTGTCCGCCAGTTCTGACCCCACTGTGGCTCAGCAACGGGCTGTTGACTACAGCGCGGGGCAGTTTCAAGGGGGCGTTCACTCCTCGACTGTCCCCATCCTGCAGAAGAACGTGGTGGTGCCGAGGTCCATTAGCATTGGCTCTGGAGGCGCCCAGGGAATGGCCGCTGTCCCGTTGGCTGGTCATTTGGTCTCGCACAACACCAGGGTGGTGACAAGTTCAGCTACAGTGGGGTCGGGTGGGATGCTGGACATGTTGGTCGAGCCGGTTCTGGGATCCCAGGAGAGCACATCCATCACTAGGTCAGGCTGGAGAGAGGAGCTGGATCCCAGCCTCGTCAATAAACAGGCCATCGAGAAAAACGTGACCACTGGTAAATCGAACAGCGGGATGTATAAATCAGTGAAAAAGACAACCAAGTTGGTGCAGTTAGTCCAGGAGTAACACTTCCCCTCAATCTGCTCATCAGTTTGGATTGGAATATCATCAGAGGAAGTAATTTTGCCAGCAACATCCACAGGCTATAAACAGATAAAGATCAAATCATTCATCACATTGTGATTCCAGAACACAACTGATTCTTCTCCCCCGTCACCATGGATAACATATAATAATAACAGCATGGAAACAGGCCATCTCGGCCCTACAAGTCCGTACCGAACAAATTTTTTTCCCCTTAGTTCTTAGAGTAATGGAGTACAGTGTGGAACCAGGCCCTTTGGCCCAACTGATCCATGCCAACCAAGATGCCCCATCTACACTAATCCCACCTGCCTGCATTTGGTCAATATCCCTCTAAATCTTCCCCAGCCATGTACCTGTCAAATGTTCATAATTTCTAGGAGCAGAATTAGGCCATTCGGCCCATCAAGTCTATTCCATCGTTCAATCGTGGCTGATCTATCTTTCCCTCTCAACCCCATTCTCCTGCCTTTGCCCCATAATCACTGGCACCCTTACTAATCAAGTGTATTATAGTACCTGCCTCAACTACCTCCTCAGGCAACTCGTTCCATATATCAACACCCTCTGTAAGGAAAAAGTGGCTCCTCGGTTTCACGTTAAATCTTGCTCCTCTCACCTTGTTTATGGTTCCTCCTACCCTGAGTAAAAGAATCTGCATTCAACCTATCTATTCCCCTCGTGATTTTATACACCTCTATAAGATCACCCCTCATCCTCGGGAACACAGTAGAATAAAGTCCTAGCTTGCCCAACCTCTCCCTATAGCTCAGCACCTCAAGTCCTGGCAACATCCTTTTGAATCTTCCCTACACTCTTTCCAGCTTAAAAAAAACCCTTCCTATAGTAGGAAACCGAAACCAAAACTAAACACAATACTCCAAATGCAGCCTCACCAATGTCTTGTACATCTGTAACATAATGACCCAACTCCTATACTCAATCTTAGTATACTGGAGTAACTAAGTGAGCCAGGAAGCATCTCTGGAGGAAAAGGATGGGTGATGTTTTGGGCCGGGGCTCCTCTTCAGACTAAAAGTGAAGGGGAGGGAACTGGAGGTAGCGAAAGCCTTCTTCACCATCCTAGATTTAAGTTAATCAAGCGCAGAATTAGGGAAGGATTTTGGCCTGCTCTATAGGGTTGTAGGTTTGATGCTGGCTCGTGGTGTATGTGTGGAGTCACATTGTCTCACTGACTGTGTTTCCTCTGGCTGCTCCTGATGTTAACAAGACATCACTGCCATTAATCAACCAATTCCAGTGTCCTGGCAAATTAATCAGTGACTGTAAAGATGTAGTTAAAGGCAGGAGGGGCTGGCACTGATGGGAGTTGCTCTGAGAGCCAATATTGACTTGATGGGCTGAAGAACTACCTCCCTCGTCTTTAGACTTTAGAGATACAGCGTGGAATCTTTGGCCCACAGAGTCCGCGCCAACTAGCACTATCCTACACGCACTAGGGACGATTTACAATTTTACCGACGCTAATTAACCCAGCAAACCTGTACGTCTTTGGAGTTTGGGAGGAAGCCGGAGCACCCGGAGAAAAACCGTGCAGTCACGGGGAGAAGGTACAAACTCTGTACAGACAGCGCCCATAGTCAGGATTGAACCCGGGTCTCTGGCGCTGTAAGGCAGCAACTCTACCACTGCGCCACAGTGCCGCCAACTTGAGAAAGTATTTGGAGTATTGTGGAGCAGAATGGTGCCTAGAATAGATGGCATAAGCTGGAAGGAGAGGTTGGACACATTTTATTTTCCCAGGAACGTCAGAGGCTTTGGGGAGACCATATAGAAGTATATAAAATTATGAGAGGGATGGATAAGATAGACAGACAGAACCATTTTTCCCAGATGAAAAGACTAGAAGAAATAGCTTTAAGGTGAGAGGAATAAAGTTTAAAGGAGATGTGTGTGGCAAATTATTTTGCACACAGAGGGCAATTGGTGCCTGGAATATGCTGCCAGGGGTGGCGGTGGAGGCAGATACGACAGTGACATCTAAGAGGCTTTTAGATAGACACATGGATATGGAGGGATGTGGATCAAGTGCAGGCAGAGTAGATTTGCTTAGCTTGGCCTCTAGTTTGACATGGACACTGTCGGGACATGGACACTGACATGGGCCTGTTCCTGGGTTGCACTGTTCTGTGTTATAACCATATAACCATATAACAATTACAGCACGGAAACAGGCCATCTCGACCCTTCTAGTCCATGCCGAACACATAATCTCCCCTAGTCCCATATACCTGCGCTCAGACCATAACCCATCATTCCCTTCCCGTCCATGTAACTATCCAATTTATTTTTAAATGATAAAAACGAACCTGCCTTCACCACCTTCACTGGAAGCGAAGGTGGTGGAGGCAGACCACTCCACACCACTCTCTGAGTAAAGAAGTTCCCCCTCATGTTACCCCTAAACTTCAGTCCCTTAATTCTCAAGTCATGTCCCCTTGTTTGAATCTTCCCTACTCTCAGTGGGAAAAGCTTTTCCACGTCAACTCTGTCTATCCCTCTCATCATTTTAAAAACCTCTATCAAGTCCCCCTTTAACCTTCTGCGCTCCAAAGAATAAAGCGTTGTTCTCACTCATCGAGTAGTAGAGTTGTGGAACTCTTGGTGTGGATGAGTGGTGGAGATGCAACGTATATGGACAACTCTGGAAGTCCCCTGACCTCCAGGACAACGGAACAAGTGGCCACCAATGGCATATGTGGACCTTTTGTGTTTTCAATCTTTAAGATGAACAATTTTAGTGAGGAGTGATACTTTAATACAAACTACGACTATTTCTCCGGAGAAAAATATGCTATTTTATCTACTAACTTCTATCTCGAGAACATTCGTATACTTGAATTAATCACGGCACGGTGGCTCAGCGGGAGAGTAGGTTCAATCCTGACTGCGGGTGCTGTCTGTATGGAGTTTCTACTCCCTCTCCATGATCTGAATGGATTTCCTCCGGTTCCTCCCGCATCCAAAGACGTACAAATTTGTGAGCTAATTGGCTTTGGTAAAATTGTAAATTGTCCTCGGCGTGTGTAGGATAGTGTTAGTGTACAGGGATCACTGGTCGGCACTGACATTTTGGGCTGAAGGGCCTGTTTCTACTCTGTATCTCTACACTGCAGTATTTGTGGCAGGCTGTTGGGAAAGTACAAAGGGGTGGGAGACACATGCAACTGCAGGTGCTGGACTTGTGAGCAAGACACAAAGTGCTGGAGTAACTCAGCAGGTCAGGCAGCATCTTTGGAGAAAAAGGATGGGTGGTGTTTCGGGACAGGACCCTTCTTCAGACGGAAAGAAGGGGGGAGGGAAGTAGAGGTAGGAAAAGGCCAGAACAAATCAGGGCTGGAATCGATGAACAAGGAAGGGTAGAGCCCACAATGGCCCATTGTTGGCTGGGGAAGAGGTGATAACAATGGGAAACAGGGATGTGAACAGTGGAACTAGCAGGACAACTAGGGTGGGGGAGGGAGGAAGGAGGGAATGCGGGGCTTACATGCAATTAGAGAAATCAAAATTCATATCGCTGAAGATAAAAAAAATGCATGAATAACTCAGCGGGACAGGCCGTATCTCTGGAGGGAAGGAATGGGTGATGTTTCAGGTTGAGACACTTCTTCAGACTGAGAGGCAGGGGAGAGGGAGGCTAGAGATATGGAAGGGTACGGTGAGAAAAGAATAGATCAAAGCAGATGATGTTCAAGGAAATGTTGAATGGTTCATTATTGGATGAGGGGAAGGTGACAACGAGGCATACAAACAGTAAAATTAATCAGGACAGTGAAGCTACACGGAGAACTAAGGTGGGAGAGGAAGATAGAGGAAGGGAAAGCAACGGTTACTTGAAGTTAGGGAAATCAAAATTCATACTGCTAGATATCTTCCACCGGATGGTGCCAGCAATGGCTGCCTCGCCAACAGTCTGTCTCGTCCATTCCTTCTTTGTTGTTTTATAGTATGTGTTAAATGTAGTTTCTTTAGTGTTCTTTAGCTTGTTTTATGTGGGGGGAGAGGGTTGGGGGAAACTTTTTTTAAATCCCTTACCTAGACGGAGATGCGATTTTTTTCCATATCTTATCTCCGCCTGCACTGCGGCCTAACATTGTGGAGTTGGCGGACTCTGCTGGAGACCGACTGCGGGAGCTCCAACCGCAGGAGCCTGCGGACTTTAACATCGTGGAGCTCGTGGTCCCTGGTTGGAGACCGACTTCAGGAGCAGCAAGCCGCAGGAGACCGCCCCGACGCGGGAGAATGAAGTGGACGAAGGTTGGACTTTATTGCCTTCCATCAAAGTGAGGAATGTGGGGAATCCACTGTGGTGGATGATTATGTTAACTTTTATGTAGTTGTGTGTTTTGTTGCTTTTTTTTAGTTTGGTTGTATGGTAATTTGAGTTTCACTGTACCTTAATTGGTACAAGTGACAATAAACTGACCTTTGGGTTGTAAGCTGCCCAAGCAGAATTTGAGGTGCTGTTCCTCCAATTTGCATTGGGCCTCACTCTGACAATGGTGGATTTCTGCACTTTAATTGGGGATTTCTGCTAAAGGGCAACGTGGTAACTAAACCAGGTGGGTGCATCTGAAATAACTTAGCAAAACCTGCAAACCTGTACTATCGGGCACAGTTGGGGTCTGTTAACCTATCTTGGAGTGGAACACACAATATAAAACCAGGAAATGCTGGAAACATTTGACATGTCAGTCAGCATCTGCGGGGAGTGAAACAAAGTGAATGGTTCCACTTTCCACAGGTGCTGCCTGACCTGTGAGGTGTTTCCAGCATTTTCTGTTTTTACTAACTGCTATGTAGCCAGGTTTACAGATCGATCAATTAATGGGCGGCATGGTGGCGCAGTGGTAGAGTTGCTGCCTTACAGCGCCAGAGACCCAGGTTTTCTCCCACATTCCAAAGATGTACCGTACAGGCTTGTAGGTTAATTGGCGTCGGGGGGGGTAATGTGAATTGTCCTTAGTTTGTAGGATAGTGTTAGTGTGTGGGGATCAGTGCTCAGGATAGTCTCAGTGGGCAGAAAGGACTGTTTCCGTACTGTATCACAGGTGATTAAACAGATGATGGATGGTCGGCGTGGACTCAGTGGGCCGAAGGTCTTGTTTCCATGCTGTATCTCGAAGCTCTAAACGTTGAAATGTCATATGTCCCAATGATGGAATAATTTCTTACTTGTAACAGCATAACGGGCTATACACACAGGTAATATATAATAAATAAAAAAATCTATAAGTTGTAGAAATCATCTGATAGGTCTTTCCACAGATTGCTTGCTTGCTTACGATTAGGGCTATTTCAAGCATTGTAACATTTAAATGATAATTTCAAAATGAAGAAGTTTCAAACTTTCATGTTATTGCAACTTTTTGAAACTGCGTGGCTCTTTTTGGTGCATTTACATCTTATTTTTCTACAAATCAACAGTGAATTTCCATTACAGCGTATTTTTATATCATGGCACTTCTGAGCAACATTAGAACTTTCTTTGTTTATAGAAATGTGTTAATTTCTTTTAATTGTATAGAGGGAACGGATTACATTAATTTGTCATTTAAAAAAAAAAATAATAATAATTAAAAACTGTAGATAAAAGCTTGTACTCCATAAGGGTTGATGTAGAAATTTTTGGTTGTTCAGGTCCTTTTACGAAAAACTGTATTTGACATTTTTAATAAAGATTTTGTTAAATAAAACTGGTTGTTTGGAGTCAATAGAATCATAGAAACAGCTTTGAAACTAGCCATTTGACCCAACTCCACATTGGACAATGGGCACCCAATTGTTTAACACACATATCCCAACCACTTGGTCCACACCTTACAGCCATACAGCACGGAAACAGGTCCATTGGCCCAACTTGCCCATGCCGACCAAGATGCCCCATCTACACTAATCCCACCTGCCCGCATTTGGCCCATATTCCTCTAAACCTTCCCTATCCGTGTATCTGTCATAATGTCTTTTAAATGTTGATATAGTACCTACCTCTACTACATCCTCTAGCAGCTCGTTCCATATACCCACCACCCTCTGAGTGATAAAGTTATCCCTCAGGTTCGTATCAAATCTTTACCCTTTCACCTTAAATCCATGTCCTCTTGATCTTGAGGAGAAACAGATTTGCCCCTGGACCAAGTGCATGAGATGTGACACCTGTCCCTACACCTCCTCCCTCACCTCCATCCAGGGACGCCAGCAGTGAGACAGTGGTTCACGTGCACCTCCATTCTCATCTACTGCATCCGATGTTCCTGATGTGTCCTCCTGCACATCGGCGACACCAAGAGTAGACTTGGCAACCGTTTCACCGAACACTTGTGCTTGGTCTTCCAAGTATAGAAGAGAGATCGAGCAACTGTCCATATGGTCAAGAAGGCTCATCAGCGTCTCTTCTTCCTGAGGAGACTGAAGAAGGTCCATCTGTCTCCTCAGATCCTGGTGAACGTCTACCGCTGCACCATCGAGAGCATCCTTACCAACTGCATCACAGTATGGTATGGCAACTGCTCTGTCTCCGACCGGAAGGCATTGCAGAGGGTGGTGAAAATTGCCCAACGCATCACCGGTTCCACGCTCCCCTCCATTGAGTCTGTCCAAAGCAAGCGCTGTCTGCGGAGGGCGCTCAGCATCGCCAAGGACTGCTCTCACCCCAACCATGGACTGTTTACCCTCCTACCATCCGGGAGGCGCCACAGGTCTTTCCGTTGCCGAACCAGCAGGTCGAGGAACAGCTTCTTTCCGGCGGCTGTCACTCTACTAAACAACGTCCCTCGGTGACTGCCAAACCCCCACCACCCCCCCCCCCCCCCCCCCCCCCCCCCCCCCCCGAACACTTATTTTTTTTTTTTTACTCAAATCGTTTGCTATGTCGCTCTTCAAGGGAGATGCTAAATGCATTTCGTTGTCTCTGTACTGTACACTGACAATGACAATTAAAATTGAATCTGAATCTGAATCTGATGGTGCCAGCGCAATAACCTGGCCCTCAACACCAGCAAAACCAAGGAACTGATTGTGGACTTTGGGAAGGAGTAGGAGGGGGACCCACAGCCCCGTTTATATCAACGGTTTGATGGTTGAAAGGGTCAAGAGCTTCAAATTCCTGGGCGTGCAAATCTCTGAAGATTTCTCCTGGTAGGAGAACACTAATGCAATTATCAAGAAAGCTCATCAGCGCCTCTACTTCCTGGGAAGATTACGGAGAGTCGGTTTGGTCAGTCAAGAAGGACTCTCTTTGACTTCTACAGGTGCACAGTAGAGAGCATGCTGACCGGTTGCATCGTGGCTTGGTTCGGCAATTTGAGCGCCCTGGAGAGGAAAAGACTACAAAAAGTAGTAAACACTGCCCAGTCCATCATCGGCTCTGACCTTCCTTCCATCGAGGGGATTTATCACAGTCAAAAAGTCTGGCAGTATCATCAAAGACCCATACAATCCTTGCCACACACTCATCTCCCCGCTACCTTCAGGTAGAAGGTACAGGAGCCTGAAGACTGCAACAACCAGGTTCAGGAATAGCTACTTCCCCACAGCCATCAGGCTATTGAACCTGGATCGGACAAACCTCTGATTATCAATAACCAATTATCTGTTATTTGAACTTCAACAGTTTATTTGTTCATGTGTGTATATATTTATACAATGGTATATGGACACACTGACCTGTTCTGTAGTCAATGCCTACTATGTTCTGTGTGCTGAAGCAAAGCAATAATTTCATTGTCCTATCAGGGACACATGACAATAAACTCACTTGACTTGAAGGTCTACTGGATCTCCCGGTTGTTAACCATTCTAACTCTCCTTCCCATTCCCATACTGGCATTTCTGTCCTGGGCCTCCTCCATTGCCAGAGTGAGTCCACACGCAAACTGGAGGAACCTCATATTCCGTTTGGGTAGCTTACAACCCAACGGTATAAACATTGAATTCTCCGAAACATTGAATTCTCTGCCCCTTTCACCCGCTGTTTTTCTTGTGCATTACCCACCCTGGTGTGCACCTATTTCTTCCACTATCCCGCACGTCTTTTCTTCCCCTCCCCCCCCCCTCTACCTACATCCCTCCCTCCAGCTTTACAGTTCCCCTTTCTCTACTTATCTGACAGCCTTTTGTCTCCTTCAACTGCAGCCTTCAAGTTGTCCTACAACTTTAGGCTGTGCACGCCATACGCAAGAAGAAGAACTCCAGCCTTTCTCATTTACTCCACCCATGCGGGTGGCACAGTGGTGAAGCAGTAGAGTTGCTGTCTTACAGCGCCAGAGACTCTGGTTCGATCCTGACTACGGGTGCTGTCTGTACGGAGTCTTTAGTCCGCATGGGTTTTCTCCGGATTCCTCCCACTCTCCAAAGGCAGACGGGTTTGTAGGTTAATTGGCTTTGGTAAAATTGTAAATTGTCCCTAGTGTGTAGGATAGTGTTAGTGTATAGGGATCACTGGTCAGCATGGACTCGGTGGGCTGAAGGGCCTGTTACCATGCTAAATCTCTGTACTAAACTAAACTAAAAATCTGCCAATCAAACCCCTCTCATTCGTATCCAAGGATCTCGATCTAAAACATCGCTTGTCACGTTCTCCACAGATGCTACCTGACCCTCAGCGGGTCAGAGACCCAGTAACTCAGCGGGTCTAAGAGTAAACCTAGCAATTATAGGCCTGTTAGTTTGACTTCAGTGGTGGGAAAATTAATGGAAAAGATACTTAGAGACAATATATATAAGTATCTGGATAAACAGGGTCTGATTAGGAACAGTCAGCATGGATTTGTGCCTGAAGGTCATGTTTGACTAATCTTCTTGAAATATTTGAAGAGGTTACTAGGGAAATTGACGAGGTAAAGCAGTGGATGTTGTCTATATGGACTTTAGTAAGGCCTTTGACAAGGTTCCTCATGGAAGGTTGGTTAAGAAGGTTCAAATGTTGGGTATAAATGCAGGAGTAGCAAGATGGATTCAACAGTGGCTGAATGGGAGAAGCCAGAGGGTAATGGTGGATATACAAAAAAGCTGGATAAACTCAGCGGGTGCAGCAGCATAGTGGGGTGCCTCAGGGATCGGTGTTGGGTCCACTGTTGTTTGTCATGTACATCAATGATCTGGATGAAGGTGTGGTAAATTGGATTATTAAGTATGCAGATGATACCAAGATAGGGGGTATTGTGGATAATGAAGAGGATTTCCAAAGTCTACAGAGTGATTTAGGCCATTTGGAAGAATGGGCTGAAAGATGGCAGATGGAGTTTAATGCTGATAAATGTGAGGTGCTACACCTTGGCAGGATAAATTAAAATAGGACATACATGGTAAATGGTAGGGAATTGAAGAATACAGTTGAACAGAGGGATCTGGGAATAACCGTGCGCAGTTCCTTGAAGGTGGAATCTCATATAGATAGGGTGGTAAAGAAAGCTTTTGGTATGCTAGCCTTTATAAATCAGAGCATTGAATATAGAATCTGGGATGTAATGTTAAAATTGTACAAGGCATTGGTGAGACCAAATCTGGAGTATGGTGTACAATTTTGGTCGCCCAATTATAGGAAGGATGTCAACAAAATAGAGAGAGTACAGAGGAGATTTACTAGAATGTTGCCTGGGTTTCAACAACTAAGTTACAGAGAAAGGTTGAATAAGTTAAGTCGTTATTCTCTGGAGCGCAGAAGGTTAAGGGGGGACTTGATAGAGGTCTTTAAAATGATGAGAGGGATAGACAGAGTTGATGTGGATCAGCTTTTCCCTTTGAGAATAGGGAAGATTCAAACAAGAGGACATGACTTCAGAATGAAGGGACAGAAGTTTAGGGGTAACATGAGGGGGAACTTCTTTACTCAGAGAGTGGTAGCGGTGTGGAATGAGCTTCCAGTGGAAGTGGTGGAGGCAAGTTCGTTGGTATCATTTAAAAATAAATTGGATAGGCATATGGATGAGAAGGGAGGGTTATGGAGGGTTATGGTATGAGTGCAGGCAGGTGGGACTAAGGGAAAAAAGTTGTTCGGCACAGACTTGTAGGGCCGAGATGGCCTGTTTCCGTGCTGTAATTGTTATATGGTTATATGTTATATGGTTACTTAGTGATTTGTTCAAAATTCTAGCATTACAATGTACAAAATCATGAGAAAAATGGATCAGGTAAACGTACAGTCTCTTGACTCGAGAACCAGAGGATTTAGGGTTAAGGTGAGGGGGGAAAGATATAATGGGAACCTGAGGGGCAACCTTTTTACACAAAGTATGGTGGGTGTGTGGAACGAGCTGTCACAGGAGGTAGTTGAGGCAGGGGCTATTGCATTGTTTAAGAAACATTTAGACAGGCACATAGAGTAGGTTTAGAGGAAAATGGGCCAAAAGCAGGCAGGCGGGATTATTGTAGATGGGACATGTTGGATGGCGTGGGCAAGTTGGGCCAAAGGGCCTGTTTC
The DNA here is from genome assembly GCF_028641065.1 of Leucoraja erinaceus. Lineage (NCBI taxonomy): Eukaryota > Metazoa > Chordata > Chondrichthyes > Rajiformes > Rajidae > Leucoraja > Leucoraja erinaceus. The sequence goes on from NC_073380.1 coordinate 54,704,300, forward strand.
CACGCTGAATGACTCAATGACTATGATTCTATCTGCAGTTGCTCCGTGTCTCAATTGTCCTTGGTAATTCACTGCAGATCCTTTCATCGCCACTAGGTGGTGGCATTGAGACAGCCACCAAAAGGCTGATTGGAAATTTGTCTCAAACACTGAATTTGGGTTTTTTTTTGTTGCTCTGACTCCCTGTAACCTGCTTCGGAGCAGTCCCTCAGGATCGAGAGAGACCTGCTACCATCTCTCCCCAGTTCAGAGGTGACTGATGGATGAAAATGGGACCAGCGGACAACGATATAAAATTCAGCATGTCTCCAATGACTCTTCATAAAATCATAAGACATAGGAGCCGAATTAAGCCTTTAGACTCATCGAGTCTGCTTATGGACCTGTCCCACTTGGGCAATTTTTTCGGCGACTCTCATTGTCGTAGCAGGTCACCGAAAAACCGGTGACTGGACCCCCCCTACGTCAATGTCTACAACAACCTACCACCTAGTCGACGTCAAGCTTCGGCAAGCTATCGTCAACCAGCGACCCATTAGGACGTCGACCTATGACCACACCTACAACAACCTACGTCCATCCGTGACAAGGTACGACAAGGTACGACCCTGTCGGTGACAACTGAAGACAATTCAGTCGCCGGTTGACGTAGGTAGTCGCCAATGGAATTCGCCAGTCAGCACTGGCGACAACCTACGTTATCCTGGCGACAGCCTATGACAGCGCCTACGTGAGGAGAAGTCAAGCTACGCTCATTGGCGTCAAGCCAACTGTCGGTTTCAAAATCCAGCGGCGACCAGCAAAACGCTATGATTCTTTGGGCGACTGAGGAGGCTACTCGCGACCACACAGGCGACATCCCGGCGACAGTCCAGCCGTCTGTAGTCGCCTAAATAATAGCCCAAGTGAGACAGGAGCATTAGCCATTAAATCATGGCTCATCTATCTTTCCCTCTCAACCCCATTCTTCCATTCTACCTTCTCCCCGTAACCTGTGATGACCAGCGATCACTCCATACAATAGACAATAGACAATAGGTGCAGGAGTAGGCCATTCGGCCCTTCGAGCCTGCACCGCCATTCAATATGATCATGGCTGATCATCCAACTCAGTATCCCGTACCTGCCTTCTCTCCATACCCCCTGATCCCCTTAGCCACAAGGGCCACATCTAACTCACTCTTAAATATAGCCAATGAACTGGCCTCAACTACCCTCTGTGGCAGAGAGTTCCAGAGATTCACCACTCTCTGTGTGAAAAAAGTTCTTCTCATCTCCGTTTTAAAGGATTTCCCCCTTATCCTTAAGCTGTGACCCCTTGTCCTGGACTTCCCCAACATCTGGAACAATCTTCCTGCATCTAGCCTGTCCAACCCCTTAAGAATTTTGTAAGTTTCTATAAGATCCCCTCTCAATCTCCTAAATTCTAGAGAGTATAAACCAAGTCTATCCAGTCTTTCTTCATAAGACAGTCCTGACATCCCAGGAATCAGTCTGGTGAACCTTCTCTGCACTCCCTCTATGGCAATAATGTCCTTCCTCAGATTTGGAGACCAAAACTGTACGCAATACTCCAGGTGTGGTCTCACCAAGACCCTGTACAACTGCAGTAGAACCTCTCTGCTCCTATACTCAATTCCTTTTGCAATGAAAGCTAACATACCATTCGCTTTCTTTACTGCCTGCTGCACCTGCATGCCTAGGTGCAGGAGTAAGCCATTCGGCCCTTTGAGCCAGCACTGCCATTCAATATGATCATGGCTGATCATCTCTAATCAGCACCCCGTTCCTGCCTTCTCCCCATATCCCCTGACTCCGCTATCTTTAAGAGCCCTATCTAACTCTCTCTTGAAAGTATCCAGAGAACCGGCCTCCACCGCCCTCTGAGGCAGAGAATTCCACAGACTCACAACTCTCTGTGAGAAAAAGTGTTTCCTCGTCTCCGTTCTAATACATGCGCACTATCCTCCACACTAGGGTCAATTTACATATTTATTTACCAAAGCTAATTAACATACAATACGTCTAGAGTATGGGAGGAAACAGAGGTACCCGATGGAAACCGACGCGGTTACAGAGAGAATGTACAAACTCCGTACAGACAGAACGCGTGGTCAGGATCAAACCCAGATTGTAAGGCGATGTAAGGCAGCAACTCTACTGCTGCGCCACCGCGCCTCTTGTATGATCTGTATGCAAAATAAGTTTCACTGTACCTTGGCACACATGATCATAAAAGAACCATTGAACATTGATGACTAGTTATGGATGGGCAATAAATACTGACAGGTTGGTGATGGAACACTGGGTGAAATCAGGATTAATAATCTGAAGATAGACACAAAATGTTGGAGTAACTCAGCGGGACAAGCAGCATCTCTGGAGAGAAGGAAGAGGTGACATTTCGGGTTGAGATCCTTCAGTCTGAGAGTCATGGGAGAGGTAGTCTAGAGTTATGGAAGGGTAAGGTGTGAAAAAAACCATATCAAAGAAGATTATAGTAAGGAAATGTAGAATGGTCCATTGTTAGCTATGGGGAAGGTGACAACGAGGCACACAATCAGTAATATAAAATCAGAGGGCAGTGGAACTAGTTGGGGGGAGGGATGGATAGAGAGGGGATGCAAGGATTACTTGAAGTTGGAGAAATCTATGTTCATACCATTGGGTTGTAAGCTGCCCGTGAAATATGAGGTGCTGTTCCTCCAATTTGCATGTGGCCTCACTCTGGCAGTGGAGGAGGCCCAGGACAGAAAGGTCAGTGTGGGAATGGTAGAGGGGGTTAAAGTGTTTGGCAACCAAGAGATCGTGTAGGTCCAGACGGGCTGAGCGAAGGTGTTCAGCGAAACAGACGCCAAGTCTGCGCTTGGTCTCGTCGATACATAGAAGTCCAGCAGACACAGTAGATGAGGTTGGAGGATGCTCCCCCCCGTCTGCCGTGCTTACAGGCTTTTTCCATCTATCTATCTATCTATCTATCTATCTATCTATCTATCTATCTATCTATCTATCTATCTGTCTGTCTGTCTGTCTGTCTGTCTGTCTGTCTGTCTGTCTGTCTGTCTGTCTGTCTGTCTATCTATCCCATATTCTATTCTATATTCTATTCTATCCCTATATATCTATATTTATATCTATTCTATATACGTAACTAAAATTCGGATCATGTTATCTTCCGGTTTGCACGGTCTTTCTATTTGTGCAGAAACGGTTTGTGATAGCTCTACGATTTTGCACCACTTCGCTCACCGTTCTCCTGTGCTGCGAGTGAACCAAGTTTCGTTCCGATCTGTTGAATGTCGTAAAAGTTAGCGAGGTTTAAAAGTCTTAAAAACCGCATGTGCGCAGATCGATCTCTTAACCTGTCAGTCAGCGACGCGCGGATTAGTCTCTACCCCTGTCGCTCCCAGCGACGGTCCACCCCTTCCTGCGCCATCGCATCTTAACTGGATCTGAGGATGGCCAGCGGAGGGTTCCAACCGGACATAATTTTGGGAGGGACCCAAAGCAGCCCAGCCCCAAGCAGCCCAGCATCGGAGACCCGACCCAGCCCAGCCCAGTCAGAGACCAAGACCCAGCCCAGCCCAGCTCAGCCCAGTCAGAGATGTCGCCGATGTCACCAAATGGAGAGCAGAGACTCTGATCCTGGCGGAGTAGAACGATCCCCGCCCGCACACCCCTCTACCCCGCAACATCCCCACCCATACACCCCTCCTCCCCACAAGCCCCCCTGCCCATATACCCCCCCTCACCACACCCCCCCCCCACAACCCCACAACCCCTCCCCCACAACACTGCCCGCACCTACCCCCACAACACCCCCCCCCCCCGCCATCTCCCTGCCCCCACAACCCCTCACCACACACACACAAACACCCTCCCCCACACACACCACCCCTCCTCCACCCCTCCCACACCCTTCCCGCCCACATACACACCTCGCCCCACCACACACCCCCCCCCCCCACCCCCCCCCTCCCCCACACCCCCCCTCCCCCACACCCCCCTCCCCCCCCCCTCCTACCCCCCACCCCCCCCTCCCCCACACCTCACTCCCCTCCGCCACCCCCTCCCCACATCCCTCCCCCCCCCCCCTCCCCATCCCACACACTCCTCCTCCGCTCCCAACCCCCCCCCCCCCACCCCCCGCACATTATACACCCTCTTCCCTCCCCACACATGAAGAGGAGGGGGAGGGAGTGCTCGTTGATGAGGGGAAATGAGCAGTGCCTGCACAGTTAGGGGCTATAGGTGAGTGGTGGAATATTGCGTTGGGGGAACAGGTGAGTGGTGGAATATTGTGTTGTGGAATGGGTTGCGTTGGGGGACCAGGCCCCCCGTGTGACTGGGATCCAACGGGTCCCATTTAGTCTTGTCATCCATAAATAGTTTGAAGTCCACCTTTTCTAATCTATCGATCGCTTTGTATTATAGCACAGCAAACAATAGAGATGACAATAACAGTCTCGAACTGAGGGCCGCTGACCACCTTAATCAGGCTTTATCAACGCCACTCGTCTCCCTTACACAATCTCTGTTTTTCCCTGGTTAAATTTTAAAATAAAATGCTGATACTGAAAATCAACTCACGTGACCTAAGTGAGAATCTGACACAGTGTGAATAGAGAGACAACATCTTCATGCTTTTAGAGACCAGAAACAAAAAATGATTTGAAATTATCACCAACAGTTTTTTTATTTTCTCTCTCGTTTTCCCGAAACTAGTTGTGCCTGAATTAATAATAAGTGTCTGCAGATGTTGGTTTACACCAAAGATAGACACAAAGTGCTGGGGTAACTCAGCGGGTCAGGCAGGATCTCTGGAGAAGCATCTTGTTCGGAAACATCACCTATTCCATTTCTCCAGAGATGCGGAGTTACTCCAGCTATTGTGTCTGTCTTCCGTATAACCAGCAAATGCAGTTCCTCCTCACATAGCATCTCTCGAGAACATGGATAGATGATGTTTCAGGTCGAGACCCTTCTTCACATTGGCCTGAACAGGTCTTAAGACGGGTCTGAAGAAGGGTCCCGACCCCAAAGGTCACCTATCCATGTTCTCCAAAGATGCTGTCTGACCCGCTGAGTTACTCCAGCACTTTGTGTCTATCTTTACCCCGGAATTAGAGTCAGAGCTGATGATTTATGATGTGTCGGCTCTTTCTATTTGTCCAGAGGGGATGGTGACATCTCAGCAAGGCCATCATTCATTCGCCATCCTGAGTTGCCCGTGGCAACTGACTGGATCACTGGGACCTCTCAAAGGAAATAGGTGCAGGACATTCGGCCCTTCGAGGCACCGCCATTTTGATGGGCATCCAACTCAGTATCCCGTGCCTTCTCTCCAATTTAGGTCCAACCACATACTGGCCTCATATAAGGAGTTCCAGAGATTCGACAGCTTTCTCATCTCCCTGAAAGATAAAGCTGGACCCATTTTGGATATCGGGTAAACTGCATCTAGGGTCCAACCCCTTAGAATTTTGTAAGATGGGTTTAGTCTATCCAGGGATCATGACAGGCCAGGAATCAGTCTGGTGAATCCCTCTATGGCAATAATGTCCTTCCTCAGATTTGGGACCAAAACTGCACGCAATACTCCAGGTGTCACCAAGACCCTATACTGTAAACCTCCCTGCCTCAAATCTTTTGCTATGAAAGATGGGCATGATCAATGTTGGGCCAACGGGCCTGTTTTCACGCTGTATGACTATGAAGGGTGAATAAGTCAACCAGATGGGACATTAATCATTGAATCATAGTCATAAAGTCATACAGCGTGGAAACAGACCCTTCGGCCCAACCTGCCTATACTGGTCAACATGTGCCATACACACTAGTCCCACCTGCTTGCATTTGGCCCATATCCCTCTAAACCTGTCCTATCCATGTACCTGTCTAAATGTTTCTTAAACATAGTGATAGTACCTGCCTCAACAACCTCCTCCCGCAGCTTGTTCCATAAACCCACCACCCTTTGTGTGAAAAAGTTACCCCTCAGATTCTTATTAAATCCTTCCCCCCTCTCCTTAACCCATGTCCTCTGGTTCTTGACTCTGGGCAAGAGACTCTGTGCAACTACCCGATCTATTCCTCTCGTAATTTTATACACCTCTATAAGATCTCCCCTCATCCACCTGCGCTCCAAGGAATCGAGGCCTAACTTGCTCAACCTCTCCCCATAGCTCAGGCCCTCGAGTCTCGGCAACATATTCGTAAATCCTCTCTGCACCCTTTCGAGCTTGGCAACATCTCTCCTATCACATGGTGCCCAGAACTGAACACAATACTCTAAATGCGGCCTCACCAACATCATATACAACTGCAACATGACCTCCCAACTTCTATACTCAATGCTCCGACTGATGAAGGCCAATGTGCCAAAAGCTTTTTTGATCTGTGATACAGCAGTCAAGGAACTATGTACCTGTACTCCTAGATAGCCTCTGCTCTGCAACACTCCTTACCATTCACTGTGTAGGTCGTGCCCATGTTAGACTTCCCTAAATGCTACGCCTCACATTTCTCTGTATTAAATTCCATCACTCATTCCTCAGCCCACCTGCCCAAACGATCAAGATCCTGCTGCAATTTTTGATCACTATCTACAAATTTGCAATATGTGATCTACAAACTTGTTAACCATTCCATGTACGTTCTCATCCAAATCATTGATATAGAAGATAAACAACAATAGGCTCAGCACTGAACCCTGAGGCACACCACTAGGCACAGGCCTCCAGTCCAAAAAGCAACCTTCCACCATCACCCTCTGCTTCCTTCCATTAAGCCTACTTTATATTCATTCAAAGGAGGGAGAGCTGAGAAGGGGAGGAGAGAGCAAGTACTACCTGAAATTAGAGAAGCCAATGTTCATACCGTTGGGGTACAAACTGCCCAAGCGAAATATGAGGTGCTGCTCTTCCAATTTACGGTGGTCCTCACTCTGGCCATGGAGGAGGCCGAGGACAGAAAGGTCAGATTCAGAATGGGAGGGGGAGTTAGAGTGCTGAGCCACCGGGAGATCAGGTTGGATATTGCGGACCGAGCGGAGGTGTTCAACACCCCCTCCCATTCCGAATCCCTCAGCCCACTAGCTCCTCCACTTCCTTTCTTCTTCCCCCCTCACATTAGTGAAGAAGGGTTTTGGCCTGAAACGTTGCCTATTTCCTTCGCTCCATAGATGCTGCCTCACCTGCTGAGTTTCTCCAGCATTTTTGTCTTCCCTCGATTTTCCAGCATCTGCAGTTCCTTCTTAAACAACTTCATATTCATTCAGCTATTTCTCCTTAAATCCCATGGGATCTAACGTTCCAGGGCAGCCTTGTCGAATGCCTTACGAAAAAAACGTCTACAGCTCTGCCATCATCGGCCTTTTTGGTCACATCTTCAAAAAACTCAATCAGATTTGTGAGACACGACCTCCCAGGTACAAAACCATTTTGGTTATCCTTCATCAGCCCTTGTCCATCTAATCTGGTCAGAGGAAGCGGACTTCACACTTCAGCAGTGTTTTGGAAACACTGACTGGAAGGCGTTTGCAGCCCAGGCCACCCTTGACTCCCACACGGACATTGATTCCTACACATCCTCTGTTCTGGACTTTATAAACTCCACCATCAATAGTGTCACCTCCCTCAAACAGGTGACCATATACCCGAATCAGAAGCCATGGATGAACAGCGAGGTCAGGCTACTGCTGAAAGCACGGGACACCGCTTTCAGGTCAGGCGATGCTCGAGCCTACAGTTCATCCAGGGCTAACCTGAAGAGGGGCATCAAGAAGGCCAAGCACTGCCATAAGCTCAGGATTGAGGAGCACTTCAACAACAACTCCGACCCCCGACGCATGTGGCAAGGCATCCAGGCCATCACGGACTATAGACCCTCCAACACCACCCCCACATCCAGCGACGCCTCCTTCCTTGAGGAGCTTAACCACTTCTATGGCCGCTTCGACAGGGACAATCTAGAGACAGCCATCAAGGCTGTGCTACCTGCCGATCACCAACCCCTCACACTCACCCCCTACGACGTATACGTGGCACTGAGTAGGACTAATGCACGTAAGGCTGCTGGCCCTGACGGCATCCCCGGGCACGTGCTCAGGGCCTGTGCTGCGCAGCTGACAGACGTCTGGACTGACATCTTCAACCTGTCACTTGCCCAAGCAGTTGTCCCCACTTGCCTTAAAACCACCTCCATTGTGCCAGGGCCAAAACACTCCACTGCGGCAAGCCTCAACGACTTCCGCCCAGTTGCACTTACCCCCATCATCACCAAGTGCTTCGAGAGGCTGGTCCTGGCACACCTCAAAAGCTGCCTACCCCCCACACTGGATCCCTATCAGTTTGCCTACCGCAAGAACAGGAGTACGGAGGATGCCATCTCAACGGCACTTCACTCGCCCTCTCCCACCTCGACAACAGAGACACTTACGTAAGAATGCTGTTCATCGATTACAGCTCAGCATTCAACACCATTATACCATCAAAACTGATCACCAAACTCGGTAACCTGGGCATCGACCCCTCCCTCTGCAACTGGATACTGGACTTTCTAACCAACAGACCCCAGTCTGTGAGGTTAGACAAGCACACCTCTTCAACCCTCACCCTGAACACCGGCGTTCCTCAGGGCTGTGTGCTGAGCCCCCTCCTCTACTCCCTCTTCACCTATGACTGCACACCTGTACATGGTACTAACACCATCATCAAGTATGCAGATGATACAACGGTGATTGGCCTCATCAGCAACAACGATGAGTCAGCCTACAGGGAGGAGGTCCAGCACTTAGCAGCATGGTGCGCTGACAACAACCTGGCCCTTAACTCCAAGAAGACCAAGGAGCTCATTGTAGACTTCAGGAAGTCCAGGGGCGGCACGCACACCCCCATCCACATTAACGGGACGGAGGTGGAACGTGTTTCCAGCTTCAGGTTCCTGGGAGTCAACATCTCCGATGACCTCTCTTGGACCCACAATACCTCAACTCTGATCAAGAAGGCTCACCAGCGTCTCTTCTTCCTGATGAGACTGAAGAAGGTCCATCTGTCTCCTCAGATCCTGGTGAACTTCTACCGCTGCACCATCGAGAGCATCCTTACCAACTGTATCACAGTATGGTATGGCAACTGCTCTGTCTCCGACCGGAAGGCCTTGCAGAGGGTGGTGAAAATTGCCCAACGCATCACCGGTTCCTCGCTCCCCTCCATTGAGTCTGTCCAAAGCAAGCGTTGTCTACGGAGGGCGCTCAGCATCGCCAAGGACTGCTCTCACCCCAACCATGGACTGTTTACCCTCCTACCATCCGGGAGGTGCTACAGGTCTCTCCGTTGCCGGACCAGCAGGTCCAGGAACAGCTTCTTCCCGGCGGCTGTCACTCTACTCAACAACGTACCTCGGTGACTGCCAATCCCCCCCCCCCCCGGACACTCCTCCCACAGGAAAAACACTATGTCTGTATATATGCTAATGTAAATATTTATTCAAATCATATGCTATGTCGCTCTTCCAGGGAGATGCTAAATGCATTTCGTTGTCTCTGTACTGTACACTGACAATGACAATTAAAGTTGAATCTGAATCTGAATCTGAATCTGAATTGCCTGTATATCCTATCCATCAGAATACTGTATAGTAACCTTTGAACTACGGGTGTTAAGATCACCGGCCTATAGTTCCAGCATTTTCCCTGCAGCCCTTCTTGAATAGAGGCACAACATTTGCCTCCCTCCAGTCCTTCGGCAATTTGCCTTAATTTAACGACGCCTCATGAATCTCAGCGAGGGCTCCTGCAATTTCCTCTCTAGCTTCCCACAATGTCCTCAGATATATCTGATCAGGCTCGGGAGATTTGTCTATCTTCAGATGGGTCAGGACTTTCAGCGCCTCTTCGACCGTAACACTGACTGCTCTCAAGACACTTCCAATGACGACCCCCAAGATCCCCCATCCTCCTGTCTTACTCCACAGTAAGTATAGAGGAGAAATACACATTGGGGACCTTGCCCATTTCCGATGGCTCCACACAGACCGCTTTGATTCCTGAGGAATCCCACTCTCTAGTTACCCTTTTCCCCCTTATGTATTTATAACATCTCTTGGGATTGCCCTTAATACTATCTGCCAGTGCCATCTCCTCCCCCCCCTTTCTGCCCTTCTGATTTCCTTTTTTAGCTTACTCCTTGGTTCCCAAAACTCCTCCAGAAATCACAGCAGCCTATACCTGTCCTATGCCTGCCCCCTTCTTATTCTTGACCAAAGCCTCAATCTCCCTCGTCATCAAGGCCCCCTTGTGTTTGGCTGCCTTGCCCTTCACTCTAACGGGGACGTGCATTTCCTGAACTAGTCAGCACGCGTTTAAAAACATCTCCCATTCCTGACGTTCATGTTCCATCAAACAACCAACTCCATTTACTTGAGTGGGTTCCTGACACATACCCTCAAAGTTGGCCTTGCCCCAATTTAGCATTTTAACTCGTGGGCCTGCTCTGTCGCTATCCATAACCATCATTGAAAGATACAGCATGGAAACAAACCCTTTAGCCCACCGCATCCGTGCCAACCGTCAATCACACTACCTCTAGTCATCTCACTTTCGCAATCACTCCCTGTAAGAGAATGTACTTTTAGTTTGGGGATACAACGTGGAAACAGGCCCTTCAGCCCACCCAAACCATCGATCACCTATTCCTGCTAGTTCTACAGGATGTTATCCCACTTTCTCATCCACTCGCTGCACACAAGGGGGCAATTTTACACAGGCCAGTTAACCTACAAACCCGCACGTCTTTGGGATGTGGGAGGAACCTGGAGCACCCGAAGAAAACCCACGTGGTCACAGGGAGAGCGTGCAAACACCACACTCAGACAGCACCCGAGGTCAGGAACGAACCGGGTTCTCTGGCGCTGTAAGGCAGTGGCTCTACCCGCCACGCCAGCCACTATGTTTCTTATACTGGGTTGCCTTCCTGGCTAAAAGCCAAGCCTCTGTATTATTTACGATGTGTAAATGTCTGTACCTGCATTGATACCTATTTCCATGTTGAACGTTCTGATGCTTTTGATACAACTATCTCCAGGTGTGAGATTCCAATGACTGGATCACAAGTAGACTGACGAACACAGTAATTGGAGATGATTTTGAGGCTCTACGCTCAATTATTAATGGACAAGGTTAGTTCATTCTGTATGAATTTCTGAAATAACAGGAGGGGCCATCATTTCAAATCCAGACTAGGCAATCCCTTTGCAAAACACCTTTGTTCCATCAAGAGTCAAGAGCTTTTATAAGTTCATGTGATAGAAGCAGAATTAAACTATTCAGCCCATCAGGTCTACTCCTCCATTCAATCATGGCTGATCTATCTTTCCCACTCAGCCCCATTCTCCTCACTTCTCCCCATAACCCCTGACACCAGCACTAATCAAGAACTCGTCAAGCTGTGTGATAGAGTCATTGAGTCATACAGCATGGAAACAGGCCCATCAGCCCAACTTGCCCACACTGACCAACATGTCCCACCTACACTAGATGCTGGATGGCTCTATGACTCAAGCCCCTCACAGTTTTATACACCTCTATAAGATCACCCCTCAGTATGGAATTTGTACGTTCTTCCTGTGACTGCATGGGCTTTCTCTGGGTGTTCTAGTTTCCTCCCATACTCCAAAGACAAATAGGGTTTGTAGGTTAATTGACCTCTGTAAAATTGTAAATTGTCCCTAATGTGTAAGAGGGTATTAGTGTGCGGGGATTGTTGGTTGGTGCGGATTCGGTGGGTCAAAGGGCCTGTATCTGTGCTGTATCTCTAAAGACATAAAGTAACTCAGTGGGTCAGGCAGCATCTCCGGAGAACATGGACAGGACCCTAACGCTGCAGTCAGCAGTTTAGAAGTGTTATCACACTCTAATGTAGAATAGAATAGAATAGTTTCTTTATTGTCATTGTAACATGAGCCATGTACAACGAAATTTAAAAATGTCAGCCAGTCAGTGCACCATTCAAACATTTCTAAAAGCTAACGATACATACAAGGTAAAATATTAAAAGATAAACAACTAAAATAAATATCACGAAAAAAGCCCACATAAACATCCAACCCTCCATCCTTCTGTCAATTTCACAGTGTACCACAGTCCCTTAGTTTGTCTCGCCCCTGCGTTCCTTGGCGTTCCTTAATGTCAGTAAACATAGGAATGATTTGCACAGAGCAAGGTTCCATGAATGCTGAGATAAACACAGATAATCATTTATTTCTCTGTGAGGTTACTGAATGATAAATATCAGCTGCGAGGTTTTGAAATATATCAGATTTAGATTTATTATTGTCATGGGTAACAAAGTTCAGTGAAAAACATTGTTTTGCGTGCTGTCCAATTAAATCAGATAATACTATACATAAATGCAATCAAATCAAACTCAGGCATAATAGGTAAAGGGGAAGATACAGAGTGCAGAATATAGTTCTCAGCATTGTAGCGGAATAGTTCCATAGACAAAGTCCAATGTCCGCAATGAACGCGGATCCAACATGGGAGGACTGTTCAAAAGCCTGAAAACAGAGGGGAAGAAGCTGAGTGGGGTGGTACGCGATTTCAAGCTTCTGTACCTTCTGCCGGCTGGGAGCAGAGAAAAGAAGGAATGACCGGGGTGGGACACGTCTTTGATTGTGATTAACAAACCAGTATCTATGAGCTATCAGTGCTAAGCTGGCAGAGCCATGGTGGCGCAGCGGTAGAGTTGCTTCCTTACAGTGCCAGAGACCCTGGTTTAATCCTGACCATACAGAGTTTGTACATTCTCTCTGTGACCAGCGTGAGTTTTCTCCGGGTGCTCCGGTTTTCCCCCACACTCTAAAAAAGTACAAGTTTGTAGGTTAATTGGCTTGGTAAAATTGTAAATTTCCTTATTGTGTTTTTTTTTGTTTTTTTAAAAAATATTTTATTTATTAGAAGTAAGTACAATACAGTGGTACCTTTTTTCAGGTGCCAAATATATGTTGACATGATACATTCTATGTACAAGTTCATTTTTTATTTTTTTTAAAGAAATGAGAGAGAGAAAGATAATAGAGAGTAGAAGAACATGTAGTGTGTGTAAAAAGAGAAAGAGAGAGTGAGGCAGAAAAGTAAGAAAGAAAAAAGATCAAGAGATTAGCAAATAGGAGATAGGAGATGAGTTTCTATATTTTTGACCATCTTTCACCCAGACCTGAAATTTCCCTATTGTGTTGATGGGATAGTGTTAGTGTGTTGCGATCGCTGGTATGCGCGGACTTGGTGGGCCAAAGAGCCTGTTTCCGCACTGTATCGCTAAACTAAATTAACATTGCTGATGCTCTCCACTGTGAATATGCCCAATTAAAGCAGGAAGAAGAAAGAATGACTGTGGTGGGACGTCTTTGATTATGTTGGCCGTTGTTCCAAGGCAGCATGACGTGTAGATGGAGTCAATAGCGGAAATCTGATCTGTGGGATGGACTGGGCTACATCTGTGGCTCAGATTTGTTTAGAGATACAGCAAGGAAACGTGCCCATCGGTCCACTGGTCATCAATTCTCCATGCACTAGTTCTACCCTACACACTAGGAACAATTTACAGAAGCCAATTGACCTCTAAACCTGCACATCTGTGGAGTGTGGGAGGAAACTGGAGCACCCGGGGAAAACCCACGTGGTCACAGGGAGAAAATACAAACGCTGTACAGACAACACCCGTAATCAGGATCGAACCTGGGTCCCTGGTGCAGTAAGGCAGCAACTTTATTGCTGCGCCACAGTGCTGCACGGGGGCATGATCCTATGCTGTATGTACCATGATCAAACCTGGAGATGCAAGAACTAACCGCATAAGTGTGTCGCCAACTCTGTAATCTGCTGTTAGCAATCTGAAATAAGCAATTATAATTTTAGCTGTAAAAAGCAACAATGCAGAGCTATTTTATAAAAGTTTGCATGAACAAGGCAACATTGCAACGCAGTGGTAGAGCGGCTCTACAGCGTCAGAGACCCGGGATCGATCCTGGATGCTGGTGCTGTCTGTACGGAGTTTGTACATTCTCCCTTTGACCATGTGGGTTTTCTCCGGGTGCTCTGGTTTCTTCCCACATCCCAAAGACACGCAGGTTTATAGGTTAATTACTCTCTGTAAATTGTTCCTCGTGTGTGGGATAGAAATAGTGTATGGGGTGATCTTTGGTCGGCACGGCACCGGAGGGCCGAAGGGCCTGATTCTGTGCTGTATCTTTAAAGACATAAAGTGTTGGAGTAACTCAGCGGGTCTTACAGCATCTCTGGAGAACATGGAGAGGTGGCATTTCAGGTCAGAACCCTAACTTGGTTTGTGGTTTAGAAGTGTTATCACACTCTATCGTCAGCAAACATGGGGGGAGAATTTGCACAGATCTGTTTTATAAAATTTGCACCCACAAACTGCACACTTGCCGTTTTCTAAATGTGAGCCTTGACTTGCTGATGCAGTTTTGGACTGTGAGGGGGGGGGGCTTCAGTTGTTGCCACCTGCAACCTATAACCCAGCTACACAAGTTACTGATTCGCTCAATGTTTGTTGGGACAATAATCTGAGTCAGCAGTTTGGAGGTTAGCGATCAGGTGACCTCCCGCCTGCCTGAGCTATAAAGTATTTGCTGGTCCCCACTGCCTCACACTGAGGTGGAGAGAGTGCAGAATGTTCCGTGCGCTGCTGCTAGTTGCGTTGGCTCTCAGTGCTTCCTGCACATCAGTGGTAAGTGGAACAGGGTTGTGCGATTTTAGATTTAAGGGGGATGTTTATTGGCGACTGTACCTGGCATTTGTTGAGGCTGTTCCTTTTCTTTCTCCACGGGTCAAAATATTCAATAATTCAATGATAGTATTGTCACATATGCCTAGGTAACATGAGATTATTATTTTGCATACAGTCCAGTAAAATCATACAGCAGATCTCACTTAAGCAGTACCAAGAGTCAGTACTCAGAGAGTGGTAGCTGTGTGGAATGAGCTTCCAGTGAAGGTTGTGGAGGCAGGTTCGTTTTTATCATTTAAAAATAAATTGGATAGTTATATGGATGGGAAGGGAATGGAGGGTTATGGTCTGAGCGCAGGTATATGGGACTAGGGGAGATTATGTGTTCGGCACGGACTAGAAGGGTCGAGATGGCCTGTTTCCGTGCTGTAATTGTTATATGGTTATATGGTTAAGAGTCATGTTCTTCAGAATTAGGCCATTTGGCCAATCAAGTCTACTCCACTATTCATTCATGGCTGATCTATCTCAACCCCATTCTCCTGTCTTCTCCCAGTTTCTGGCTCACTAACCAGTCAGTGGAAAGGCAATATATGATTACAATCGAGCTGTCCACAGGGTACAGATACATGATAAAGGGAATAAAGTGAATACATTTTAGTGCAAGATAAAGACTGTGAAGTCCAAACAAAGATAGTCCGAGGGTCTCCAATGAGGTAAATGGTAATTCTGGACTGCTCTCTTAATAAAGTGTGTAAATTTATTTGTTGCTCTCCCGTTAGCCACATAGTCACGGCGACCATCATACAAGGTGCCCGGTCCTCATCAAAGTCCTCGATGCATTGAAAGGAACTCCAGCTGCCAACGTTCAAGTTCAAATGCTGAAGCGAAATGAAGACAAGACCTGGGAAACCATCAATACTGGGTGAGTGGAACATCTGCCAGGTCCCAACAAAGACAGCCACCAACATCTGGCTCCGCTAACTCCTCTGTTCGCCTGCCCTCGATTTTGTTCTCCTTTCAGCAACTGAAAGGGCGGCACAGTAGAGCTGCTGCCTCACAGCGCTAGAGACCCGGGTTGAATCCTTACTATGGGTGCTGTCTGTATCTGTGGAATTAATTGCCACAGATGGCTTTGGAGGCCAAGTCAGTGGATATTTTTCAGGCAGAGATTGACAGCTTCTTGGTGATTAAGGGTGTCAGGGATTATGGGGTGAAGGCAGGAGAATGGAGTTGAGCGGGAAAGACAGATCAGCCATGATTGAATAGCAGAGTAGACTTGATTGGACGAATAGCCTAATTCTGCACCTGGATTTTATGAATTTATGAACTTTATGCCGACTGGATAGCTCACAACAAAGAAGTATTTCAATGTACACATGACAATATACTAAACTAAATAACTAAACATCCTTAAGACGTGCGGGTTTGTAGGTTAATTAGCCTCAGTAAAATTGCCCCACTGGGTATGTAGGGTGTGGATGAGAAAGTGGGATAACATAGAACTAATGTGAACAGGTAATGTGATAATTGTTAGTGGACTCAGTGGGTCGAAGGGCCTGTTTCCATTCTGCATTATTCAATGCAGATCAATGTAACTTCCCCACCTCTGCAGCAACGTAAAAGGTGCTTGTTTTCTAACTTTGTGTCATTTAGATGAAAGGTTCCTAGTTCCTAAATTGTCCCTAGTATGTGTAGGATAGTGCTAGTGTGCAGGGATCGCTGGTCGGCACGGACTGTGTGGGCGAAGAGTCTGTTTCCGTGTTGTATCTCGAAAGCTAAACTAAACTACTGGACTATTTGTGAGAAAATTGGCAAGATTGTCCGTAACAATTTCACTGTGCGATTGCACTTTACACACGTGACAATAAAGCACTATTGAAGCATTAGGCAAATAAGGGCAAATAGATCATGCAATGAGCACATCATTGGCAAATAATCCCGACTGCGCTGAATTTTCTTGTAGGGTGACGGGAGGTAATGGAGAGCTGCACAATCTTACCTCTGAGGAGCACCTTGCAGTGGGTCTGTACAAGTTCCACTTTGAGACCGGTGCCTACTGGAGCAATGCCGGACAAGCACACTTCCATGAATGTGCTAACGTAAGTTCTGCTTTATTTACTTATATTTTATTCAATAAAACACTCTTGACTCTCTTGACTTCAACGCAAGAGGAATCTAAGTCCATATACAATACAATACAATACAATTTATTTGTCATTTGAAGCCCATTGAGGTTCAAACGAAATGTTGTTTCTGCAGTCATACACACAAGAAAGAACCAAGACACAACACAATTTACACAAACATCCATCACAGTGAATCTCCTCCTCACTGTGATGGAAGGCAAAGACTTATCCCTCCCCTGCACTCCCCATTCCCCTCCCGATGTCAGAGTCAAAGCCCCCGGCGGGCGATGGCAATTGTCCCGTGGCCATTAACGCCGCGCCGGGTGATGCAAGGCCGCGCTCCGGGTCTTGGTGTTGGAGCCCCCGGCGGGCACTAGCAAAGTCCCGCAGCCATTCCAATCTGCGCCGGGCGGCGATGTCAGGCCCCGCTCCAGGTACTCCTCGACCCCGCAACCCGGGCGGATGAAGTCGCCGTTGCGGAAGCCCTGAAAAGCGGTCTCCCAGCAGGGACCCGCGTGCTCCCGGTGTCACTGTCCACCAGACCTGCGGTTGGAGCTCCGAATCACCGGGGTCGGGCTGCAGCAGCGCGCCACCACCGCTCCACCCGCTCTGAACTCGGCCAGCTCCGCGATGGTGAGTAGGTCCGCAGGCTCCGCGACTGGAGCCCCAGGTCGCTCCTGCTGGAGACCGCTCCACGGTGCTCGGCCCCAACGACAACGGAGTCCCGACAGAGAAAAGGTCGGGTTCTCCGTGCAGGGGTTAGATTTTAAAAGTTTCCCCCCACCCCCCCCCCCCCCCCCCCACATACCCCACACACATACACAAAAACAAAAAAATAAAATAAAAAAAACTACATTCAAAAGAGACAAAAATAATAAAAAGGCAGACGGACTGCAGAGGCCGCTGCGACGTGAGACGTGCCGCCCACCAGGGAGTTTTCCTGAAAGTGGCAACACGAGTAGATGAGTGGTAAAGAAGGCGTATGGTACACTTGCGAATGAAGTTGGACTTGGAGTTTAGAGGGACAGCAGGGAAACATAGAAACATAGAAATTAGGTGCAGGAGTAGGCCATTCGGCTGCTTCGAGCCTGCACCGCCATTCAATATGATCATGGCTGATCATCCAACTCAGTATCCCGTACCTGCCTTCTCTCCATACCCCCTGATCCCCTTAGCCACAAGGGCCACATCTAACTCCCTCTTAAATATAGCCAATGAACTGGCCTCAACTACCCTCTGTGGCAGAGAGTTCCAGAGATTCACCACTCTCTGTGTGAAAAAAGTTTTCTCATCTCGGTTTTTAAAGGATTTCCCCCTTATCCTTAAGAAACAGGCCCTTGGGCCCACCAAGTCCTCACCAACCAGCAATACCTGTACACAGCGCTATCCTACACATTAGGGACAATTTAACAATGTTACCAAAGCCAATGGAATATGGGAGGATATGGGAGCACCCAGAGAAAACGGTCACAGGGAGAACATACAAACTCTGTGTTTGATCCTGACCACAGGCGCTGGTGTGAGTGGAGTGTGTACGTTCTCTATATGACCATGTAGGATTTCCTCCAGGTGCTCCAGTTTCATCCTACATCCCAAAGGTGGCTTTGTAGGTTAATTTGCTTCTGTAAAATTACCCCTGATGTGGGGGATAACATAGATCTAGTGCAAACAAGTGATCGATGGTTAGCGTGGACTACATGGTGTGAAGTGCCTGTTTCCCTGCTGTATCTCTAAACTAAAACTTTTTACACCAAATTTGCTGGATAACTGGGTGAAAATATGTGCCAAAGGATATTTTCTATTTTTTGATGGTGGGTGTACTCATCGGTGGGCTAAAGGGCCTGTTTCCATGCAGTATCTCGAAAACTAAAAGATAAATCTAGTCAAGCAATAGAATGAATCCACCAATAGTAGGTGGGAGTCCAGGTGAGGCACAGGGGAGGGAAGAGGGGGAAAGAAGGGGAGGGGGGCGGTTAGTTAGATGTTACCTAAAATTGGAGAATTCGATGTTCATACCTTCGGAATATGGGGTACTAACCAGCATCTGTAGTTCTTTGTTTCAACATTCCTCTCTCCCAAGGGCAGCATAGCAGCAGAGTTTGCTGCTTTACAGCATCAGAGATCCGGATTCAATCCTGACCATAGGTGCCTTCTGTATGAAGTTTGTACGTTCTCCCTGTGACCACGTGGGTTCTCCGATTTCCTGCCACATCCAAAAAGACCAGTGGGTTACTTGGCTTCTGTAAATTGTCCCTGGAGTGTAGAACTCGTGGACAGTGTGATTGATGGTCAGCCTGGACCTGATGGGCCGAAGGGACTGTTTTCATGCTGTATCTCACTTTTAACAAAATGCTACCACCAATCACTGCAAGTTGGGAGGTCATGTTGCAGGTCTACAAGGCACGGGTGAAGCCGCATTTATAGTATTGTGTTCAGTTCTGGCCACCAGGAATGAAGTATTAACCAGCATCTGCAGTTCTTTGTCTCTACATTCTGCATTTGACGCAGGGACTATCACTACGTCAAGAAGCATTTAGGCAGGTACATGGATAGGATAGGTTTGGAGGGATATGCGCCAAACACAGGCAAATGGGACTAGTGTACATAGGACATGTTGGTCTGCATGGGCATGTTGGGCTGAAGGGCCTGTTCCATTCTTTATGACTATGAATACTCTTTTCCGCCAGACTTGACATGGCTTGGGGCTAATGCCAAGTAGGTCTCAAGTACAAATTGATTTGTATTGGGGCAGAGTTGGATGGAATTTTACTCGTATGTATCATTATGAATGTTTCACCTTATACAACCTTGCTTCCCCTACTACGCAATGATTGACATGCTGCCAATGTAGAACTAGTGGCAAAAGCATAAGACATTCCATTGGGACACACAGTACTCTTGCCAAATCTGCTTACCGATTAACCACACATCAAACAATTCTTTGAATACATGGTTTATGTATTACCAAATCTTCGAGGGCAGCACAGTGGCCCAGCTGGCAGAGCTGCTGCCTCAAGCACCAGAGACCCAGGTTTGATCCTCACCTCAGGTGCTGTCTGCTTGTGGAGTTTATACATTTACCCACAACCCAAAGGCTTGTAAGGAGTTTCTAAATAAAAAACGGTGGCCTCACTCTGGTAATGGAGAAGGCCCAGGACAGAAGGGTCAGTGTAGGAATTGGAAGAAGAGTTAAACTGGTTAGCACGCAAGAAGTCCAGCAGGTTTTTGCGGACCGAGCGCAGGTGCTCAGCAAAATGGTTGCCTAGTCTAAGCCGATGTAAGGGAGATCACATCAGGAACACCGAACGGAGTAGACGAGGTGAGAGGAGGTGCACATGAACCACTCACCTGGAAGAACTGCTGGTGTCTCTGGATGGATGTGGAAGATGGGATAGGACAGATTACATCTCTTGTGGTTGCTGGGGAAATTACCTGGGGAGGGAAGGGATAAGTGAACCCAAGGTAAACCCAAGGGAAAATAATTGTTCGGCACGGACTTGTAGGGCCGAGATGGCCTGTTTCCGTGCTGTAATTGTTATATGGTTATATGGTAAGGTGTTGTGGAGGGAGTGGTCTCTGTGGTCACATTTTAAGTCAATGTTCTACCCTTGCAGTAGCTCAGACTTTCTTCTTCTCGTTCCAGGTGGTTTTCCGTGTGGCTAGTTTGACTAGTAACCATTACACTATTGCTGTCCTCCTGAGCCCCTACTCTTACTCCACCACGGGAATCATCATGAACCCTCATGCGACTTAACACCTCGTGAAAACCTGCACACCCTCCACCTCAGCAACTCGCCTGGAGACAGTTCACAAATTAACAAAGGTCAACATTATTGATGTTTCATTATCAACTCTTCCCCAGCCAACAATGGACAATTGTGGGCTCCACCTTTCCTGATTGATTGATGCAGGCTCTGCTTTGTTCTGTACCTTCCCATCCCCTCCCTTATTCTCAGTCTGCTGAAGGGTCTCGACCCAAAACATCAGCGATTCCTTTTCTCCAGAGATACTGCCTGACCCACTAAGTTACACAAGCTTTTTAAGTCTACTGTGTCTATCAACATTATTGATTTGTGTAAGCAATATTAAGTTTTGGCTTGAATTTTAATTACTGTAACTGACCACAAACTAATTAAAAGCACTACTTCCTAACTTAAAATAATGATAATATATTTTATTATCATTGCACATAAGTGCAACGAGATTTGTGTATGTAGCTTCCATCCGATGTCATAACTTAAATAACTAATAAAATTTAGATTTAGATACCCCGAGAACATGGTTTGTAAAAAGAACATTAAAACAGTAAAACAGTCAAAACAGACTAAAGTGCAGATGTGTCTGTGCGACGTGACCATCCGAGGGAGAGTCCATGGGGGCACTCAGCAGGGCCGGTTCAGAGCCACTATAGCTCTGGGAATGAAGCTGTTCCTGAGTCTGGAGGTGCGGGTGTAGAAGGCCTTGTAACGTCTGCCGGAAGGAACTAGTTCGAACAGTCCATTACAAGGGTGTGAGGAGTCTTTATGGATGCTGACGGCCTTCCTGAGGCACCGTGTATGGTAGATGCCCTCCAAGGCTGGTAGCTGTGTCCCAATAATCTTCTGCGCTCTGTGGACGACGCGCTGAAGAGCTCTCCTCTCCGCCTCTGTGCAGCTGAGATACCACACAGAGATGCCATACGTTAGTATGCTCTCTGTCGTGCAGCGGTAGAAGGTTGTCAGCAGCTGTTGGGGCAGACCAGTCCTTTTTGTTAAAGGATTATGGCCCCTGATTAGTAATCTTTTGTACCTCTCACAAGACTGGATGCTTTACTCTTCAGCTTGGATTATTCTTTAGACATTTGTATGGAAGGAATAAAATATAATTATTAACATTTTGCACAGAACTGAACAGCACAGGAACGCCCACAATGTTTTGGCCAAACATGATGCCAAGTTTACTGATCACATCTGCCTGTACATGATCCATATCCCTCTATTCCTTGCACTTCCATGTGCCTATCTGAAAGCCACTTAAAAGCCACTATCGTATCTGCCTCCACCACCACCCCTGGCAATATATTCCAGGTCCCCACCACCCTATGTAAAAAGACTTGCTCCTCACATCTCCATTACACTTTCCCCTTCTCACCTTACAGCTAATGCCCTCTAGAGTTGGACATTTCCATCCTGGGAAAAAGTTTCTGACTGCCTATCCTATCTATTCTTCATAACTTTACAGTGTTCTTGTCCCTTAAAGGTATAGATTTTCATTTTGAACCTGCCATGTTATTATGAGCAGATTTGCTCATTGACCAGAGTTGCCATGGTACAAATCTGGAATTTGGTACTAGCCTGCCCAACCTCTCCCTATAATTCAGTCCCTCGAGTCCTGGCAACATCCTCGTAAATTTTCACAGCACTCTTTACAGCTTAATGACATCCTTCTTATAGCAGGGTGACCAAAACTGAACACAGTTCTCCAAGTGCGGCTTCACCACCGTCTTGTGCAATTGTAACATAGCGTCCCAGTTTCCAGTAAAATTGTAGAAATGTGCATAAACTTGAGAAACTCACAATTTGATGAGTGGCTGGTATTGTTTATTTTCATAAAATAATACAAAATATACAAATATTACTAGAAACACTGCAAGACAGACTTCAAAGTAATGCGTTAGCTAACTAAGCAATGTACAGATCAGCATGCCTTTTCTTCTTCCTGGAGCATGCTATCATCAGTTTTTGCCTACAAATTGACTTCATACAGTACTCTGAACGTAAATGTGATTTACAGTAACTGACACTAACATGTATTGTTATATGATTAGTAACATGGGAATTTGAACGGAAAACAAATTTCTGCCACTATTATAGGCTTATTACAGTTTCCAAATGAAGTTTCCACCCTTCCAATTTAAGATGGATACATAGACATTTAATATATATATTCTAAATATATTAGAGGTAATGTATAGATAAAAGTTAAAGTGCACAATTCTTTCAGTTAATGTTGAAAATGAAAGCAGAAACAGAAGGCACCAAAATGATTAATCTACATCACTGCAAAGTTCTACAGCATTAGAATACATCAGAAAATCTCGTTTTTTTGAACAGACCAGAGTAGATTATAGTAGGTTAACTCTTCAGATCACCTGGCCTGCCTTTTGGAGAATTAACGACGTGTGCAATTAGTCAGTAAGTGCCATTTCAAATCTAAACAAGGCAGCAAATGCACTCGTTTCCACATACCTGGTTTAACTATTATTAATTGGTGGTTTCATAGGACTGGACATTGCAGTTGGCAAGTGGTTTGAGAATTCAGTTCTTGTTTTAAGAATTGGTTGTTTGATGTATTGTCATGGTTCTTATTCAGAAGCATAAACCACTGCAGTAATCTTCATTTTACTCACCAGTCAAAAGATTAATCAAGCAAATTTAATATGAGCCTCTGGTACTGTTCTGCTCCAAAGGAGAGAACGTTGTTTGAAACAATATGCCGCTGGTTATTTCTCTTTATTGTGGGGAATCCAATATTTCAAATATCTGGGAAACTTGTCATACAACGAGCAACAGATTTGCTAACATCCCAATGAACTTAGTATAATGGCTGGGAAGAGAAAAATCTGTAGAATAAGATCACTTATCAATGAAATGTTATGCTTTGTTATTTCCTCCAGCAGCAAACTCCCATTGCAGTATCTCTCCTCTGGAAGGAATAAAGTTTGCAAAAGCTTACCTGGTCATATAGTGTCACTGCAAAATATGTTGCATAGAAATATTCTACAGAATCTCAGGTAGTCTGATTATTAGTGGGGTTAATCCATAACTGTATCAACCATTCTATATCTCATGTTTAATCTCTAATTGCAACACTACTAGCCTCTGGCTACAAGTCTAGAGGTGTAACCATATATGACTACACCCTTAAATGACTTAAAGGGCATTTGAGAGGAGAGAGTGGAAGAAGGAAACAGAGGGTACAGATTACAAACCAAGAGATCGTTGGAAATTAAATTCAAAAGTGTTGGAATAGCTGCTGGAATCTCAAACATTGACAAAGCGAGAAATTCACAGTCATAATAAGCATAACATTAATGCATTTCGTTTGCCCAAATATTTCTTCTAGATCCCACTTTTCTGAGTTTGCACTAAGAGCAGGCTTCATGGGTTCACCAAAGCTTTTCTGTTCAGTATTTGCTTAAGGTAACTAGTTTGGAAAATGTTCAGCAAGCAGTCTGACCCGAGTCAGAACCAGTCACTAGTAACCAGTAGCTTGGTTACTTGGTATGTTCAATGCTGAAACCACAGGAGCTTTTCTTTCCCTTGCAAGACGCCTATGTTCTGATCTGTTGAAGCATCCAAACCGAGAGGGCATTTCCTTGTTTCATTTGAAACCATCCGTGCTTCCCCCTCCCCCTCCCCCCACTGCCCTACGATACGTTCAAAGCTTTCTTCAATCTAATTTATACAAAACTATCTCCCTCTACTGCTTCCGATAAAACATTTTGAGCCTATTTGGTACTTCAAAGTCTTTTAGAAATAACGCACACAGTTGCCAGACGTACAAGCCTTAAGCTCCGAATGATTAAAAACAAACAATTGTGGTTAGTGCCAATTATGAAAAACTACAGAGAAAAGATCTGCAAATGTACATCAATGAAAATAAACATTACCAGCTTGTCCACAATTAAAGAACCGCCACAGTCCACAAATGAGTTATGGAAAACCGTCCTTGGGCTAATCAATGAAACAGCCGATTTTGAACAAAACTAAATCAGAAAACAGGTTAGTTGCTCTCTTTGAAGAGCAAGAAAACGCTGCCCTTTGCTTGGTGGCGCAGTCTAGAAATGACATCAACATCCCATCAGATTAAAATCAAAATAACAGCAGATCATTAAAGACCGTCAACAAATCTCAACTTAAAAATCAAAGGAATGGAGCATTATCCAAAACCAATTTGCACAGAATCACTCTGGCATTTCAGTAGTACCTGTACTGGCATACTATATTATATATAACATATTATTATATATAAAATATGTGTGTATGTTTGTGTATATATATGCCTGTGTATATTACACATTATACATATACACATACTTACATATACACACACACACACACAAATAAATACACACATAATGGTCCAACGGAATACATTTTAAAAAACTTGTACCTAGATACTGACTCCATTCTTTTATAACTGTCGGCGTACACTTACATTTTACAATACATCCGTTGCAAGATGGGATCTGCATTGCAAATGGCAACTCAAGCGTTGCGAATTTACAAATGTAAATGCGAGTGGTGAAACAAGCAGGCATTCTGCGGGGTAATGGAGGTCTTGTGAGTTATAGGGTTTACTCGGGCAAATGAGAACACCAGTGGTTTCAGAAGAATTGCTGAAATCAGCACGCATACGCACACACAATACCCTACAAATATGCCATTTTAGTTTAGCTGCTAGTTTACTTTCATCCAAGGACGGGATGGGGGGGAACGTACCTCTCAGCTTCTTTTTTGCAAGCACGTCATTGGGGGAGCACCACCCCATATTGAAAATAATCTTAAAGCTAAATTAATCTTACTTTCAAAAGTATTTTCCAAATCATAACTAGGTTATGTGACTGAGTGATTAGATAACCTTACTGTAACCAGGTGTAGTTATAGCTACCAGAGACCAGACCATTGGAATTCTTTCCATTATAGTGTGGAAAGTGAATGTGTCATCTGAGACTATGTACATTTTGTTCTTACATGCCAAGTTACATACATACATATATTTATAAACTTCCTTTTTAAAAGGAACATCACAAATGCATTAGTTCCATAGTATAAAAAAGAGCGGCAAAGTGCACAATTTTACAGTATATTTACAAATCCATAGCATTATTTTAAGTGAACCATAAGCCTTCATTTTAGCTAAAAATTACAATATGTTATGTGCTACCTACAAATGTGAATTCTAGCGGTTTTTGTACAGGAGCAGCTGATCATGACGAGAAAGCTAATAAAACGACTTAAGGAGAGCAGCCTGGCTGGAAGCCCCTCGACTTCAGAGTGACGATGCGCTCTCTCGTTCTCACACAATGCTCGATGAACTCATTGGCAAAGCTATTGCACGCACATGCAGATAACAATCAGCTGTTCGAATTTCAGGACTCAAGCCGTCATTGAGACATCCACATCCAAGGTGCCTTGGCAGTTTCTCAAGACCCATAAGCCTTTCACTGAAGCGCCAGAACTAAAAATAAAATCCATAATAGTCCAAGATACAGCTGTTAAAATTCAAGGTAGTCCCATCCTCTTTAATCATCGGCCACAGGTGCCAAATCTGGCGTAAGATTCACAGTTATGTTTTTGTACAAAAAGTGCAGGGTTATATTTGGAGTGTACTTCAAGTTGTTCAACCCATCCAGAGGTTGACGTTCTTTAGAATACCTCAACAATTTATATCTGTAGGAGATAAGAAACATGAAAATGAATAAAAGGGCAGTGAAGTAAACCAGAGGCGGTCAATAAATCAGATGACAGCACAGGAAGCCCGGAAAGTTATTGCCAGTATTCTGAAGGAACTTTCAAATTAATTCTGCTCTTTCTTCAAAGAGCTTCAAATTTTGTTTTCCAATTTTATTGGTGCTGCTGAAACTACTTCCACTTTTCATAGTCAAGAGATTCAATTGTCATATATACTGACAACAGAACAATAACATTCTTACTTACAGCTGCATGACAGGCCTGTAAATATACAATACACATATATAACAAAGAAAATAAATCAACAAATTAAAAAGCTCACTCCCACTGTCCTCCCTATGTTCCAGATCAAAACTCACTGAGCCGTAATGTCACCTGTGACCATGTCATGACATCCTCCTTAACCAATAATGCAACATCCCCTCCTCTTTTACCATCATCTCTGTCTTGTCTGAAGCATGTACCCTGGAACATTAAGCTGCCAGCCCTGCCCCTCTCTTAACCAGGTTTCTGTAATGGCTATGAGTGCAGTTACATAGTTCTTTGAAGGTGACGTCTCAGGTAGATGGGATGGTCAAAATGGCTTTAGGCAAAGGCTTTCATCGATCAAAGTATTAGGAGGTCATGTTGCAGTTATAGAAGACATTGGAGAGGCCACAGATAATTGTGTCTAGTTCTAGGCACCATGTTATTGGAAAGATGTTGTCATGCTGGAAAGGGTTGAGAAGATTTACAAGGATGTTGCCAGGACTTGAAGTGTCTGAGCTGTAGGGAGAGGTTGAGTAAGCTGGGACATTTCCTGGAGCACAGGTGAAAAAGGGATGATGTTTTGGATGTGTATAAAATCCATGAGTGGAATTGATCAGGTCTCTTGCCTAGAGTGGGAGGATCAAGAACCAGAGGGAGGACATAGGTTTAGGGTGAAGGCCGAAAGATTTGATCAGAATCTGAGGGGTATCTTTTTCATGCAAAGCATTATCCCACTTTCTCATCCACTCCCTACACACTAGGGGCAATTTTACAGTCAATTCATCAACCAACCAGCACGTCTTTGGAGTGCGGGAGGAAACCGGAGCAGTCAGAGGAAACGCATGCAGTCACATTGAGAACATGCAAATTCCACATAGTACCTGAGGTCAGGATCAAACCCAGATCTCTGGTAATGTGAAGCAGCAGATCTAGAGCTGCGTCAATGTGCCACTCCCAAGTTAAAGGGGCATTTTCTAATCGCAAAGTTACATGTAAAATGTGAAATTTCCCTCAAGCTGAATACTTGCCTGCCTAAAAATTGTACCTCCCCTCGATGGTGGTGGGGTATAGATTTGTACTTTCCCAGATCTCCTTCTGGTCTTGTCACATTGTACCCTGCATAAAGAACTCTGCAAGATGAAGAAAAGGAATCAATAAATTAACCGACCTCAAGAAGATGCTCATGGTGCATTTCTTGAATTTAACAGCAAGAGAATTGCAGCTTTTTTTAAAAAAAAAAAGTGATCAATACAAAAAGTGAAGTAAAGTTTGTAACGGCATAACAATTTTCAACAATTACCTTTTTTTTTAAATGTATCAATTTAATCAAAAAAATACAGCAGGCATCAATTTCTGTTCCTCTAATGAAACTAGAATATGTTCAGAGGGAATTGCGTGGTTACGTTGCTGGACTTGTAACCAGTGCACCGGATATTAAATCTCACCATGTCAGCTGGGGAAGTTAATTTAATTAAATAAAATCTATACTTCTAAATTGGCTACTGCCGATAACACTGACCATTGTTGAAAGCAATCCTTTCATATATGATCCAGGGCAATCTTTCATATTATTTAGGGGAATATATAGGCGAGGTCCCATCCTATTGCAGATTCTGATAATGAACCTTTCAGTAATGCAAATGGAAGTCATTAAAAAAAGACACAAATGCTGGAATAACTCAGACCGTATCTAAAGAAGGGTCCAGACCCAAATCGTCACCTATCCATGTTCTCCAAAGATGCTGCCTGACCCACTGTGTTACTACAGCATTTTTTAGTTTTTCTTTCGTAAACCAACATATGCAGTTCCTTGTTATTAAAAAGCTCTCTTCACCGGTTCAAGCATTCAGTTTTAGTTTAGTTTAGAGATACAGCGCGGAAAGAGGCTCTTTGGCCCAACAAATCCGAGCCGACCAGCAATCCCCACACACTTACACTATCCTACACACACACACACACTAGGGACAATTTACAATTATACCAAGTCAATTAACCTACAAACCTGTACGTCTTTGGAGAGAAGCCATTACAGACCAGTGAAACCGGAGAAAAGCCATGCAGGTTATGGGGAGAACATACAAACTACATACAGGCAAGCACTCGTAGTCAGGATTGAACCCGAGTCTCTGGCGCTGTAATGTAGCAACCCTACCATTGTGCCATTGTGCACCACCATGTAAATAGCACCAAGAGTCAGCGCACTCCACTCTTCAGTTACCATGTACGTCCACAAATACTTGAATAGGTTTTTACCTTCTCCAGAGATCATCATCTTCTCCACCCCATCCCCAGAAAGCATTGGGAAACCCATTGATTTTTCTGAACTGTTCCACTGTTAAACCACTAACTCCACCAAAGAATTCGTTGTACGGAAGGCTGGAAAATAAGAAACGGGGGAGAAAAAGATATGGTTAACAACTTATGGATTCTTTGGTGTGAAATGTCCAAGCAAAAAGAGATCTATCGAAATTGAAACAAAAAGGTCATGCATTAAGTTTGTAAACAGTTCTTGTTAACATTTCAGAATGCTGCCTGGGTAAGAGGGTATTAGCTAAAGGGAGAGATTGGACAGACTTGGATTGTTTTCTCTGGAGTGCCAGAGGCTGAGGGGGAGACCTGACAGAAGTTAGATAGTCAGGGATGCTGCCAGACATGCTGAGTTACTCTAGCATCTTGCGCCTTTAGGAGATTAGTTTATTATTAGTTTACCATCATGATCATCACATCCACTGTTGGCTGAAGGGTCTTTTCCTGTGTTGTACTGTTCTATGTTCTAAGTCAGGGGTCGGCAACCTTGTTCTGCATTGGGGCCAGGGCGCATGTCTGTGAGCGGATGGCAGGCCACATCTATCACGGATACATAGGAATCCTGCCCCCCACTCCGCCCCGCCCGGATGGCAAGCATCAAATCAAGTGTTCACATAAATCCCGCCTCTTCGAGGATGCCACCCAGAGCACTGGCCCCTAGTTACGGTTGCTCACGAACATGGCGCACCTACGGACCATTGTCTTGGCCTGTCATGAAGGCGGTGGCTCAAATGTCTCACTCACTCATCCCCAGCCTATTGACAACCCCGACCCCAACAGTGAAACCCAGACACAGAAGGTGCGCGGCCGTGCAGGCGGCTTTGTCATAGGATTGAATGCGTCTTTTTCAGTGTTTCACCCGACCCTCGGTCCAAAAATCACCTTCCAGGTACCGGAGATGACAGAAGTCTGCGGGCCGGATGATTACGGGAAAAAATTAAGCCTGCGGTCCGGATGATTTCGAGTTACGGGCCGCAGGTTTGCCGACCCCTGTTCTAAGTGAACCACTGCACCACTGTCCCACCCTTGATTATTTATGTTCCCTGATTATCTAAAGATGACAATTTCCAGTTGAATCATAGAGATGTCAATGCATTTGAAGGAGAATGTGGCAAAGAGAACACTGGTACATCTACAGCTAGAAGAGATACATCATAAACATGGTCTCAGCAGTTGGATCAAACAACTTGTCTTGCTGCTAACATTTTAGTATTCTAACTATTGTGGTTGTGTTTACTCCAAATAGTATCATGACATCCTGATTTATCTAACACTGCAAATAATCTAGAAAAATGCTCTTATCCTGATTAACGCAATTCCCATGCAACGAGATACAAAAATTAAAATGAGGAAAATGCTCATTCTAATTGTTAATAGAGGAAAAGTGATTAAAAAATAGAACTTTAGATTCATCATTAAGTACCTGTTCTGTTGAATTTTCCCAATTCAATTTCCATAAAATCATTCAGATTTAGTACTTCAAACAAATAACATACGGTGGAAAATGCAAGTACTTACATGTACATGTATTTGTCTAGCTTTGATGCAAAATGGCGTGGCATCTGCCCACACCCATAATAGTTGCGGTCACTTTCTGGTATATGATCAACGTCATGGAAAATAAGGCAGTCCCAGTCCAGATCTTTCATAGCCTCCACAAAGCCAACGTTGAAAAGCATTGCACGATTAAAGGGATAGTTACCTGCCTGCGTAAACAAAGGAAAATTATCAGGCTTCTGAACGGGTCCTTTCATAATTTAGGATATTGTCCGATTCACTTCTACCCCATTACAGACATTGGTCTTTGTCTAAAGAACTGATGTGCCACAATGCTGAGAACTATATTCTGCACTCTGTATCTTCCCCTTTATTTTACCTATTGTGGTTGAGTTTGGTTTGATTGTATAGTATTCTGATTTGCTCGGATAGTATGCAAAACAAAGCTTTTCAATGTACTTTGATACACATGACAATAATAAACCCAACCTTAAGCAGATTAAAATATTTACAATTAAATAAACTATTTAAAGTTTCAGCAAGTGGAATTTTATACCACCAAATACGTGTGCATGTGAATGGATGACATTGGTAACAAAGGCATAGATGAGGGTTTCAGCAACAGATGAGTTGAGATGGGGGTGGATTGCACATCAATAAGGTAGTAAAAGGGGCAGTCACTGGTGGTTTGGGAACTGAACCAAAACTGGTCGTCAAAGATGATAGCATTCAGCTGTCATTCTGACTCAGTTTCAGAGTTGGCTAGCCTATGGCTCAGTTTCAGAGTTGGCTAGCCCATGGCTGGGAAATAAAGTTTGTTACAAGGACAGGAAACTGCTTTGGTATTGTTGGAAGAAACTTGTTTGTCCATAGTTGAATGTCAATCAAACAGCTATCAACTTATGAATGAGAAAATAATAGGCAAAGAGGCAGACATGCAAACCATTACTTCTTCCTTTCCAGGAAGATCAATATGATCATGGCTGATCAAAGTATCCCGTATCATCTTAAGATCCCCAGGGCCACATCTAACTTATTGAAATATAGCCAATGAACTCACCCTCTGTGGCAGAGATGAGATTCACCACTCTCTGTGTGAAAAAAGTTCTTCTCATCCTAAAAGGATTCCATATCCAGCTGTATTCCAATGCTTCAGGAATCTTCCGGCATCTAAAAACTGCTTAAGAATTTTGTAAGTTTCTATAAATCCCCTCTCAATCTAGTAAAAACGTCTGTCCAACCTTTCTTCAAAATAGTCCAGTCTGGTGAACCTTCTCACTCCCTCTGTGCAGTTTGACCAAAACTCCAGGTGGGTCTCACCAAGACCCTGTACAACTGCAGTAGAAGCTATAATAAAAATCCTTTTATGAAAGCTAAAACATTCGCTTTCAACTGCCTAGAAAAAGCACTTTCAATGAACTGGTGTACCATGACACCCAGGTCTCGCAGCATCTCCCCTTTTCCTAGTCCCCACCATTTAGATAATATATGCTTTCCAGTTTTTTGAGCACCAAAATGCATCAGCTCACATTTCCACAATGTACAGTTAAAATTTAGAAATGTGAAATATCTGTCTCCTCCATCTATCGCTCTGCATACACTCGCTATAATTCTTTAACATCATCAAATGTTCTCCAACAGTATCCATAAATAAGATAGTCACAATGTACAATACCCAGCCATGAATGAATACCCCAACACACTTAATTATGACGGCACAGCGGCGCAGTGGTAGAGTTGCTGTTTTACAGAGCCAGAGACCTGGGTTTAATCCTGACTGTGGGTGCTGTCTTTATGTATGGAGTTTGTACATTCTCCCTGTGACCACGTGAGTTTTCTCCTGGTGGGATGGTTTCCTCCCACACTCCAACCCACACTCCAAAGACATGCAAGTTTGTAGGTTAATTGGCTTCTGTAATTGTCCCTAGTGTGCAGGATAGAACTAGTGTACAAGGTGTCTGTTGGTCAGCGTGACTTGGTGGGCTGAAGGGTCTGTTTCGAAGCTGAATCTCTAAAACTAAATTACTACCTTGAAAAATACTTTGAAAAATGCAATGCACAAATTTTGATTTCCATAAGTCAGGTCATCAATAAGCAGGGGAGCCCCTTTATGTACCAGGCACATTAAGGAAGAAAAGTGTGGTCTTTTGACACTTTTTTCTTATGATTCAACATGCCTATCCCTATCCCAATTCTGAATATCAGACAATATTCTCAACACAGTGCAGAAACCCATATTTCTTTAAGTGGAAAGCACCATCAACTGGTACCCAGTCACTTTCCACATCAATAACTGAGAGACTTTACCTGTTCAATGACATAGAAGCCAAACTGAACGTGCTGTCTCTGAAGCATTGGAACCAGATGACGGAATAGAATTGGGAGGTGTTCGTGACGGTTGCGGAATGGAATGAGGATTGCCACCTGAAAGATTTGTCAAGAGAAAGGGAGGAAATATTCACAGGTTAGGCGGCCATATAAGTTCCTTTGGGGGGTAGATTTTGAAACTCCACCCTACTTAAGAAGATTACACAAAGGCTGAACACACCAACGAGTTGGAGTAATAAGAAACTGCAGACGCTGGAATCCTACATAGAACACAAATTGCTTGAGCAACTGCTTGAGATACAAAAAAAACATCCTATCACCAATTAGAGAGCAGTCCTGACCTACAATCTACATCATTGGAGACATGTGGACTATCTTTAATCAGGTTTTAACTTGCACTAAACATTATTCCCTTTATCTTGTTTCTGGACACTGTGGACAGTTTGATCGTAATCATGTATAGACTTCTTGCTGACGATAGCAGGCCAAAAAAAAGCTTTTCACTGTACCTCGGTTACACGTGCAATAGTAATAAACTAATTTAACTGAGGTAGCATCGCTGGAGGACATAGATAGGTGAAGTTTTGGGTGGAAACACTTTTTCAAACTGCGAGAACCTTTCATAGGAAGTAATCTTTGAGGAGATTTCATTGTGGAACAGCAAAATGGAGACACTAGGAAATGCAAAATGTTGGAATCTTGTAGAACACAATGTGCTGAAAAATATCAGTAAGTCTGACAGCATCTCTAAAGTGGAATTTCTTCAAAGCAGACATACTTTGAGAGATTTCACAGTGGAGCAGTAAATTTGAGACACAAGTAACTGCAGAAGTTGGAACCTTGCGTGGGAGAACTTCTTCAAAGCGAAGTTTACATTCTGAAGAGTCCTGACCCAAAACATCACCTATGCATGTGTAGGAAAAAACTGCAGATGCTGGGGGTTTTTTTTGGTTTTTTTTAATTTTATTTTTATTAGAAGTACAATAAGTTACAGTAATACACACCACATATATCTTATTACATTTGTTGTACCCCTTCATTTTTTGAGCTTTAAGAAAGATAGAAATAAAAGAAGGAAAGTGAGAAAGAGTCGTGAATGTGCAGGAAAGTGTTGGGAAAAGAAAGCCCAAAGATGCTAGTTTAAATCAAAGATAGACACAAAATGCTGGAGTAACTCAGCAGGACTGGCAGCATCTCTGGAGAGAAGAAATGAGTGATGTTTCGGGTCAAGACCCTTCTTCAGCCTGATCAGTCTGATCTACAATCAGTATGAAGAAGAGCCTCGACCCGAAATGTCACCCATTCCTTCTTTTCAGAGATGTTGCCTGTCCTGCTGAGTTATTCCAGCATTTTGTGTCTATCATCTATGCATGTCCTCCATTGTTGCCGCCTGACCCACTGAGTTACTCCAGTAATCTGTCCCAAAAAATGTGGAATTCGTTACTTGCCCAAAAATCAAGTTACCTTCTTTCTACCAGTCCTGTCCCAATATTTACCCTATGTGAAGGGAACCTATACAGGTGCACAACCTTTTATCCGAAAGCCTTGGGACCAGACACTTTTCGTAATTCAGAATTTTTCGGCTTTCGGAATGGAAGATTTTTAGCGTAGATTTTAACGGCTGGCTCAGTGGTAGAGTGCTCGGCTCATATCCGCAAGGTCGCGAGTTTGCGCCTCGATCCCGGCAGTTACTCGATCGCGCGTTTGAGTCTTCAATGTAGTTTTTTCTTGCAGAATAGGAGAGAATAGGGAGGGTTATGCTGGGATCATTCTCTGCGAGATGATCTTAGTGTGGGAGACAAGTGTAGGAGAGGTGTACTGACTGTGTGGGCAGAATTTTGGAAGTGATTGTCCACCATTCTCAAAAAGCCGCTGTGTCTCCCTGTCCCTCCAACTCCAGAGGAATCCGCTCCCCGATGGGCCGCTACGGCGACAAGTGGCAGTTCGCCCACAGCCTGAGCTGCGCCACCCCAAGAACAAGACGTACCTTGCACACCATCAGCTTCTGCCCATACGGGGAGCGTGTTCCTCTGGAGTTGGAGCGGGGCTGGGCTGGAGTTGCTGATCTGGGATCTCTGTGCTTGCAGTGGGCCTGGGGGTCAGTGTCCCGATGAGGGGGCACAGCTCAGGCTGTGGGCGAACTGCCACTTGTCGCCGTAGCGGCCCATCGGGGAGCGGCTTCTGGTGGTCCTGACGTCTCTCAGCTCCTGTCCAGGGGGGTGGCCGGAGACGTCAGGACCAACAGGAACCCGCTCCCCGATGGGCCGCTACAGCAACAAGTGGTAGTTCGCCCACAGCCCGAGCTGCGCCCCCTCATCCGCAACCCGGGTTCCTCTGGAGTTGGAGCGGGGCTGGGCTAGAGTTGTTGTTGGCTGTGAGTCTCTGGGATCTCCGTGCTTGCAGTCGGTGTCCCGTTGGTCCTGACGTCTCCGGCCACCCCCTGGATAAGAGCTGAGACTGGGAACTGTACCGCCCTTGCCCCCTCCCTCTGCAACTGCAAACAACCCCACAGTTCCCAATCTCAGCTCCTGTACAGGGGGGTGGCCGGAGACGTCACAGCCCGAGCTGCGCCCCCTCATCCGCAACCCCAAGAACAAGGCGTACCTTGCAAACCATCAGCTTCTGTCCCTACGCGGAGCGTGTTCCTCTGCAGTTGGAACGGGGCTGGGCTGCTGCTGGCTGTGGGTCTCTGGGATCTCCGTGCTTGCAGTGGGCCTGGGGGTCAGTGTCCCGTTGGTCCTGACGTCTCCGGTAACTGGCACTGACCTGCTGGCATCGCCGACGTGAAGACAGTGCAAAGCCCCCGCGCCGGTGCAATGGGCGGGGAGCTGGAGAGGGGAGGGAAGGGGTCACACACATGGCCGGGAAGCAGAGGGGTGTAGGTGGGATGAAATTGAAGGGAGCGACAATCTGCTGCTGCCTGCCCGCTGAGTTAAAAAGTTCTCAAGCAAGACTCACGATACACTGTGTATCGTGAGTCTACCGTGGGAACGTTTTAACTCAGCGGGCAGGCAGCAGCAGATAGTCAATTATTAACCCTCCCGCGCAATATACCCTCACCTTCTCTTTTATGAATGGGGATTTAGTTCCCCTTTCTTCGAGGACCGACCGGAGGTTCCGCTGTCACCTCTACGGGCCGCCCTCGGTGAACGTCTTCAAGGACCTTTCTTCAAGGACCGAAAAAATGTCCGCTATTCGGAGCTTTTCATTATTTGGAACTTCGGATAAAAGGTTGTGCACCTGTACCATAAATAAAATGCCGTTGAATTGTGCGACACAGGACACAACAATGATTTAAGTTATGAATGAATGGTTGAGAAAACAAACTGATCACAATTTTACGATACTATCAGTAAAACCCATGAGCTGTTGCTCTACAATATAATCTTTTCACTTAAGGCACCGCATAACTATTGATGTTATGCAGTGCCTTAATTAAACTATGACCATCATAGTTTAAACTATTGGTCAAAAATAGAGTGTGTTCAATCACAGATTCTGTAAAATTTCCTCCAATGATGATCAGATTTGTACTGCTACACACGAGGGAACTAAATTAAAAGATTTTTTTAATTGGGATGTGGGATAATCCAACTTTGGTTTCTCATTAATTCCCCTCCAAAATTGGATAAACTCAGTAATGGGTTTGGAATCACGTATTAGCTAGAGTTGTTAAGAACAGATTACATTCCCTGAATTTTAGCAATTAATATACTTCAATAAGTAGGGCGATTTTCTTGGGCAGATTTATTTTCTGTAGTACTTCCTGCAGAGATGGGTTGACTTGAACCTACAATCTGACAATTGAGCCACATAGCCTGCAGGGGGAGCCATCAAGCCCAGCCCCTGCTACCCCCCACCCTCCCCCGAAGACTGGAGAACCAGAGAGGAGGAAGCCGGCGAAGACAGACGCAAGGAGCAAGAGCAGTTAGTAGAGTGAACTGGGGCCTTACCTTCCGTGCCTTCAAGGTCGGCTGCGGATGGCGTCCCAAGGACATAAAGGCAGAAGGTGACCGGGCTAGGAGAGGGATGTCGGTTCACAGGACGATCCAGACAAAGGCGACTGGATTGGGCGCCACTCCAAGAGACCGAGCGCACAAACCGGACTGGACTTTGAAACTGGCGCCAAAACCAGGAGACCCTTGCATTTGGGGATTGTGCTTAGTTAGGTTTTGCAATACGACTGAACTCTATGCAAAGAAAGAATTTCACTCTGCATGTGCACATGTGACAATAAAGCATCATTGATCCATTGACAGCTCACCTTCCAACGGGCTTTACAGTCACCCGGCTTCCAGTGGCCTCCATATTTGATTGCTAAATCTTGTGAAAATAATTGCTGGATTTCTTCCATGCTGATTTCAGTCATGTTAACCTCAATGAGGCCCTCTAAAAAGACAAATATATTAAAGCAAGATGTGTTTTTGAGTGTTTACAGATGACAGCAAAGTAGTTTATGGCTAAAATGCTTAATTTTGGGGTCACACATAGGAGATGCCTAGAGCTTTCCTCTAAAAGGTATATAGAACAGCAACAGGCCATTCGGCCCACCATGTCTGCATGTATATTGAATGAGCTACCAGAAATAGTAGAGACAAGTACTAGAACAACTTTTATAAGATATTTGGACAGATACATGGATAGGAAATGTTTGGAGGGATATGGGCCAAACACAGGCAGGTGGGAATTGTGTAAATGGAGCATTATGGTTGGCATGGGTCAGTTGGAACAAATGGCCTTTTTCCATGCTGTATGGCTATGACCATGACACCAATCAAAACTAATCCCATCTGTATGCACAAAGCATCGTTCTATTGCCTACCTGCTGTGGTCACCCCAGTTATGACCCAACTCTGTATCTCACCACTTTTCTGCCTGTAAGGCTGTCCTGAAACATGCCTCTTTGACAAGCCATTCAGTAACCTGTTGCTGCAATCCTGAGCATGGCTTGGTCCAAAACTTTAGACAAGCCCCAGGACAGTTATATTACATTATAAGTTGCTATATAATTTATCATTTCAGAAGGAACTGCAGATGCTGGAAAATCGAAGGTACACAAAAATGCTGGAGAAACTCAGCAGGTGAGGCAGCATCTATGGAGCGAAGGAAATAGGCAAGTTTTGGGTCGAAACCCTTCTTGAAACTTATCGGCATCATTTTATTGTCATCATTTTAGGTGACAATAATTTCTCGTCATCATTTTAGGTGACACGGGAGACTCTTAACCACATAAATTAGCCCGACTTGTGATGACCAAAGATTCACTATAAACAGAATGAAATAATTGCAACCCCGTTTCCCATCCCCAGAAATAATGTACAATAATCCACAGGGTGACACAGTGGCGCAGCGGTAGAGTTGCTGCCCAGGTTCAATCCTGTCTACGGGTGCTGTGTGTATGGAGTTTGAAAGTTTTTCCAGTGACCTGCTTGGGTTTTCTACGGTAGCTCCGGTTTCCTCCCACATTCCAAAAACGTGCAGGTTCGTAGGTTAATTGGATTTGTAAAATTGTCCCCAGTGTGTGTAGGATAGTGTACAGGATAGCATTCATGTGAGGGAATCACTGGTTGGCGTACACTCAGTAGGGCCTGTTTCTGCGCTGTATCTCTAAACTAAACAGAGGGGCATGCCCCCAACTAACCTCATTAAAACACTTTATTGGCAAATAGAATCACTGCATAAAGCAAACGGTTGCAGA
The DNA here is from genome assembly GCF_028641065.1 of Leucoraja erinaceus. Lineage (NCBI taxonomy): Eukaryota > Metazoa > Chordata > Chondrichthyes > Rajiformes > Rajidae > Leucoraja > Leucoraja erinaceus. The sequence goes on from NC_073380.1 coordinate 54,742,713, forward strand.
ATTGGAACAAAAACTACCGTAACAATTCTTTCCTTATTTACGAGTGAAACGGTAAATGCTTTTATTCTTGATGACTTACTCATTGACGGCAACCTTTCTGGACAAGGCAAGCCTGGAGAATACGTGAAGTCTTCTGGAAGATATGTTCCGCCCTGACCGAGGTACTCACTTGAATTATACCCTTCCAGATAATCTACAGGAAAATTGACAACGTGGCAAGATCAATTAGCATTCAGGAATGCATCCTAACTATTGCAATAAAATGACATTAATACCACAAGTAGAATCTATTATCTGCTTATTACCTCCGAGATTGAATTGTGTCGAGACACAGATCTGGGGAAGGGTATAAAGCAATTTCTGCAGCATTGTAGATCCCGAAGAGCACAGTGGCCTCCATCATTCTTCAATGGAAGAACTTTGGAACCACCAGGACTCTTCATAGAGCTGGCCGCCTGGCCAAATTGAGCAATCGGGGGAGGAGAGCCTTAGTCAGGGAGGTGACCAAGAACCCAATGGTCGCAATGACAGAGCTTTAACGTTTCTCTGTGGAGATGGGAGAACCTTCCAGAAGGACAACTATATCTGCAGCACTCCATCAATCAGGCTTTTATGGTAGAGTGGCCAGACAGAAGCCACTCCTCAGTAAAAGGCACATGACAGCCCGCTTGGAGTTTGCCAAAAGGTATGAGAAACAAGATTCTCTGATCTGATGAAACCAAGATTCAACTCTTTGGCCTGAATGCCAAGCGTCACATCTGGAGAAAACCAGGCACCACTCATCACCTGGCCAATACCATACCTACGGTGAAGCCTGGTGGTGGCAGCATCATGCTCAAGGGATGGTTTCAGCGGAAGGAACTGGGAGACTAGTCAGGATCAAGGGAAAGATGAACGGATCAAAGTACAGAGAGATCCTTCAGGAAAACCTGCTCCAGAGCGTTCTGGACCTCAGACTGGAGCGGAGGTTCACTTTCCAACAGGACAAAGATCCAAAGCACACAGCCAAGACAATGCAGGAGTGGCTTCGTGACAAGTCTGTGAATGTCCTTGAGTGGCCCAGCCAGAACCCAGACTTGAACCCCGATAGAACATCTCTGGAGGGACCTGAAAATAGTTGTGCATCGTTGCTCCCCATCCAACCTGCAGAGCTTGAGAGGATCTGCAGAGAAGAATGGGAGAAATGACCTAAATACAGGTGTGCCAAGCTTGTAGCCTCATACCCAAGAAGACTTGAGGCTCTAATTGCTGCCAAAGGTGCCTCAACAAAGTACTGAGTAAAGGGTCTGGATACTTATGTAAATGTGATATTTCAGTTATTCCTTTTTAGTTACTTTGCAAAAATGTCTAAACACCTGTTTTTGCTTTTTTATTATGGTGTATTGTATGTAGATTGATGATTAAAAAAATGAATTTAATCCAATTTAGAATAAGGCTGTAACGTAACAAAATGTGGAAAAAGTGAAGGGGTGAAAGTCATAGGACTCTGAAGGGTAACCTCAGGACTAGCATAGATAGGGGATCTTGGTCGGCATGGACAAGTTGGGCCAAAGGGCCTGTTTCTATGCTATATGACTCCATGACTATGAGTATTAACAAATTAAATAAAACATAATCAGTCAACATACCAAAGGAAACTTAAGGTTAGTTATTTAAAACTGAGATGAAGAAGATCGAGAGTTAAAAAATATAAAATTCACTGACTCAGACAGTTTTCAATGCTCAATCCCTGAACAAACTGAGATTAATATATATCAGTTTGCAAGGTATGATGAAAAATGGACTGCACGTACAGATAGGATCAGTGAACACCATATCTTAGTGAACACCAACATAGGTTCAAAGCATTGGGGTCCACTCTCTACTTTTATTCACTGCTAAGCAATAGAAGCATTTTAGAAACACATGCACTCACTGGCACTCCTTCGATGGTTGATAACTGGAACATGTTGCCAAAGGTGGTGATGGAATCAGATACAACTACAACATTTACGAGGCATTTAAAACAGACACTTAAATACACAAGCGATAAAAGGATTCGTCCCTCATGAAGCTGATGGGATTGCTGGACCTGGTTAGCCCAAGGACCCATTTCTGTGCTTTTCATCTTGAGGACCAAAATATTTAATGATAACCCAAATGAATTATTGACTATAAAACAAGTATGAACAGTCTTTTAGCAATATCAAATTAATAATTAATATATTTTTTAAAGAATGTTCTGTTAAAATTGTAATGAACATATCAACATGCCTTTATTCACTAAAAGAGCATCCTCTATGGGAATCCACATTAACACCATGGAACAGTGCAGCACAGAAACAGACCCACAATGTTAGTGTCGAACATGAAGCCAAGTTAAACTGAATTCCGCTGCCTGCACATGATTTGTACCACTCCATGTCCATCTCCGTGTCAAAAAAACATTTAAATGCCACAATCATATCTGCTTCCACCACCACCGCTGGCAGCGTGTTCCAGGCACCTATCTCTCTGTGAGAAAAATAAAACTGGCCTGGTACATAGGAGTGACACAGTGACGCAGCGGAAAAGATGCTGCCTTACAGCACCAGAGACTCGGGTTCAATCCTGACTAGGGGTGTTGTCTGTAAAGAGTTTGTATGTTCTCTCCGTAGCCGCATGGGGTTTCCCCAGGTGCTCTGGTTTCTTCCCACATTTCAAAGAAGTCAAGGTTTGTAGGTTAAATGGCTTCGGTAAAGATTGTAAATTGTCCCTTGTGTGTAGGATAGTGCTTGTGTACGGCAATTGCAGGTTGGTGCGGATTTGGTGGGCCGAAGGGACTATTTCTGTGCTGTTTCACTAAACTAAACTACATCTTCTTGTTTTGTAAAGGTTGGCTTGTTTCTATGATGATGCAACTGATGGGGGAAGATTTAAACCCAATTTCCATGGCAACCAGTGCATGAGCTAATCAGGTCTGCCCCACTCAAGGCAATGTTTATATTTCATTAGCCAGCAGAGCTGCTTAATAAGGCTGTGAGTTCAAGCCCCAGAGACAGTTGCCTCAAGCGGATATTCTTCCTGCTTGGCTCAAAATAACTCTGGATTAACACCACTGTGGGGAAAAAAAAGAATCAGATAAATGAAAATGTAATAATGAAAACTTTTGACAGGATAAAAGAAGATCAAATGATACAAATTTACAATAGTCACTAGGTGAGAAAAGGTTCTTGCCGAACTTCTTGCCAGAAGAATTAACTGGAACACATCTGTCTTTACAATGGAAAATAGCTCAGTGGATGAAAATTAAATCATTTCATTACTTTACGAGGAAGTGGTTGAGCCAGGAAAAATAACAAACTTTAAACAGGGCTGCCAACTCTCATTGAGCGTGAAAATCACGCATTTGGCTAAATTCTCACGCTCTCACGCCGATCACAAATTTCTCACGTTCTGTCGTGATTCTGTGATCAACGAAAATTTCAAAATTTGTATCAAGTGCATGAGCTGCGGGTGTTGGAAAGCCGGGGCTGAGGGAGGGATGGAAGCAGAAGCAGCGGCAAATGCGGATGGGGAGCCGGGGCTGGCGAATGTTTGCCGGGCTGGCGAGTCGCTCGCTTCAGCTCCGGCCAATGGAGCAGCCTCAGTGCAAGAGTCCCGGGCCGTCTGAGGCGTCGGAAGCATTGCACTGCTGCCGTTAGAGTCTCTGTGCAGCGTGCCGAATTCGCTCAGGTGACTGGCATGGATCAGGCTGCGGCTCGGTGCATCCTGGAGGACCGGGCAGTGAATGAGTGTCACCCAGCGCAGCAAGTAAGGCCATGTGCTGCTCTCGGCGACAGTCGGAATTTAAGGATTTGCGGGAAGTGTCCGACATGAGCGAGGCCGGCGAGCGGCAGGAGAGAGATGTTCACATGGGCCGCGGAACCAGGGGAGCTGCAGCCCCCCCACTTTTTTGGCTGGACATGTTCCAATATCTCCGGCTATGGACGAGGCGCTGCTGTGCTCTGAGCAACCTGGTCATGGGTGTTGGAGCACCGGGACGGAGGGAGGGAGGGATAGAAGCCGAAGCAGCTGCGGGGCCAGATGCAGACGGGGAGCTGGGCTGGCGAGTCGCACGCTGCAGCTCCGGCCATGGAGCAGCCTCAGTGTAAGAGTCCTGGGCCGTCGGAGGCGTCGGAAACGTTGCGCCGTTGCTGTTACCAGAGTCACTGCACCGAATTCGCTCTGGTGACTGGCATGGACCAGGCTGCGGCTCGGTGCATCCTGGAGGACAACCAGTGGCTGCTGGAAGTAGGTACCAAGCACTGGGTAGAAGCGGTGGAAGATAGTGGCCTTCAAATGGGGGTGGTTGGAGAAAGCATCCTGCTTGCCTGCTAGATTTTCACTTACTGTAACTGCAGGAAAAATGTTGGGGGAGTCCATAACCAGGGGACACACACAGTTTAAGAATAAGGGGTCGGCCATTTAGGACTGAGATGAGGACAAACTTTCTTCACCCAGAGAGTTGTGAATCTGTGGAATTCTCTGCCACAGAAGGCAGTGGAGGCCAATTCGCTGGATATTTTCAAGAGAGAGTTACATTTTGCTCTTGGGGCTTGCAATATCAAGGGATATGGGGAAAAACAGGAAAGAGGTACTGATTTTAGATGAACAGCCATGATCATATTGAATGGCAGTGCTGGCTCGAATGGCCGAATGGTCTATTCCTGCACCTATTTTCTATGTTTCTATGCTTGAGTATATGGCAATAAAACTCGACCACTTGATTTTTAAACATTCATGCATGGTGGAGGCATAATGCAGTCATAGAGTGATACAGTGTGAAAACAGGCCCTTCGGTGCAACTTGCCTACACCCGCCAACATGTCCCAGCTCCATAGATGCTGCTGCACCTGCTGAGTTTCTCCAGCATTTTTGTGTACCTTTGTCCCAGCTCCACTACCTGCTTTTGGTCCATATCCCTCCAAACCTGTCCTATCCATGTATCAGTCTAACTGTTTCTTAAATATTGGGATAGTCCCTGCCACAACTGCCTCCTCTGGCAGCTTGTTCCATACACCCTTTGAGTGGAAAAAGTTACCCCTTAAAAAGTTACCTCTTATAAATACTTTAAACAAAAAACATTGAAATCAGAAATGTCCCCAATCTTGTTGTTTTATTAATTGAACACATAGATGGACAACCTCAAGGAGTGTAATCAGATGGAAACTGATTCAAATGTGATGTTTAAGAGCTTGTTCAAAGAAGGGGCATATTTTAAAGGAGTGACAGAGATACTTGCAGGGGAATGTGTGAGAAGGTTATTATTTGTCTTTAGTTTTAGCTTGAACCAGGACATCTGAAGATTCAAAGTTACAATAATTGTGCTGATACTGACCCTAACCAGCCACATAATGAATATCATCCATTCTGGAGGTTTTATTTGTCTGATGCCATTTAAACTTCACTTGGATTTCAATCACTTCAATGTAAAAGTAATTGGGAATGGGGAGCATTGGAACAAAAATATGCCCTCGGTACATATTAACTGTAATATAATAATGTATGCATGTTGGTAGGTGCAATCAAAACAAAGATCTTTTTATCATTATTGTGTTATGAATACCACAGAAAATATTATGTACTCTCAAGATCACATTAAATACAATATTATTGCTTAAATATATATTGTTATTGGACTTTGCATTTCAGAAAAGTTCCAGCTGAGAGGAAGACAGCAAAATACTGAAAATATTGGGGGTGAAAATGACTTCAGGACAGTTTGTTAAGAAAATGAAGGAAATGGTAACAGAATACATACAGCTGAGTGAGTATAATTTTATGGATGAGAAATTGTGTTCAACCAATTGATGACTTCTTTGACAAAATAACTAGCATGTTAGATAACAATGAAGCCAATGGGTGTAGAAAATGTTGTTACACATAAAAGATTACTGCATTAGATAAGCACCTGTGGACTTGAACATAATAGATTAAGTCCAGGGGGTCAGATATGGGGTTTTATGTGTGGGCAAGGTAGATTATCAGTGAGAGGAGCTAGGCGCAAGGCCAAGTGTGCATCCAGAGTCAAGGTCTGGAATAGTATTAGGTGTGCAGTCAAAAGCTGGGACCAGTGGAGTGTTCAGCACTGTGAACCTAAGCAGGTAAGCAGCTATGATCAGGGTAGAATAGGGGGCCAGGTGTAAGGCTGGACTCAGAGTCAGGAATGAGAGAAGGTATGCAACTGGAGTCAGGATCAGGAGTATTACGAGGTGTGCAGTGAGAACCAGGTTGGTCAACATGGGCCATTATAATCTGATTTCCATACATGAATACACTAAGATCATTCATGTGCTGCACCTGTTGATCAGAGCCTGACTACTGTGGAATGTAATTAGGAATGTAATTTAGCCTAACCTTATTCATAGCTAATCCAATTTAAAGCATGAATATTGCATTCAAGTGTAAGTTAAAAGACTTGCTACACTATGCACTAGATTGCACAATTTCAAGCTGAAAAATGCAAAAGCTCCGTGCCAATGTGAGGGGTGCACCCCCCCCCCCCCCCCCCAGGGGGGGTGCCCCCCCCTCCCACACCCTCCCCCCCCCCCCCCCCCCCCCCTCCCCTCAGTCGCCACGCTCCCTTGGGCTTGGTCTATCACAATTTCTCACTCCCAACTCTCACCCAATGTTGGCAGCGCTGCTTTGAAAGACTCATGGACAGGAAGGGAAAGGTTTAAAGTGATATGGGCCAAATGCGGGCTAACTAAGAGGTGGCACCTGGATCATAGAGTCAAACAGTTCCTTCGGCCCAACTTGCCCACACCGATAAACATGCCCCGTCTATTCGTCCTACCTGCCCACTTTTGGCCCATATCCCTCTAAACCTACTCTATCCATGTACCTGTCTAAATCTTTCTTAAACAATGGTTCTGAAACATTAGCAGCAAACACCCTCTGGATAAAGTGCTTAATAATTTAACATTTGACAGCAACAATAGAAAACAAACATCTGTGCAAGAAAACCAATATTGGATGCAGCCAAGGAAATAGAAACCCAATCTGCTAAGGGAATAACTAACTTACCTGATTCAGCAACCAGAGGCAGCAGCTTTTCAACAGCCTGTGACCCATGTTTTAAGATGCAATAGCACTTGATTCACAATTTGCAATTTGGTACGTTTGACACGACTACATTTAGCCCAATTGATTTTCAGATTCGCTCTAACACTTTACCGTGTAAATTTTTTGGATTTGTTAAGCCTCTGTTACTTGTAGTCTCATTGTGGGAAAATTAATACTCAAGTTTTTTTTTTTTAAGTAGAGTGTGGATACAAGGAACTACAGATGCTGGTTTAAAAAAAGTGCTTGGGTAATTCAACGGGTCATGCAGCATCTCGTGAGAACATGGAGAAGTGACATTTCAGATTGGGATACTTTTACAGACCATTCCTAAAAAGTAGACACAAGAAGCTGCAGATGCTGGTATACAAAATAAGTGTTGGAGGTCAAAGAGTTAGGTAGGCAAAATCTAGAAGAGAGGATGGGCAGAACGAAGCTTGGAAAGCGATAGATGGGTATGTGGGGAGGGGGGGGGGGGGGGGGGGGGTGAGTTGATTGGTTGAATAAAGGCCAGTGATGAAAAAAGTTGTGTCTCATTAATAAGTTCACCCACCTGTGCCATTCAGCGTACTGTTTCTCTTGGTGTATCGGTCTCGAATGAGGATGCCAATAGTTCGCACGTTGTCTCTCAACATTTTGCCTTGTGCTTGCATCATGAAGAGGTAAGTATTTGCTGAAAGATGATACCATGGTTAAACAAGTTACTTGACACAGCACCAATTTTCAAGTACACCATCAGAATCGCTTATAACCTTATGGTTGGCAATATTCCACCTTAACAGAAGGCAGATCTATTGTTTAGTTTAGTTTAGAGATACAGCACGGAAAAAGGCCCTCCAGCCCACCGAGTCTATGCCGACCAGCAATCCCCATACACACAAGCGACAATTCCCAATCTTTACCAAAGCTAATTAACCTACAAACCTGCACGTCTTTGGATTGTGGGAGGAAACCGGAGCACCCGGAAAAAATCCACACAGTCACAGGGAGAACTTATAAACTCTGTACAGACAGCACCTGTAATCAAGATTGAAACTGGGTCTGTGGCATTGTAAAGCAGCAACTTTTCTGCAGCACCACCGTGCTGCCCTACCGCTTATTGTAGGTATGTTGCAAAACCTACCTTCAGCAGGACTGCAGATCTGTCCCAGCCCGTGTGCGTGATTTTGGTGCCGTTGAGGGGGGGCGGGTTTAAAACGCGATTTTCCCTAGATTATTCAAATCGAGGTTGTTCAGCCCACTTAGTTGCTGACGAAAAATCACTGGGAGATTCTTTCTATGGAGCTATTTTTAAACTTAATTGGTTAATTTAATTGTTATACAGGTGCACAACCTTTTATCCGAAAGCTTTGGGACCAGACACTTGTCGGATTTCGGACATTTTCAGATTTCCGAATGGAAGATTTTTAGCGTAGATTAGGTAGGTAGCGCGGGCGGCTTGAAAAGTCTGGAGCAGCTGCCTCCTCCCCGGAGAATCATTGCATAAATGTTAGTCAGTTAGTTTGGAGGGATTTTATGTGGTGGTGGTGGAGTAGGGGTGAAGGGGGAAACTTTAATTCTTAGTCCCCTACCTGGTCGGCGACTCCCAACCTCGCGGAGCTGGGGGCTCCGTCCGGCCGCGGGCGGCGCCGGTTGTAGCTCCGACCCCGGCAACTCTACCCCTGGCTGCGCGGCTCCAAATCCAGCGACGCTCCGCGAACGTTGGGTCGGCGGCCACAGCGCTCCGGAGCTTGCCGCACGGCGACCCGGTAAGGCATTGCCCGCTCCCCGCTGGTATCCCAGCACTGCGACGCCGCCGACTCCCGACATTCACGGAGCTGGGGCGTCCGGCCGCGGGCCGCGCTGGATTTGGAGCGCCTCGCAGCCAGGGATAGGGTTGCCGGGGTCGGAGCTACAACCGGCGCCGCCCGCTGCCCCACCGGCCACAGCGCTGCGGAGCTTACTGCACGGCGACCCGGTAAGGCATTGACCGCTCCCCGTCTTTCCGACCAGGTAGGGGACTAAGAATTAAAGTTTACCTCTTCACCCCCCCCCCCCCTTCACATAAAAGCCCTCCAAACTAACTGACTAACATTTAAGCAATGATTTACAGATGTTTAAGCGTCTCCCGGTCTCCGGGGAGGAGGCAGCCGCTACAGTAGTACAGACCTGGGTTGACCGTGGGTCGGTTCGGGTCAAGTTTGGTGCCAAACGCGAGCTTTGGTGTGCAGACGACATCCTGGAAAAAATGGCCGGTTTTCGGAGTTTTTCGGTTTCCGGAACACCGGATAAAAGGTTGTGCACCTGTAGTAGGTTAAAAATTATCCTCTAAACCCGCGACCGCCGACAACGGGACAGATCTCATACGGGGACAACGGAAGGTAGGTTGTTTATTTTTACATTAAAAAGGGCTTCTTAAGATCCCTTTATTCAAAGTTTTATGTTGCGAGTAGCTAATTTGGGGCCCCATTAAATCCCGCAGTATTTTTCTGGGCATATGAGGGTACAAATCTACTGCAATGGGAACGTTCCAAACCAGCGTATGCCACAGATTTCCACAGGATCCCACTCGAAAGCTGATTTAAATGGCCATTAATTTACAGCAATTGAACACTAAATTCCTTGCATTTGGCCTATAAATTAATGTAAATGAGATTTAAAAATCATGTTTTATTGTGAATTCTTTGTGAATGTTATTTGGACACTTAGGCCATTTAAAAATGTTAATCTTTTCTTAAGAAAAGGATAGAGGTTTAGATCTAGTAATTGAAGTTTGGAATTAGCTACAATTGGGTAACTAACTAATTATATGCTTTAATTTCAGGTCATCCAAGTAAGATTGCTTAATATTTGTTTCAAAATGCTTCAATCTATAGTAACTGAAATTTTCTTTCAGTTCTCTTAATTTTTAAGAAAGTTATGGCTATTTCACTGTCCTCGATCACAGCTTTTGTGTTAAGTCAATGGAAAATCAATAGGGAACAAGATGCTAACTTCCGAGTATGAAAATGGCCATGACATTTTTAATACTGAAGATATGAAAGTGAATTAGGTGTCAAATTAAACTTATTTTTGTGCTTTAGCTGATAGGATAAATTGCAGACTTAATTTTTAAAATCTCAAAATTTTGTAACATTGCTACTTATTGTTCAAAAAAAAGATTGTTGGTTTAACTAATGGATCAAAGGTAAACCCAACATCAGAAAATCACCTGTTGAAAGCACAATTTTAGTTTACGATTACCTTCAAAATTAGAACTTTTAGAATTCCTTAAAAACATTTTTTTTTTAATTCTCTATCAAAGTTATTCCATGCCAGGCAATAATTAAATTATTTTAATGGCTCATTTCATTTTAAAGTTTGGAAATATCAAAGAAATTAACTTAAGCAGGTTCGAGCACTTGCTAAATTTAGTCCATTTTTAGGAGAACGGGGCAAAGATTTAAATTGCTTACTGCATAAGACAACTTTGGTACTAATGAAAAAAGGAGGAAAATAATTAAAATAACATCTAAAATGTTGCCATGCTGTCTGGGCATCTTTGCCAATATACATCTCATTTTACTAAAAGTGGCTGCAGCCAAACCAACATTAAAATTCCAGTACTTATTTGTAATTTTTTCCCCATGCAATTTCCATCAATTGGGAAACCACTCTCCTCCACTTTACATGGGACCACTAGACCTTGATTTGGTCCAGACTTTTTAGTGGAAATACAGGTATGCTTGTAAGTTCACAAAATTTTAACAGCTACAAAAAACAGTAAGTTCTGTCCCAGTTACTCTGTTCCTCTAGAATATATAACTCTATCAACTGGATCCTGAGCTTGAAACAAGTAGAATTCCCTGTTCCTGTAAACAATATGTTGGGGAGAGGGAGAGCTTCCTCTTCAAATAAAAGATACATTTTCTATAACCACATAAGGAATGTGTTAATTACTGAGACACAACCTGCAGTGAAAATTAATTTTGTTTTATTCCTTTTTCAAGATTGGGACGCTTCCTTATCTAAAGAAGGTTTTAAAACAGGTCAATTTTCACTAGAGGGCATAGCTTTAAGGTGAGAGTGGCAACGCTTAAAGAGGGGCAAAGTTTAAAGGAGGTGTGCAGGGCAACTACTTTTAAATAGAGAGTGGCGAGTGCCTGGAACTTGCTGCTGGAGGTGGTGTTTGAGACATATATGACAGTGGCATTTAAGACACATTTGGATAGGCACATTGATATTCAGGGAATGGAGGGAAATGGATTATGTGCAGGATGCTATGCAGGATGAAAGGGTGTCGGTGGTTATGGGGAGGAGGGCAGGAGATTGAGAGGGAAAGATTGAATGACGGAGTAGACTTGATGGTCTGAATGGCCTTATTCTGCTCCTAGAATATGTACATGATAAGATTGGTCTGGCATGTTCCGTACAGACATAGTGGGCCGAAGGGCCTGTCCCTGCTCTATATTGTTCTATGTTCTACCACCGTGATGCTGGGTAGGCAATGAAAATTGAAGTAATTTTCAAGTTAGAATAGTCTGTGACAGAAGAGATAGTTGTAAGTCTCATGTCCCACTTGTTTACAGTCTTTGCCTTTATTTGTGGTTGAAGATGCATGTACAGAAGACCCTTGCTGAAGTCAGTGCAGTTTGTAGATAAGATACAATGCATCCACTATGTGGCTGAGGTGGAGGAAATTATATTTTTAGAATAGTATTTGGGATGACCATCAGCAGAAACCTTTGCCCTGGGGGGCATCAAGCTTCCAGCTAAGTGGAGAGTATTTCAATGTGCTCATGACTTGCATTAGGATCAGTTAGGCCTTGTAAATAATGTATTCGAGACCTAAAGAACTGCTGATGCTGGAATGTTGAGCAAAACACCAAGTGTTGGAGGAACTCAATAGTTCAGGCAGCATCTCTGGTAGGATTCCGTTTCCTCCACAGATGCTGCCCAACCTGCTGAGTTTTTCCAGCACTTTCCATTTTACTTTATGACAGATTTTGGAGTCAGGATGTACACTTGTTACAGGAAAACTATCTTCCAAATTGTTCTTATATTCATTGTCGATAGGTGACAGGATATTTCAGTAATGGGAAAGTCCAGTGCCAGAGGGCACAGACTCAGAATAAAAGGACGCACCTTCAAAATGGAGATGAGGAGGAATTTCTTTAATCAGAGGGTGGAGAATCTGTGAAATTCACTGCCACTGACAGCTGTGGAAGCCAAGTCATTGGGTATTTTTAAGGTGGATTAGGAAGGAGGAACGTCAAAGGTTACAAGGAGAAGACCGGAGAATGAGGCGAGAGGGGAAAATAGATCTGCCATAATTGAATGGTGGAGTAGAATCCATGGGCTGATTCTAATTGGGGCGATGCCTAATTCTGCTCTTATGTCTTATGGTGACTGGCCTAGTTAGACTTCTTGAAAAGGGCCTGTCCCACTTGGGTGACCTAATCCGCGAGTCCAGAAGAGTGTCTTCAACCTTCAAGCTCGAGGGCACTCTCCTGGAAAGCCTCGAGCTGGATCGATCGGCCGCGTTGAAACCTCGAGCTGGATCGACCGAACCGCGAGTTGCATTGATCGACCGCACACATACACACACACATAGCGAAGGTGGGGGCCAGGGAAAGCGGAGGAGCGCTGTCTGCGCGATGAAGAGGAAGGTAAACGGCTGCCACAGAGTATGGTAAGTCCTTTAGAGAGCACGGAGGGAGGGGGGGGGGAGGGGGGGGGGGGAGGAGGAGAGAAGGAGAGGAGACACTTTTAAGAAGTTTAGCAGGCATTTTACCTACCGGTAGGTCTTCCGAGGCCCTGACTGGCAATCACCAAGGTGCAGTTAAGTAGGTTAACAGCTGCAGGGAAGAAGCTGTTCCTGAACCTGCTGGTCCAGCAACGGAGAGACCTGTAGCGCCTCCCAGATGGGAGGAGGGTGGTTGGGGTGAGAGCAGTCCTTGACGATGCTGCGCGCCCTTCGCAGACATCACTAGCTCTGGACAGACTCAATGGAGGGGAGTGAGGGAACCGGTGATGCGTTGGGCAATTTTCACCACTCTCTGCAATGCTTTCCGGTCGGAGACAGAGCAGTTGCCATACCATACTGTGATCCAGTTAGTAAGGATGCTCTCGATGGCGCAGCGGTAGAAGTTCACCAGAATCTGAGGAGACAGATGGACCTTCTTTAGTCTCCTCAAGAAGAAGAGACGCTGGTGAGCCTTCTTGATCAATGTTGAGGTATTGTGGGTCCAAGAGAAGTCATCAGAGATGTTGACCCCCAGAACCCTGAAGCTGGAAACACGCTCCACCTCCGTCCAATTAATATGGATGGGGGTGTGCGTGCCACCCCTAGACCTTCAGTAGTCCACAATTAGCTCCTTGGTCTTCTTGGTGTTAAGGGCCAGATTGTTGTCAGCGCACCATGCTGTTAGGAGCTGGACCTCCTCCCTATAGGCCGACTCATCGTTGTCGCTGATGAGGCCAATCACCATTGTATCATCTGCATACTTGATGATGGTGTTAGTACCATGTACAGGTGTGCAGTCGTACGTGAAGAGGGAGTAGAGGAGAGGGCTCAGCACACAGCCCTGTCGAACGCCAGTTCAGGGTTCAGGGTGAGGGTTGAAGAGGTGTGGTTGAAGAGATCCCAAGGGGGCCCATGAGCGAAAAAGGTTGGGAACCACTGGTCTAACCTAACAGACTGGGGTCTGTTGGTTAGAAAGTCCAGTATCCAGTTGCAGAGGGAGGGGTCGATGACCAGGTCGATGAGTTTGGTGATCCGTTTGGAGGGTATAATGGTGTTAAATGCTGAGCTAAAGTCGATGAACAGCATTCTCACGTAGGTGTCTCTGTTGTCGAGGTGGGAGAGGGCGGAGTGAAGTGCCGTTGAGATGGCATCCTCCGTACTCCTGTTCTTGCGGTAGGCAAACTGATAGGGGTTCAGTGTGGGAGGTAGGCAGCCTTTGAGGTGTGCCAGGACCAGCCTCTTGAAGCACTTGGTGATGATGGGAGTAAGTGCAGCTGGGCGGAAGTCGTTGAGGCTTGCCGCAGTGGAGTGTTTTGGCACCGTGGGCACGATGGAGGTGATTTTAAGGCACGTGGGGACAGCTGCTTGGGCAAGTGACAGGTTGAAGATGTCAATCCAGACGTCTGACAGCTGCGCAGCACAGGCCCCGAGGACGCGCCCGGGGATGCTGTCAGGGCCAGCAGCTTTACGTGCATTAATCCTGCTCAGTGCCGCATGCACGACGATGGGGGTGAGTGTGAGGGACTGGTGATCAGCAGGGAGCACAGCCACAAGAACACTATCAATAATCATGAAAATAGTGATGAGAGGCAGTGTAGACCAACTGGGCAGTAATTGAGTGCATTTAATTTGCACTGTTGTTTGTGCTTATGAGAAATCCGCACAATTTCCCCACATTGCAAAAGTTGCACTGTTACAAATGTCTCCTGACACTTCAAGTTTCAAACTCTATGTCTCTCGGTAACATTTTCTCAATTGGCATGACAGATACACAGTTGCTTATTCTGTTCTCATAGGTCTAAAGACGGTATTGGGAAGTCCTGCAACAAGTACATCAAGTTCTTCCACAAAGCCAGCAAAAATTCATGGCGTGTAACGAATGACACAATTTATCCCAATATATTGACCAATCTAGAGTGTTCCCTTCACTATTCCAGTGGCAACCAACACATTATGCCAGTCTTTCAATGGACTTACACCTAGAATCAGGATAGTGTTACGTTCAGCAAACTAGCCCTTCATTACGAAAAGAAAAAAACATTGGAGATCACTATATTTGCTATTTATTAATTGATCAAAGATGCCAGTGTCCAGCTTTAAGTTTCTGGGCACTCACATCTCAGAGGACCTCACATGGTTCACCAACACCGCTGCGCTGGTCAAGAAGGCACAGCAACGACTGTTCTTCCTGAGAACATTAAAAAAGACTGGTCTGCCCCAACAGGTGCTGAAAACCTTCTACCGCTGCACCACAGAGAGCATACTAACATATGGTATCTCTGTGTGGTATCTCAGCTGCACGGAGGCAGAGAGGAGAGCTCTTCAGCGCGTCATCCACAGAGCGCAGAAGATTATTGGGACACAGCTACCAGCCTTGGAGGGCATCTACCATACACGGTGCCTCAGGAAGGCCGTCAGCACCCATAAAGACTCCTCACACCCTTGTAATGGACTGTTCGAACTACTTCCCTCTGGCAGACGTTACAAGGCCTTCTACGCCCGCACCTCCAGACTCAGGAACAGCTTCATTCCCAGAGCTATAGCAGCTCTGAACCGGCCCTGCTGAGTGCCCCCCACCCCCATGGACTGTCTCCCTCAGATGGTCACGTCGCACAGACACATCTGCAATTTGTTTTGACTGTTTTACTGTTTTAATGTTCTTTTTACAAACCATGTTCACGGGGTATCTAAATTATTTTAGTTATTTAAGTTGTGACATCGGATGGAAGCTGCATACCAAATCACGTTGCACTTATGTGCAATGACAATTAAAGATATTATTATTATTATGCGTCACATCAGAGGGCATCCAAGCATTGAAATCCAAGTCCATTATAAAGGATGAGGTTACGGAGTACTTAGAAGTTCACGATAAAATAGGCCGAAGTCAGCATGGCTTTGTGAAGGGGAGGTCTTGCTTGACAAATTTGCTGGAAGTAAATAGCAGAACAGACAATGGTGAATCAGTAGATATGAGTTACTTAAATTTTCACAAAGCCTTTGATAAGATGCTACACGTGAGGCTGCTAAGGAAGATGAGAGCCCATGGTATCAAAGGGCAGATACTAGCATGGATAGGAGGTTGGCTGGATGGCAAAAGACAGAAAGTGGCAAAAAAAAAGGGGCTTTTTCTGGTTGGCTGTCAGTGACTAGCGGAGTTCCGCAAGGCTTGGTGCTGGGGCCACTACTCTTCACGTTGTATATTTGGACGAGGGGGCCAAGTTTGCAGATGATACGAAAATAGGTGGAAGGCAGGTAGTGTAGAGAAAGCAGGAACTCTGCAGATGGAATTGAACAGGTTGGAAGAGTGGGCAGAGAAGTGGCAGAAGTGTAGCAAAGTGTGGAGTCGGGTATTTTGGTAGTAGGAATAAAGGCGTAGACTATTTGCTCAATGAGGAGAGAATCCAGAAATCGGAGATGCAAAGGGTCTTGGGAGTGCTGGAGCAGGATTCCCAAAAATTTAATCTGCAAGTTGAATCGGTAGTAAAGAAAGCAAATTCAATGCTAGTTTAAGAAAGAACTGCAGATGTTGGAAAAATCGAAGGTAGACAAAAATAGGAAGAAGGGTCTCGACCCAAAACATCGCCTATTCCTTCGCTCCATAGATGCTGCCCCACACGCTGAGTTTCTCCAGCATTTTTGTCTACCTCCAAACTCAATGCTAGCATTTATTTCAAGAGGGCGTATACCAAAACAGGGATGTAGTGTTGAGGCTCTATAAGGCGCTGATAAGGCCGTATTTGGAATATTGTGAGCAATTTTGAGCACCATATCTGAGGAAGGATGTGCTGGCTCTGGAGAGTAGGTTAATCTATGATGAGCATTTATCAGCACTGGGCCTGTGCTCGTTGGAGTTTAGAATGAGGGGGAACCTCATTGAAACATACAGAATAGTGAAAGGCTTGGATAGAGTGGATGTGGAGAGGATGTTTCCACTAGTGGGAGAGTCCAGGACTAGAGGCCATAGTCTCAAAATTAAACAATGTTCTTTTAGGAAGGAGATATGGAGAAATTTATTTAGTCAGAGGGTGGTAAATCTGTGGCATTCTACGCCACAGAAAGCTGTAGAGGCCAAGTCAGTGGATATTTTTGAGGCAGAGATACAGTGCACTCCATAATGATTGGGACAGACCTCTGTACTACACAATTTGAGATTTGTAATAGAAAAATCACGTGAGTAAAGTGCACATTGTCAGATTTTATTAAAGGCCATTTTTATACATTTTAGTTTCACCATGTAGAAATTGTAGCAATGTTTATCCATTCCCCCCCCCCCCCCCCATTTTCAGGGCACCATAATGTTTGGGACACATGGCTTCACAGGTGTTTGTAATTGCTCAGGTGTTTAATTGCTTCCTTAATGCAGGTATATGAGAGCTCTCAGCACCTCGTCTTTCTTCCATTCTTTCCATCACCTTTGGAAACTTTTATTGTTGTTTATCAACATGAGGACCAAAGTAGTGCCAATGATAATCAAATAAGCCATTATGAGTGAGAAACAGGAATAAAACTGTTAGACATCATCCAAACCTTAGGCTTACCAAAATCAACTGTTTGGTAACATCACTAAGAAGAAATAGAGCACTGGTGAGCTTACTAATCGCAAAGGATCCCCAGATCCCATTGTATTTCCCCTTTTCCCAACTTGACACCTTTTAGATAATAATCTGCCTTCCTGTTTATTATCCTTCCTGATTATTATCTAAATGGTGTCAAGTTGGGAAAAGGGGAAATACAACGGGCTGGGGATCCTTGTTCATCAGTCAATGAAAGTAAGCATGCAGGTACAGCAGGCAGTGAAGAAAGCGAATGGCATGTTGGCCTTCATAACAAGAGGAGTTGAGTATAGGAGAAAAGAGGTCCTTCTGTAGTTGTACAGGGCCCTAGTGAGACCACACCTGGTGGATTGTGTGCAGTTTTGGTCTCCAACTTTGAGGAAGGACATTCTAGCTATTGAGGGGGTGCAGCCTAGGTTCACAAGGTTAATTCCCGGGATGGCGGGACTGTCATATGCTGAGAGAATGGAGCTGCTGGGCTTGTATACTCTGGAATTCAGGATGAGATGGGATCTTATTGAAACATATAAGATTATTAAGGATTTGGACACGCTAGAGGCGAGAAACATGTTCCCGATGATGGGGAAGTCCAGAACCAGGGGCCACAGTTTAAGAATAAGGGGTAAGCCATTTAGAACAGAGATGAGGAAACACTTTTTCACACAGAGAGTTGTGAGTCTGTGGAATTCTTTGTCTCAGAGGGCGGTGGAAATCCGGTTCTCTGGATACTTTCAAGAGAGAGCTAGATAGGGCTCTTAAAGATAGCGGAGTCAGCGGATATGGGGAGAAGGCGGATACGGGGTACTGATTATGGATGATCTACCATGATCACATTGAATGGCGGTGCTGGCTCGAAGGGCCGAATGGCCTACTCCTGCACTTATTGTCTATTGTCCCCTGGCGGTCTAGGTACTGGAGGATGACATGCAGGCCCAGGTTGACTGCGTCATCCACAGATCCAAAGAATACCTCCTCACCTGTGAAACACAGTGGTGGTGGTGGTGTTATGGCCTGGGCATAGAAACATAGAAAATAGGTGCCATTCGGCCCTTCAAGCCAGCACCGTCATTCATTGTGATCATGGTTGATCATCCACAATCAGCACCCTATTGCTGATCGTCCCCTATCAATAACTCGTGCCTGCTTTCTTCCCATATCCCTTTACTCCACTAGCCCCTAGAGCTCTATCTAACTCTCTCATAAATCCATCCAGCGACTTGGCCTCCACTGTCCTCTGTGGCAGGGAATTCCATAAATTCACAACTCTCTGGATGAAAATGTTTTTTCTCACCTCAGACTTAAATGACCTCCCCTTTATTCTAAGGCTGTGGCCCCTGGTTCTAGACTCGCCCAACATTGTGAACATTTTTTCTGCATCGAGCTTGTCCAGTCCTTTTATAATTTTATATGTTTCTACAAGATTCCCCCTCATCCTTCTAAACTCTAGTGAATACAACCCTAGTCTTTTCAATCTTTCTTCATATGACAGTCCCACCATCCCAGGGATCAATCTCGTGAACCTACGCTGCACTGCCTCAATCACAAGAATGTCCTTCCTCAAATTAGGAGACCAAAACTGTACACAATACTCCAGATGTGGTCTCACCAGAGCCGTATACAACTGCAGAAGAACCTCTTTACTCCTCTACTGAAATCCTCTTGTTATGAAGGCCAACATTCCATTAGCTTTCTTCACTGCCTGCTGTACCTGTAAGCCAACTTTCAGTGATCGGTGTACAAGGACGCCCAGGTCTCGCTGCACCTGCCCCTTACCTAACCTAATCCCATTGAGATAATAATCTGCCCCCTTGTTTTTGCCGCCAAAGTGGATAACCTCACATTTATCTATATTATACTGCATCTGCCACGCATCTGCCCACTCACTCAACCGGTCCTGGTCACCCTGCAACCTCCTAACATCCTCTTCACAGCTCACACTACCACCCAGCTTTGTGTCATCTGCAAACTTGCTAGTGTTGCTCTAATTCCCTCTTCCAAATCATTAATATATATGGTAAACAGTTGCGATGCCAACACGGAGCCTTGCGGCACTCCACTTGCCACTGCCTGCCATTCTGAAAAGGACCCATTCACTCCTATTCTTTGCTTCCGGTCTGCCAACCAATTTTCTATCCATGTCAACACCCTACCCCCAATACCATGTGCTCTAATTATAGTCACTAGTCTCCTGTGCGGGAACTTATCAAAGGCTTTCTGAAAGTCTAGATACACTACATCCACTGGCACCCCTTCATCCATTTTACTTGTCACATCCTCCAAAAATTCCAGAAGATTAGTCAAGCATGAGTTCCCTTTCATAAATCCATGTTGACTTGGACTAATCCTTTTACTGCTATCCAAATGTCCCATGATTACCTCTTTAATAATTGACTCCAACATTTTTCCCACCTGGTCTGTAATTTCCTGTTTTCTCTCTCGCTCCTTTCTTGAAAAGTGGGATAACATTAGCTATCCTGCAATCCACAGGAACTGATCCTGAATCTATTGAACAAAAACAAGGGGGCATGTATGGCTGCTGGAGGTACTGGCTCACTTATCTTCATTCATGATACAACTGCTGATGGTAGTAGCATAATTAATTCTGAAGTGTAGACACATCCTATCTGCTCAAGTTCAAACAAATGCCTCGAAACTCATTGGCCGGCGGTTCATTCTACAGTGAATAGAATGGAGTTTTTCCAAAACTAAATGGTCACTTCTTGAGTGGCCAAGTCAATCACCCGATCTGAACCCAACTGAGCATGCCTTTTATATGCGGAAAAGAAAACTGAAGGGGACTAGCTCCCAAAACAAGCATAAGCTAAAGATGGCTGCAATACAGGCCTGACAGAGCATCACCAGAGAAGACGCTCAGCAACTAGTGATGTTCATGAATTGCAGACTTCATTACATGCAAAGGATATGCAACAAAATACTAAACATGACTACTTTCATTGACATGACATACAACATTATGGTGCCCTGAAATGGGGGAGCAATGTATAAACACTGCTGTCATTTCCACATGGTGAAACCAAAATGTATAAAAATGGCCTTTATTAAAATCTGACAATGCGCACTTTAACCACATGTGATTTTTTTTCTATTACAAATCTCAAATTGTGGAGTACAGCGGCAAATAAATAAACGATGGGTCTTTGTCCCAAACATTATGGAGGGCACTATAGATCGTTTTTTGATGAGTGCAAGAGTTAGAGGATATGGGAAGAAGATAGGAGAATGGGGTTAGGACGGAGAGATGGATCAGCTGTGATTGAAGTAGACTGTGACTGTGAGTGGAGTAGAGTTGATAGGCTGAATGGCCGAATTCTACTCCTATCACTTATGACCTATGAACTAATAGTACAGACACTGTGGGCCAAAGGGCCTGTTCCTGTGCTGGACTGAGCTATGTAATAACATTTATTTGTTTAATTTAGCGATACAGCACGGAAAGGCCCTTTGGCCCACTGAGTCCGTGCCGACCAGCGATCCCCGCACACTAACGCAATCCTACACACACGAGGGACAATTTACAATTATACCAACCCAATGAACCTACAAACCTGTATGTCTTTGGAGTGTGGAAGGAAACCAGATATCCCTGAGAAAACCCACGCAGGTCACGGGGAGAACGTACAAACTCCGCACAGACAGCACCTGCAGTCAGGATCGAACCCGGGTCTCTGGCGCTATAAGGCAGTAACTCTACCAACGTGCCACCGTGCCACCCATATATTCAAAGAAACATAAAATAACCCAATTTATGCATGACATTAAAAGATTTACTGTGACTTGGATTTCCAAGTTGTCATGAAGGGAAAAATCTCGAGTGTGTTGGTGGCACTTCAGGGTTCCTAGGAAATTTACACCCATTGAGATTTATGTGTTTCTTTGTAACCAATTAAAAAGGAAATCTATAAATGGCCATTAATTTGTTTTATCCTTTCGCTGGAAGCAAAATGGACACTTGCACTTTCCTTCCTGGCCAACACATCCATTACAGTAAGAAAAATGATAAAGGCCACTGGCACAACTATGGTCACAGATCTGCTACTTGTGCTCCAAAGCTCACTACTTTCCCTCGAGCCAGGATTGCAGGACAAATAATTAAAGCATTAAAAGTAAACAATAATATAAAAAGGAAAACACTGATTCAGAAAATAAATAAAAACAAGCCAGTGTAGAGCAATTTTTCCATTACAATTCTGTCCCAGTATGTACTTGCAAAATTGCTATTACAGTGGCCTAGGTGGATGGGTATAATAACAAAGCCTATGTGTATCCAAATATGAAGGCAATGATATATAATAGTGGATTTGTAATAAGAAGCAAAAACCACCTCCAGTACTTAAACACAAATAAGGTTGGTGTTCCACTATTTAATATCAAATATATTATGAGAGAAAGAGAAAGCCATTTCATGTTCAAGTATTATCAAAATATTCACAGTGCATTATATATATATATATGATTCTTTAGTTTGTAAAGTTATCATACAATATATCTTTGGTCTTGTTGAGTAAAATTTCAAATTCACCTTAATTAGAGCCACAGAGTCCAGAAACAGGTGCTTTAGCCCAACTCATTCATGCTGACCAAGATGTCTAGATAACTTATTTCATTTGCTTGGGTTTGGCTACTAATCATGTCACCTACATTCTCATTTAAATTATTTAGCTGACAAACAGTAAATTTAATGGGAGTGCTGAAAACAAGGCACCGTAGTGCCAAATGCCAAATAATTTACATTTCGGAACTAGTACAACTGTCGCCGAAACTACACTTGGTCTCACCGATGTAAAGGAGGCCACATCGGGAGCACCGAGAAAGGTCCTGACACGGAACATCAACTATCTGAGGTGCTGTTCAACATGGGTTACTCCAGCACTATCTTTTTTTTAGATTTCCAAATAATCAGATTGCAATTACTCGAGTTTTATTGTGGCCAGATTTCTAGAGATGAAATCCCATTTCTGACTGCTGCCACTTCATGACAACAGTGGATATCAAATGTAACTACAGTGCTTGCAAGCATTGTAGATACCTGTCCAATGCACATTTATTTCTTGTAGCATATTAAATGGTTGAATAGTTTAATTAGATTGTATCAATGAATTATAAAAAAACTCAAATAGTTGCTGATATCTACATTCTAATTTTGTGATGCCCATGTGAATTGTTCAGTTGAAAATTAGTATGTCTAGTGTACTTTAGAAAATCTTCCAACTTTCATTTCACTTCCACTGCAGTCCAACAGATTGCATTTTTAAGCACTTTTGTATTCCAGAATATTAAACTGAAATTTCTAATGTGATGACTTTACAGCACATCTTTTAGTCATGGTCTTTATTATATTTAGTATCAACATATGTCCAAGGTTTGAGGTCATTCTACATCCTGATGTTCAGTAATTTCTGCTTCTCGCTTTCTTGGGCAGGCTCAATTGATACTCTTCCCGTGTTGTAAAGATTCTACAATGTCCTTTTGTATTTTGCAAACTTTGCTCAATTCAACCATGAGGAAGGCAACCCTTGTAACATTGTTGCACATTCCATTATTGAATAAGGCTATTGATGAAACCCAAAATACTGCAGGTGCTACAAATATGAAATAAATTACAATTCTCGGCCTCAGAAGGCAGTGGAGGCCAATGATCGGGATGCTTTCAAGAGAGAGTTAGATAGAGCTCTTAAAGATAGCGGAGTCAGGGGATACGGCGAGAAGGCAGGAACGGGGTACTGATTGTGGATGATCAGCCATGATCGTATAGAATGGCAGTGCTGGCTCGAAGGGCCGAATGGCCTACTCCTGCACCTATTGTCTATTGGATCGGAATTGTTAACACTGTTTCTCACTTCACTGAATTTGCCTGACCTGAACGTTCCCAGTGTTTTTTGTTAATATAGCAATGTATCATTGCTGTAAGCAAGCATTAGACTGTGTCTTTGTTGTGGCCCATTTTGATCCATTTGATTGATTGAAAGATACAGCATGGTAAAAGGCCCTTCACCACACACTGACCATAGATCACCCATTCTCACTGGTTCTATGTTATCCCACTTTCGCATCCACTTCCACACACTAGAGGCAATGTACAGAGGCCATTTAAACCTACAAATCCGCAAGTCTTTGGATGTGGGTGGAAACTGGAGGGCCTGAAGGAAATTCACGTGGTCATTGGGAGAACATGCAAACTCCACACGGGCAGCACCCAAAGTCAGGATTGAACCCTGATCTCTGGCACTGTGAGGTAGCAGCTCTACCAGCTACACCACTGTGTCGACCTAAACTTAATGTAATTTTATTCAATAAACTAAAATGTTATGTGCACGAAGACTTGACAATTGGTTTAATCTATGCAGAATGTTGCTTTAAGATTAATTGATTTTATTTTCTTGTTCATTAACTGCTAAACTTGACAGTGTCACTGTCCAAACATATTGCTAATTGTATTTATAGAAGGATAATGAAATAGGAGGATAACAAAATAGAACGCAGCAAGAATGAAAGTATGAAAGTGATGAAGGCAAGTTTAATGGTTCAAAAATAAATTATTAAGAGTGGATAAAATTGTAGAGATGGTAACCATATTTGTTGCAGGCCAAAACTGCATACGTGGAGTTTGCATGTTCTTCCTCTAAGCACGTGGGTATTTCTCGGGTTCTCAGATTTCCTCCCACATCCCAAAGATTTGCAAGTTGGTAGGTTAAACAGCCACTATAAATAGCTGCTTGTGTGTAGGTAAGTGATAGAACCTGGCGGAAGTGTTGGGAATGCAATAATAATAAAATTACATTAGTGCAGGCTCAGGCAAAGTGGGTTTTCAATGGTTGGCATAGACTCAGTAGGTCAAGGAGCCTATTCCCAATTTGTATAATTTCAACTCAACCAAAAACTGGGAGGAAAAAAAAACAAAGCACTGGAGTAAATCAGCGAGTCAGGCATCTTATGTGACGGACATGGATAGGTGATGTTTTGGGTTGGAACTGTTCCAAGGCTTGTATTTATTCCAGCGATGTGATCTGACCCGCTGAGTTACTCCAGCACTTTATTTTATAAACCAGCATCTGCAGTTACTTGTCTTGAGTAGACGACTGACGCAATCCATCGCAAATATTATCTGTAATTTAAAGCTACTTCAAAAGTACATAATCAGTTATGAATTCAAGTCAAGCTTGGGAATGACTAGGGAGCCTAATTAAATAATTTCAAAAGTGTGTATCACAGGAACACGTATGTCATCTCTGCAGAAGCAGGGAATTTTTAAGAGTTTACCACATCAAACAAGTGTCCTGACAGCAGGGAGGAAAGGGTTTGTTGAAGAGAGATGGAACAGGGTATCGTCAGCATATGTCCAAGACCTTTAATTTGTATGCAGGTGATATTGTTGAAGAAAATTAGGAGAAGTTGGTAGAGATTACAACCTTGAGAAAAAGGTTACAACTCCAATAAAATAATGTAGCAAAATAACTAAGTTGTGTTAGAAGCCATGGATACATAGGAATGGTTAAAAGGCTAGAGTATGGAAAATCTGAAAGTTAAATGATGCTGCAGTATGGTAATGTAGCATGTTGGCAGATTTGGTAACTTTGGAAATGGGTCATAAAAATGGTAAATTTTCAAAATTGGGTATTTGATGAATTTGAACAATCAGCAGAAATCATATTTTCAATTCTAGCCTCCCATGCATCTCCAATTCAAGCTAGTGCCTCCAGTTCATGTATAGCATGATTAATGGCATTATAGTGCAGGTGCACAACCTTTTATCCGGAGTTCCGGAAACCGGAAAACTCCGAAAACCGGCCATTTTTACCAGGATGTCGTCTGCACACCAAAGCTCGCGTTTGGCGCCAAACTTGACCCGAAACGACCCACGGTCAACCCAGGTCTGTACTACTGTAGCGGCTGCCTCCTCCCCGGAGACCGGGGAGATACTTAAACATCTGTAAATCATTGCTTAAATGTTAGTCAGTTATTTTGGAGGGCTTTTATGTGGGGGGGGGGGGGGGGGGGGGGGGGGGGGGGTGAAGGGGGAAACTTTAATTCTTAGTCCCCTACCTAGTCGGAGAGGCGGGGAGCGGTCAATACCTTACCGGGTCGCCGTGCAGTAAGCTCCGCAGTGCTGTGGCCGCCAACTCCCAGCTGGGGCTGCGGGCGTCCGGCCGCGGCAACTCTACCCCTGGCTGCGTGGCGCTCCAAATCCAGCACGGCCCGCGGCCGGACGCCCGCAGTCCCAGCTCCGTGATGTTGTGCGTCGGCGGCCACAGCGCTCTGGAGCTTACCGCACGGCGACCCGGTAAGGCATTGCCCTCTCCCCGCTGGTATCCAGCGCTGCAATGCCGCCGACTCCCAACATCGCGGAGCTGGGGCTGCGGGCGTCCGACCGCGGGCCCCGCTGGATTTGGAGCGCCGCGCAGCCAGGGGTAGAGTTGCCGGGGTCGGAGCTCCAACCGGCGCCACCCGCAGCCGGACGCCCGCAGCCCCCAGCTGGGAGTTGGTGGCCACAGCGCTGCGGAGCTTACTGCACGGCGACCCGGTAAGGCATTGCCCGCTCCCCGCCTCTCCGACCAGGTAGGGGACTAAGAATTAAAGTTTCCCCCTTTACCCCCACCACATAAAATCCCTCCAAACTAACTGACTAACATTTATGCAATGATTTACAATGATTCCCCGGTCTCCGGGGAGGAGGCAGCCACTCCAGACTTTTCAAGCCGCCCGCGCTACCTACCTAATCTACGCTAAAAATCTTCCATTCGGTAATTCGAAAATGTCCGAAATCCGACAAGTGTCTGGTCCCAAGGCTTTCGGATAAAAGGTTGTGCACCTGTACTCTGATATTGGCTCTAGGACCTATAAATCTTCCCCAAAACTCTGACTGTTTCCTCCATGTAAAAATGCCAAAATCTTCAGTGCCCTCCATAATGTTTGGGCTAAAGACCCATCATTTATTTATTTGCCTCAGCACTCCACAATTTGAGATTTGTAATAGAAAAAAAATCATATGTGGTTAAAAGTACACACTGCCAGATTTTAATAAAGGCCATTTTTATACATTTTGGTTTCACCATGTAGAAATTACAGCAGTGTTTATACATAGTCCCCCATTTCAGGGCACCATAATGTTTGGGACACAGCAATGTTATGTAAATGGAAGTAGTCATGTTTAGTATTTTATTGCATATCCTTTGCATGCAATGACTGCTTGAAGTCTGCGATTCATGGACATCACCAGTTGCTGGGTGTCTTCTCTGGTGATGCTCTGCCAGGCCTGTATTGCAGCCATCATTAGCTTATGCTTGTTTTGTGGGCTAGTTCCCTTCAGTTTACTCTTCAGCATATAAAAGGCATGCTCAATTGGGTTCAGATCGGGTGATTGACTTGACCACTCAAGAATTTACCATTTTTTAGCTTTGAAAAACTCCTTTGTTGCTTTAGCAGTATGTTTGGGATCATTGTCTTGCTGTAGAATGAACCGCCGGCCAATGGGTTTTGAGGCATTTGTTTGAACTTGAACAGATAGGATGTGTCTATGCTCTTCAGAATTCATTATGCCAATACCATCAGCAGTTGTATCATCAATGAAGATAAGTGAGGCAGTACCTTCAGCAGCCATACAGGCACAGGCCATAACACCCCCACCACCGTGTTTCACAGATGAGGTGGTATGCTTTGGATCTTGGGCAGTTCCTTCTCTCCTCCATACTTTGCTCTTGCCATCACTCTGATATGTTAATCTTCATCTCATCTGTCCACAAGAACAAAGGTGATGGAAAGACTAGGTGCTGAGAGCTCTCTTATACTTGCATGAAGGAGGCAATTAAACACATCTGAGCAATTACAAACGCCTGTGAAGCCATGTCCCAAACATTATGGAGGGCACTGTACCTGTTGAACCATTTACTCATCTGTTCTAAAATATTCTTAAGGCCCATTGTATTTGTTACACTTCAACTGCCATATATATTTAAGTTGTTGCATGTATTTCCCAAGCTATCCATCTATCCATCTGTCACTAAAACTCTCATCTTTTTTGTTTGTATGCATGCGTGTGCGTGATATCCCAAATCCGTGGCAAAACAGTATATGAGAGCGCTACAGTTTTGGCCCACCTTACTTACCATTGCCCTGGAATAAAAATGAAACATTTTGTTCAGATTAATAGTATATTTTATGTTATTATCATTTTAAACTTTACAAAAAACACTTTTCAAACCACTTTTACACTTTCTCTGTTTAAGAGGGAACTGCAGATGCTGGAGAATCGAAGGCAGTCTGAAGAAGGGTTTCGGCCCGAAACGTTGCCTATTTCCTTCGCTCCATAGATGCTGCTGCACCCGCTGAGTTTCTCCAGCTTTTCTGTGTAACCTTTACACTTTCTCTGCCCGTCAGCCGCATTACAATGACGTCACAATGGGATCCCGAATCTCATTTACATTTTATTTAAATCGCGATTTTCAAAAAATTGTTTTAATCAAATTCTTCCATTTTCATTAACAGCTAACATTGTGTCGATGTTATTTTAAATAAAAGTGCGATTTTCATTGTGATTCTCATTTTTTAAATACATTGCAAATTTCATTGCAATGTATTTGGTGGGATAGGGGGGAGGTTTCATTTTTTTAAAACATCCCGATTTAACCGATTTTCATTGTGGGGGGGGTGGGATAGGGGGGAGGAGAGGAGTGGGAGAGCAAGCGATAGAGGGAGAGGGGGAGTTGGAGTGAAGAGGGGTTATGGAGGGAAGGTGACTGAGGGTAGGGGAAAGGAGAGGGGAGAAGTGAGAGAGGTAATGGGAGAGGGGAGAAGAGGGGAAAGAAGAGGGAGGGTGAGGGTGGAGGGGGAGTGAGTGCTGGGAGATGCAGGGGAATGAAGGAGGATAGGGATAGGAAGAAGGATGGCGAGGCACAGTTGATGGAGGGTTGCCATGATCGTGTAACAACGGGGATCACTGGCGACACAACAGGAACCCCTCAGCCGCGCCCGCGCAGTTGGGGGCTATTGGTCAGTGGTGGAATATTGCCTTGGGGGACGGGCCTAACTGGTCCACACCTGGACTAGTTTTTGAAAAAAATTCAGCATTGGTGTATGTGTTAAAAAATATTTAACAGACCCAACCTACATCCTCCATATTGCTGCTCCATATCCCACTTTTCAAGAAAGGAGCGAGAGAGAAAACAAGAAATTACAGACCAGTTAGCCTGACTTCGGTGATGGGAAAGATGCTGGAGTCAATTATTAAAGAGGTAATAATGGGGCATTTGGATAGTAGTAAAAGGATTAATCCAAGTCAACATGGATTTATAAAAGGGAAATCATGCTTGATTAATCTTCTGGAATTTTTTGAGGATGTGACAAGTAAAATGGATGAAGGGGTGCCAGTGGATGTAGTGTATCTAGACTTTCAGAAAGCCTTTGATGAGGTCCCGCACGGGAGACTGGTGACTAAAATTAGAGCACATGGTATTGGGGGTAGGGTGTTGACATGGATAGAAAATTGGTTGGAAGACAGGAAGCAAAGAGTAGGAACGAACGGGTCCTTTTCGGAATAGCAGGCAGTGGCGACTGGAGTGCCGCAAGGCTCGGTGTTGGGGCCGCAACTGTTTACCATATATATTAATGATTTGGAAGAGGGAATTAGGAGCAACACTAGCAAGTTTGCGAATGACACAAAGCTGGGTGGCAGTGTAAACTGTGAAGACGATGTTAAGAGATTGCAGGGTGACCTGGACGGGTTGAGTGGGCAGATGCGAGGCAGATGCACTACAATATAGATAAATGTGAGCTTATCCACTTTGGCGGCAAAAACAAGGAGGCAGTTTATTATCTCAATGGGGTAAGGTTAGGTAAGGGGGAGGTGCAGCGAGACCTGGGCGTCCTTGTACACCAGTCACTGAACGTTGGCGTGCAGGTAAGAGGATTTCAGTAAAGGAGTACAGAGGTTCTTCTGCAGTTGTATATGGCTCAGGTGAGACCACATCTGGAGTATTGTGTACGGTTTTGGTCTCCTAATTTGAGGAAGGACATCATTGTGATTGAGGCAGTGCAGCATAGGTTCACGAGATTGATCTCTGGGATGGCGGGACTGTCATATGAGGAAAGATTGAAAAGACTAGGCTTGTATTCACTGGAGTTTAGAAGGATGAGGGAGGATCTTATAGAAACATATAAAGTTATAAAAGGACTGGACAAGCTAGATGCAGGAAAAATGTGCCCAATGTTGGGTGAGTCCAGATCAAGGGGAACACAGTCTTAGAATAAAGGGGAAGCCATTTAAGACTGAGGTGAGAAAAAACGTTTTCACCCAGAGAGTTGTGAATTTGTGGAATTCCCTGCCACAGAGGGCAGTGGAGGCCAAGTCACTGGATGGATTTAAGAGAGAGTTAGATAGAGCTCTCAGGGCTCGTGGAATCAAGGGATATGGGGAGAAGGCAGGCACGGGTTATTGATTTGGGACGATCAGCCATGATCACAATGAATGGCGGTGCTGGCTCGAAGGGCCGAATGGCCTCCTGCTGCACCTATTTTCTATGTTTCTATGTCTCTATGTTTCTAGCATTGTGCCAAAATGAAACTCATTTCAGAGCTTCCATTATAGTTTCCCAGATATGAAAAAAATGGAAAATTGCAGTAATTTATTCTCAGCATAAAACAAATGGATAATTCACCTGAGAAGCTATTGATCAGCATTATTAACTTTGTTTATCCCACTGCAGGTGCTGCCCCAACCTACTGATTTTTTTGGGGATTTTATGTGATTTCCAGAATCTGCAGTAATAAGATTCTGAAACGTGGTAAAATCATGTTATATTAGAAAAATGAGCAACATGCAAGTCACGTACTCTTCACAGAACGACAAATTATTTTTCCTTGTATTCAGTTATCCAAAGTGACTGAATCCCTCAATGTGTCACAAGACAATGATCCTAGGCAGCAGGATTTGTTGGGATAACAAACCTCCTTTAAATCTCACACCTGTGAATTCATTACCACTCTAGACCTTAACCAATGAAATTAATGATTGATGAATGGAATTACTGAGGTGACTTAAGCATTTGAAGGGCAACTTCTGGATATAATTAATTTCAATGAATTGTTAAAATATAGACTTTGTCTTTAAACAGAACATAGTTGACTTTGCTCATCTACTGTATCCGCTGCTCCAGGTGTCAACTTCTCTACATCGGCGAGATCAAGCGCAGGCTTACCTGATCTCCCAGTTGCTCAGCACTTCAACTTCCCCTCACATTCCCAATCTGACCTTTCTGTCCTGGGCCTCCTCCATTGTCAGAGTGAGGCCCAGCTGGTAATCTGCAGGAAGGACTGTTGTACAATCAGGCATGGAGTTTTATTTTTTTCTGAATAAGATCTTGGCTCTAACGCCCAATGATCACTGAACCTACAAGTTGCATCATATTTTTAAAATATCACTGTGTACTAGATGTACTTTTTGATATAAACTACAGGTGCACAACCTTTTATCCGAAGATCCAAATAATGAAAACCTCCGAATAGCGGACATTTTTTCAGTCCTTGAAGAAAGGTCCTTGAAAACGTTCACCGAGGGTGGCCCACAGAGGTGACAGCAGAACATCCGGTCGGTCCTCGAAGAAAGGGGAACTAAATCCCCATTCATAAAAGAGAAGGTGAGGGTATATTGCGCGGGAGGGTTAATAATTGACAATATGCTGCTGTCTGCCCGCTGAGTTAAAAAGTTCCCACGGTAGACTCACGATACTCCAGCCCAGCCCCGCTCCTCCAGAGGAACACGCTCCCCAGTCGGTCCTGGAAGAAAGGGGAACTAAATCCCCTTCATAAAAGAGAAGTGGAGGGTATATTGCCCGGGAGGGTATATCGCCTACCTGGAAGAAACCGGACATTTTTTCCAGGATGTCGTCTGCACACCAAAGCTCACCAAAGCTCACGTTTGGCGCCAAACGCACGTCGCCTCTGCTGCACACGGATATAAGAGTGTGAAAATGTCGCCTTAGGGCATGTAGCCCCGCTAGGGTGACATGAGTGCAAGAGGTGATTCAATGCTGCGGTCACATTTACAAATTCAGGAATTCATTCAACACACTGCATTTCATACAGACATTTATTCTGCAAGAAAAAACTACATTGAAGACTCAAACTCGCAACCGAGGAACTGCCGTGATCAAGGTGCAAACTCGCGAACTTGCGGATATGAGCCAAGCACTCTACCACTGAGCCAGCCATTAAAATCTACGCTAAAAAATTTCCATTCCGAAGGCCGACAAATTCCGAATTACGAAAAGTGTCTGGTCCCAAGGCTGTCGGATAAAAGGTTGTGCACCTGTATCACTGTGTACTGTAACGTCCCGGCTCTGGAACTCTTTATCCATAACTGCCGCCGCGACGTCAACCGCCTCAACTTCTCCACTCCCCTGTCTCACTCCAATCTCTCCCCCCCTGAACGCACTGCCATTGAATCACTCTGCAAAAACCCAGATTGGGTTATCAAACCAGCCGACAAGGGAGGTGCCGTGGTAGTCTGGCACGTTGATCTCTACAAAGCTGAGGCCACGCGCCAACTCTCGGACACCTCCTCCTACTTACCCTTGGACCATGACCCCACTGACGAGCACCAGGCCACCATATCTAGCACCATCACCGACTTCATCAATTCCCACGCCCTGCCTGACCAAGCTTCCAACCTCATCGTTCCCAGCCCTGCACGGCCCGTTTTTACCTTCTCCCAAAAATCCACAAACCCGGCTCTCCTGGCAGACCCATTGTCTCTGCTTGTTCGTGCCCCACCGAACTCATCTCCACATACCTTGACTGCATACTATCCCCCTTGGTCAAATCCCTTCCCACCTATGTTCTAGACACATCAGGCACTCTCCGCCGCCTCCGCGCATTCCACTCTCTAGGCCCTCACCCCCTCATCTTCACCATGGATGTCCAGTCACTCTACACCTCCGTCCCCCACCAGGATGGCCTCAAAGCCCTCCGGTTCTTCCTCGACCAGAGGAGCAACCTATACCCAGCCACTGACACTCTCCTCCGCCTAGCGGAGTTGGTCCTCACCCTCAACAACTTTACGTTTGACTCCTCCCATTTCCTCCAAACACAAGGCTATGGGCAAACACATGGGCCCCAGCTACGCCTGCCTCTTTGTCGGGTACGTTGAACAATCCTTGTTCAATACGTACCAGGGCCCCATCCCCGACCTCTACCTCCGTTACATTGACGGCTGCTTTGGGGCCACCTCCTGCACCCACACACAACTGACTGACTGCATCCACTTCAACACCCTCCGCAACTCCCTTGTCAATTCTTCCCTTACCTCCCGTACCACCCCCTCCCCGGGCACTTTCCGTTGCAACCGCAAGAAATGCAACACCTGTCCCTTCACCTCCCCCCTCGACTCCATTCACAGACCCAAGCAGTCGTTCCAGGTGCGACAAAGGTTCACCTGTATCTCTTCCAACCTCATCTACTGCATCCGCTGCTCTAGATGTCAGCTGATTTACATCGGGGAGACTATGCGGAGGTTGGGCGATCGTTCCGCCGAACACCTCCGCTCAGTCCGCAATAACCTACCTGAACTCCCGGTGGCTCAGCACTTCAACTCCCCCTCCCATTCCCAATCCAACCTCTCTGTCCTGGGTCTCCTCCATTGCCAGAGTGAGCAACACCGGAAATTGGAGGAACAGCACCTCATATTCCGCCTGGGTTGCTTGCGTCCGGCTGGCATGAACGTTGAATTCTCCCAGTTTTGCTAGCCCTTGCTAACTCCTCCCCTTCCTTAACCCTCGAGCTGTCTCCTCCCAGCCCCCCGCCCTCGGGCTCCTCCTCCTCCCTTTTTCCTTCCTTCTCTTCCCCACCCCCATCAGTCTGAAGAAGGGTTTTGGCCCGAAACGTCGCCTATTTCCTTCGCTCCATAGATGCTGCTGCACCCGCTGAGTTTCTCCAGCATTTTTGTGTACCTTCGATCTTCCAGCATCTGCAGTTCCTTCTTGAACACTGTGTACTAGATAATTGTTTTCAAAACAATCTCAATGAATATTAATCTTGGTAACCTGATGTTGAAATTTTGCTGTCATTGAGTGCTTTGACATGAAATGGTCAGAAGGATGACAGATGAAGCTTAATGAGGCAATGTGTGAAGTGATGAGTTTTGGAAAACAAAATTGAGGAGGCAATGTAAATTAAACAGTGCAAAGCGATCACAGTTGTTGGAACAAAAATCTGGCTGTTTATTTATATAAATCTGTGATGCTGGTAGGACAAGCTGAGGAGATGATTTATATACCATCCAGGCTTTTCGGGGGGCACAAAGTACATAAGCAAATAAGTTGTATACAATGCAAGGTTGGCTCAGCTGCAGTAATGTGGCATTTCTGAACACCACACACGCAGGTGCAGATTTAAGGCACAGATTGACAGGTTCTCAACTAGTATGGGTGTCAGTGGTTATGGGGAATAGGCACGAGAATGGGGTTGAGAGAGATAGATCAGCCATGATTGAATGGCAGAGTAGACTTGATGGGCTGAATGGCCTAATTCTGCTCCTATAACTTATGAACCACACTAGAAGGAATATCACAAACTTGCTATGCTGGGAAATGCAAACCTCACCTTGTACAAAAGTTGTTGGAGTTCAACACTGACTACTTATGTGCATAGGATGTAGGTCCCTCATTATAGCCTGCTGTCTTTACCTAGTCTGTACCTAATCTGTTTCATAATCAAAGGAGACTAACTATTGAATGCTTGCAATGATGCCACACTATACTACCTCCATTTGTTTTCCAATGGAGATGTACACATAATTATAAATGGGATGATGTAAAGGCCTTGGAGAAAACAGCAAAGAAGAGATTTATTGGAAAAGTTATCACCAAAAGGACTTAGAAGTGCACAGACAAGAAATGTGTGATTATTTTTAGACTATAGAAGTTAAGGTTAGAATAACTGTATCACCATGATGGGACCTGACTATAGATCATAAGTATAGTAACTCGGCCATACATGCCAGAACAGTCCTAAATTGATGAGCACTGAAAGATCCAAGTGATGCATAATGGAGCACTGGCTCTGCAAAAGGCATGTGCATTTTACAAGTAATGATACACTAAATACACCCTATATTTTCTAGTAAATGTAGAGTGTAATATGGATAATATCTAACATCTGTGTAATATCTAAAAAACAATTAAAATTATGCTTGGGTATTAATAGGAATATTCAAAAGTCTCAAAACCTGCCAGTCCAGCAACACAAGTGCAGGATAATTGGAGTTTTGCTGTACTTGGAGAATTGGTTACCTCCTTAGCTGCCTCATTAGACTCTGCACCATGCAGCCCTCAAAGCAAGATCTCTTGGCACCAACAACCCTCCCTCTTGATGCTATGCTTGGCAGATGAGAAGTACAGCTGGTTCAGCTATTTATGCGCTATTTGCATTATGTCAGAATAATTGCTTACAACGCGATTTCTATCAGGAACGACAGAACCACCTAAAAGTTATTTTTGAAATTAACAAGCAGAAAAAAAAAATCACTAATAAATCCAGGGAAAATAAATTATTTTGATGAAACCTCCCACTACCATCAGTAATCAGACAACATTGCTTTTCAAGAGCACAGTTTTACTATAATGCTGCTATAACGCACGTTTTGATTACAAGATCGAGGTATTAAGGAACACACAAGTCTAATTGGTTTTACAACACAATTTCTACTGGGAACAAGGGAACCATTTAAGTTACTTTGGAAATTGACAAATTGAAAAAGAAATCTGAAGAAAATAAATGTTCATGTATCCTTCCCCTCTCAGCAGTCATCGGGCGCCATTGGCTCTGAAGAGCTCAGTTCACGGATGGCCATTGACATTGACAAGCAATCACTTCTATTGACACTTGTGCAATTAAAAAATGTAATTTACTGCCTTTAGTATTTTTAGCTTTAAGTAACAAAAATAAACTTGTGGCTATCTATATTTTTGAAAAGGAAAATCCTGCAGGAAAAATAAGTTCATTAATGCAACTCTGAAACTCTCTAGCCTCAACCCCCTTTTACCCATTAAGATAATAGTTTTTATAACATGTGTTCTATAACACAAGGTTTCTTCGGATCTCAACTATAGCAGAACTACCCATGTAAATAATCGCAACAATTAACATTTTTATATCATTCTCCCCACCTCCTGACCAAATTTGATTACATAGAACAGTATAGCACAGGACAGACCTTTTGACCCACAATATATGTGCCGAATATGAGGCTAATTTAAACTAATCTGTCTGCACGTGATCTCAATCCCTCCATTTTCCACATATCCATCTAAAAGCCTCTTAAATGCCACTATTGTATCTTCCTTGGTAGCACGTTCCAGCAACCAGCAATCTAAAACGGTTTCCCCGCACATCTCTTGAGGTTTGCCCCATTCACCATTCAAGCTATGCCCTCTGGTCAGAGGCCTGGGCTCAGTTTACATATTCTGCTTACAGACCACATTTCTAATTCTATTAATTCACAGGATGTGGCTGTCATAGCAGCTACGAGTCAACCACATTGGTGGGTCTGAAGACACAAACAACATTAGGTTTGCATGACATAGACTGAAGTCTACAAAGATGATGGTGAGGGCTAATTTGCCAGGCGGGGCTGTAAATGGATGAAAAGCAAAAAGAAAAAAGATATAATGCTGCAACTATTTTGACTCCAGAATTAAGGGACAGAAGTTTACGGGTAACATGAGGGGGAACTTCTTTACTCAGAGAGTGGTGGCGGTGTGGAATGAACTTCTAGTGGAAGTGGTGGAGGCAGGGTCGTTGGTATCATTTAAAAATAAATTGGATAGGCATATGGATGAGAAGGGAATGGAGGGTTATGGTACGAGTGCAGGCAGGTGGGACTAAGGGGAAAAAAGTTGTTCGGCACGGACTTGTAGGGCCGAGATGGCCTGTTTCCGTGCTGTAATTGTTATATGGTTATATGGTTAACTAAGAAATACAAAGAAGAATGTTTGCTGGAAATCTAAAAGGAGAATACTTGGAAAGCCAACCAAGTATTGGCAGCATTTGTTTAGAAAGAAAGAAATAAGTTACATCAGAATCTCTCTGGGGTTAAAAAGTAAAATGCTGCAAATGCCTCTAAACAAACAACAATTGGAAATATTGTAAACACTCAGAAGGCCAGACAGCATCTATAAAAGAGTGAGCTAACATCCCACCAAGAAAGATCAATGATCCAGATCATAAACCTGCCCTGACCCGTCCCCCACCAAAGCTCCAAAAAGCACTGACTGACCCATCCAGGATTCCCATCATTTACTGATGGTTCAAGTTATGACAAACCAGAAGAGCAGAACAGAAATGATTGAATTCAATCCTCAGCCCCGAGGGGAATAGCACACCTAGAGGTGAAATGTTGTTCAGTGTTGTTTTTCAAGCTTAAATTAGCCCTTGCATTCCCTCGCTCTCCATCCCTCCCCCACCCTAGTCCCCCTGCTAGTTTCACTGTTCATATCCCTTCTTTGTCACCTCCTCCACAGCAAACAATGGATCATTGTTGGCTCCTTGGCTATCAGTGCCGGCTCTGATTTGTTCTGTACCTTTTCATATCTCTAGTTTCACTCACCTGACTCTCAGTCTGAAGAAGGGCCTCAACCCGAAACATCACCTATTCCTTTTCCTGACCCACTTAGTTACTGCAGCATTGTGTATTTCTTACTTTGGCTTTTGCTGGATTGGAATAGTGCAAGTGACCAAAGGCTGAAGTACAAATGGGACAGAGAATTGAAGAAACAGGCAATTTAAGGGTAACTGCAATGGTAGGAAGATAGAGATCTCTGGAGTGGGCTGAGTAACCAAACTAAGGGACTGGTCAGTTAATGTGCAGTAGCAGACATTTAAAGAGCTAATTAATTATGCTTATATGAAATTTATCCCAATAAAAAGACAGATCCCAGCAGAAAAAGGGAAAATAAATTGTCATAGACTTAAGTCATAGGCTGCATGGTGGCACAGTGGTAAAGTTGCTGCCTTACAGTGCCAGAGACCCAGGTTCGATCCTGACGAAGGGGGCTTATCTGTACGGAGTTTGGATGTTCTCCCTGTGACTTGCACAAGTTATCTCCGGTTTCCCCCCACACTCCAAAGGCGTACAGGTTTGTAGGTTAATTGGTTTGGTTTAATTTTAAATTGTACCTAGTGTGTGTGTAGGATAGTGTTAGTGTGCTGGGATAGCTGGCCGGTGCCGAAGGTCCCATTTTCAAGCTGTATCTAAACTAAACTAGACTGGAGGATATAAAATGGCAAAGGCTAGTATTAGACAAGAGGAATGTGAATTTTACAAGAATCAGCAGAAACACCAACAGGTTCATGAGGGAGAAAATTTGCAAGTAACAACAAAACAAATAGCAAGGATATTTACAGATATATAAAATGCAGGTTTCAGGGTGAGTGTGGGATGCCTAGAGATTGAGACTAGGCAATTAATACCAGTAAACAAGGAAATATCAGAGAGTTAAAACAATAATTAAATTAAAGCGGTCTCCAAAAGCTCACTTGTGTGTGAACTCTTGTGCTTTCTGATTTTGTTTCCAAATTCAATGTCCTGCAATGCCTAATTTATGCTACTTTCTTGAGTCTGAACAGATCCATGGGCTATTTATTTGTACAAAGCAATAGCGCTGTATAGGATATAGTATAGGTCTGAAGAGGGGTTTCGACCCGAAACGTTGCCTATTTCCTTCGCTCCATTGATCCTGCATCACCCGCTGAGATTCTCGAGCATTTTTGTATACCTACGATTTTCCAGCATCTGCAGTTCCTTCTTTCGCGCTGTATATAATATTGTGATTGAGACCACTGTAATCCAATTAACTTAATAATATCTTTGTTTAAGAAGGAACTGCAGATGCTGGAAAATCGAAGGTAGACAAAAATGCTGGAGAAACTCAGCGGGTGAGGCAGCATTTATGGAGTTAAAAGTTGGGGTCCGTTGCAGGTCTGGGTGAATGAGGCCCGAAGTTTCGGGAGAGTCAAAGTAAAAAATAGAGTTGGGGTCAATAATATCTAGCCATTTCACTGTTTCATGTATCCTGCTTGCCATTTTCTTTTACATATTACCCATTTTTCTTAAGTATTCCTTGGAATGAGGTGATACAGTAGAACCCTTCAAGGAATTGGCAAAAAATGCAGCTCTATAACAGGATTTTAGATATGCGACTTCAGTATGAGATAGGGGTGGGAGATTGCAACCTTCACGTGGTCCACCGTTTCGACAAATGCAATCAACCTGGCGCGCACAAACAGAAGATCAAACAGAACAAGTTGTATTACAACTTGAGGCTGTGCACGCCATTCGCAAGAAGAAGAAGGATGAGATTTAAATTTCTAAATTGCTTACACTAATTATAATCCCCGCCATTTTCTCTGCATGCATGAAAATTAATCTTTCATATTTGTCAGCAGTATCTATCTTACCCAATGTGTAGGAATGAACTGCAGATGCTGGTTTACACAAAGAATAGACACAAAATGCTAAAGTAACTCAGAGACGGGCTGCATTTCTGGATAAAAGGAATGGGTGACGTTTTGAGTCGAGACCCTTCTTCAGACAGTTGAAGGGACTCGACCCCAAATATTCCTTCTATCCAGAGGTGCTGCCTGTCCCGCTGAGTTACTCCAGCATTTTGTGTCTATCTTACCCCGTTAAGGTATCACTAGAGCCAGGATTTTGCCATAAATGCCATGTGCTTCATGCCTATTTTGATGATTTCACCAAGATAATGCCTTTTTCCACAATCAAGTGCCGAAATCAGCCTTTTTTTGCCGTTTTGCTGAAAGGTCGTGCTATTTTCTTTAGTTGTATCGTGATTGCAATGACGTTTTCTATGTTAACACGTTAATATTAATAAGTTAACATGTTAACATGGTTTAACTTACAAGACAATTTCCACCACCGGGGCAAAACCAGGGGCGCCACCGTCAGTCATTCATTCGTTCGTGCCGCTGCCCGCTGCTTCAGTCTTCTCCAAGATCAATTTAAGAAAGAACTGCAGATGTTGGAAAAATTGAAGGAAGACAAAAAATGCTGGAGAAACTCAGCAGGTGAGGCAGCATGTATGGAGAGAATGAATAGGCGACGTTTCAGGTCGAGACCCTTCTTCAGACTGATATGGGGGGCGGGCAGGAAAAAGAAAGGAAGAGACGGAGACAGTAGGACTAATTTGAGGAAGGAAATTCTTGCTATTGTGCAGCGTAGGTTTACAAGGTTAATTCCCGGGATTGTGGGACTGTCATATGCTGAGAGAATGGAGTAGCTGGGCTTGTACACTCTAGAGTTTAGAAGGGGATCTCATTGAAACATATAAGGTTGTTAACATATAAGATTGTTTCCTGCCTCTTGGACACACTAGAGGCAGGAAACATGTTCCCGATGTTGGGGGAGTCCAGAACCAGGGGCCACAGTTTAAGAACAAGGAGTAAGCCATTTAGAACGGAGACGAGGAAACACCTTTTCTCACAGAGAGTGGTGAGTCTGTGGAATTCTCTGCCTCAGAGGACGGTTCTCTGGATGCTTTCAAGAGAGAGCTAGATAGGGCTCTTAAAAATAACGGAGTCAGGGGATATGGGGACACGGCAGGAACTGGGTATTGATTGGGGATGATCAACCATGATCACATTGAATGGCGGTGCTGGCTCGAAGGTCCAAATGGCCTACTCCTGCACCTATTGTCTATAGAAAGAAGGCTGGGAATGGGGAGGGGAAGAAGACAAGGGCTATCCAAAATGAGAGAAGTCAATGTTGATGTAAACAACCCAAGCGAAATACCCAAGCTTGTCTCCTCACTACATTTACTGCTGGCTCCAGTTGCAAATCTGAGTTTGAGTGATCTGTGCAAGGCATTCATTGATGCTGTAATTCCACTGTAGAAATTGGAAAACAAATCTCTCAGAGGTTTTTAGAGAGATACACAGAGGAACATAGACCAAGCAAGTCATCATTACGAAAAAATTATGTTGACAGCAACTTCAACATTGTTGTGCAGAAAATTAGAGATGAAGTTACATGCTATAAAATATGGATCTCAATAGACGAGACAACTGATGTTGTGGGGAGATATATTACCAATGTGGTCATCGGTACACTGGAGGCAGGTCAACTATCAAAGGAGTATTTGTTGACTTCGGAAGTATTGGAGAAGTCAAACAGCTCAACTATTGCTCAATTGTTTACATCTTCACTTGCTGTACTTGGGCCAGAAGGTATAAAACATGAGAATGTTCTTCTGTTTGTGACTGATGCCGCTCCGCACATGAAAAAAGCTGCTCGTGCTCTTAAATTTTTATTCCCAAAAATGTTGCATTTGACATGCTTAGCTGAAGGACTTCATAGAATTGCCAAGCACATACGGAGCTTGTTTCCAAATGTCGATCGCCTAGTTTCCAATGTCAAGAAAATTTTTCTCAAAGCACCATCATGTGTGCAGTTGTTCAAGGAAATGGCACACGAGATTCCGCTACCTCCTTAGCCCGTTTTGACTAAGCGCGGTACATTGGTCTCTGCTGTACTCTACTATGCTGCAAATTTTGAAAAGATAAAATAAATCATCAACTGTTTTGACAAAGAAGAATCTGCTGCAGTCAGGATCGTCAGTGAAATCATGCAGCAAAAGTCCCTCCACCGCGATCTTGTGTTTATTGCTTCCAATTTTGCAAACTTCCCATGAGCTATCACTTCCCTTGAGAAACGCGGAGAAATATTAGTGAATAACTTGCAGGTTTTCAACAAAGTAACTGACGATATTCGTAAAGTTCCTGGCGATGTAGATAAAGACATATAAGGAAAATGTGAGAGAGTGATTTTAGCTAACAAAGATCATGAAGATACAAAACATAGCTAAAGTTCCCAGAGGTAGTTGTAATGCATAAGATATCGACATGAATATAGTGTCTGTAGCTTGTTTCGGGTATGCACCAGTGACCTCAGCTGCAGTAGTAAGAGGTTTTTCAGAGCTGAAGCATATTCTGTCTGACAGATGGCATAGTTCAGACAGAACACCAGATAGTTTGAAAAGAATGCTAGTAATTATGTGCAACGAGGCAACTTTGGTTATTAAATGTAGTATACCTTTATATTATCATTTTTAACCATATTTTGGTGGAGGAAATAGATGCCTTTTTATGCCTTTTTGTCAATTTTTGTGCTTTTTTTGTAATTTTATTATGCCTTTTTAGCCAGCCTATTTCAGAGTTTTTTTGTGCATAAATATCCTGGCAGTAGTTATCACTAACAGAAGAATACTGTACAGGCGCTTTAGAAACATAGAAACATTGAAAATAGGTGCAGGAGTAGGCCATTTGGCACTTCGAGCCTGCACCGCATTTCAATATGATCATGGCTGATCA
Organism: Leucoraja erinaceus; assembly: GCF_028641065.1. Taxonomy (NCBI): domain Eukaryota; kingdom Metazoa; phylum Chordata; class Chondrichthyes; order Rajiformes; family Rajidae; genus Leucoraja; species Leucoraja erinaceus. The sequence continues at coordinate 54,784,425 of NC_073380.1, forward strand.
TCCAACTCAATATCCCGTACCTGCCTTCTCTCCATACCCTCTGATCCCCTTAGCCACAAGGGCCACATCTAACTCCCTCTTAAATATAGCCAATGAACTGGCCTCGACTACCCTCTATGGCAGAGAGTTCCAGAGATTCACCACTCTCTGTGTGCAAAAAGTTCTTCTCCTCTTGGTTTTAAAGGATTTCCCCCTTATCCTTAAGCTGTGACCCCTTGTCCTGGACTTCCCCAACATTGCGAGCAATCTTCCTGCATCTAGCCTGTCCAACCCCTTAAGAATTTTGTACGTTTCTATAAGATCCCATCTCAATCTCCTAAATTCTAGAGAGTATAAACCAAGTCTATCCAGTCTTTCTTCATAAGACAGTTCTGACATCCCAGGAATCAGTCTGGTGAACCTTCTCTGCACTCCCTCTATGGCAATAATGTCCTTCCTCAGATTTGGAGACCAAAACTGTACGCAATACTCCAGGTGTGGTCTCACCAAGACCCTGTACAACTGCAGTAGAACCTCCCTGCTCCTATACTCAAATCCTTTTGCTATGAAAGCTAACGTACCATTCGCTTTCTTTACTGCCTGCTGCACCTGCATGCCTACCTTCAATGACTGGTGTACCATGACACCCAGGTCTCGCTGCATCTCGTCCTTTCCCAATCGGCCACCATTTAGATAATAGTCTGCTTTCCCGTTTTTGCCACCAAAATGGATAACCTCACATTTATCCACATTATACTGCATCTGCCAAACATTTGCCCACTCACCCAGCCTATCCAAGTCACCTTGCAGTCTCCTAGCATCCTCCTCACAGCTAACACTGCCCCCCAGCTTAGTGCCATCCGCAAACTTGGAGATATTGCTTTCAATTCCCTCATCCAGATCATTAATATATATTGTAAATAGCTGGGGTCCCAGCACTGAGCCTTGCGGTACCCCACTAGTCATTGCCTGCCATTGTGAAAAGGACCCGTTTACTCCTACTCTTTGCTTCCTGTTTGCCAGCCAGTTCTCTATCCACATCAATACTGAACCTCCAATGCCGTGTGCTTTAAGTTTGATTACCAATGTCTTATGTGGGACCTTGTCGAAAGCCTTCTGGAAGTCCAGATACACCACATCCACTGGTTCTCCCCTATCCACGCTACTAGTTACATTCTCGAAAAATTCTATAAGATTCGTCAGACATGATTTACCTTCCGTAAATCCATGCTGACTTTGTCCAATGATTTCACCACTCTCCAAATGTGCTGCTATCCCATCTTTAATAACTGACTCTAGCAGTTTCCCCACTACCGATGTTAGACTAACTGGTCTGTAATTCCCCGTTTTCTCTCTCCCTCCCTTCTTAAAAAGTGGGGTTACATTTGCTACCCGCCAATCCTCAGGAACTACTCCAGAATCTAAAGAGTTTTGAAAGATTATTACTAATGCATCCACTATTTCTGGAGCTACTTCCTTAAGTACTCTGGGATGCAGCCTATCTGGCCCTGGGGATTTATCGGCCTTTAATCCATTCAATTTACCCAACACCAATTCCCGACTAACCTGGATTTCACTCAATTCCTCCAACTCCTTTGACCCGCGGTCCCCTGCTATTTCCGGCAGATTATTTATGTCTTCCTTAGTGAAGACGGAACCAAAGTAGTTATTCAATTGGTCCGCAATATCCTTGTTCCTCATGATCCACTCACCTGTTTCTGACTGCAAGGGACCTACATTTGTTTTAACTAATCTCTTTCTTTTCACATATCTATAAAAACTTTTGCAGTCAGTTTTTATGTTCCCTGCCAGTTTTCTTTCATAATCTATTTTTCCTTTCCTAATTAAGCCCTTTGTTCTCCTCTGCTGGTCTCTGAATTTCTCCCAGTCCTCCGGTATGCTGCTTTTTCTGGCTAATTTGTACGCATCATCCTTCACTTTGATACTATCCCTGATTTCCCTTGTTATCCACGGATGCACTACCTTCCCTGATTTATTCTTTTGCCAAACTGGGATGAACAATTTTTGTAGTTCATCCATGCAGTCTTTAAATGTCTTCCATTGCATATCCACCGTCAACCCTTTTAGAATTAATTGCCAGTCAATCTTGGCCAATTCATGTCTCATACCCTCAAAGTTACCTTTCTTTAAGTTCAGAACCATTGTTTCTGAATTAACAATGTCACTCTCCATCCTAATGAAGAACTCAACCATATTATGGTCACTCTTGCCCAAGGGGGCACGTACAACAAGATTGCTAACTAACCTTTCCTCATTACTCAATACCCAGTCTAACATAGCCTGCTCTCTCGTTGGTTCCTCTACATGTTGATTTAGATAACTATCCCGCATATATTCCAAGCAATCCTCTTCCTCAGCACCCCTGCCAATTTGATTCACCCAATCTATATGTAGATTGAAGTCACCCATTATAACTGTTTTGCCTTTGTCGCACGCATTTCTAATTTCCTGTTTGATACCATCTCCAACTTCACTACCACTGTTAGGTGGCCTGTACACAACACCCACCAGCGTTTTCTGCCCCTTAGTGTTTCGCAGCTCTACCCATACCTATTCCACATCCTCCAAACTAATGTCCTTCCTTTCCATTGCATTAATCTCCTCTCTAATCAGCAACGCTACCCCACCTCCTTTTCCTTTCTCTCTATCCCTCCTGAATATTGAATATCCCTGGATGTTCAGCTCCCAGCCTTGGTCACCCTGGAGCCATGTCTCCGTGATCCCAACTATATCATAGTCATTAATAGCTATCTGCACATTCAACTCATCCACCTTATTACGAATGCTCCTTGCATTGAGACACAAAGCCTTCAGGCTTGTTTTTACAACACTCTTACCCCTTATACAATTATGTTGAAAAGTGGCCCTTTTTGATTTTTGCCCTGGTTTTGTCTGCCTGCCACTTTTACTTTTCACCTTGCTACCTATTGCTTCTACCCTCATTTTACACCCCTCTGTCTCTACGCTCACACATTTAAGAAACCCTTTCCCTTTAACTCCATCCTCCACTATCCCATTCGATACCCCACCCCCCTTATTCAGTTTAAAACCACCCGTGTAGCAGTGGCAAACCAGCCTGCCAGAATGCTGGTCCCACACCTGTTAAGATGCAATCCGTCCCTTTTGTACAGTTCCCCCTTACCCCAAAACAGATCCCAGTGATCTAAGAATCTAAGTCCCTGCCCCGTGCACCAGTTCCTCAGCCACACGTTCAGGTCCCGTATCTCCCTGTTCCTGCTCTCGCCAGCACGAGGAACTGGAAGCAAACCGGAGATAACAACCCTGGAGGTCCTGCTTTTCAGCATTTTTCCGAGCTCTCTAAAGTCACGCTGCAGAATATTCATCCCCTTCTTTCCGACATCGTTTGTGCTGACATGCACTACCACTTCCGGATGTTTACCTTCGCCCTTGAGGATTTTCTGCACTCTATCCGTGACATCCTGTGACAGGGAGGAGGACGTGTGACAGGGAGGAGGTCCAGCACTTAGCAGCATGGTGCGCTGACAACAACCTGGCCCTTAACTCCAAGAAGACCAAGGAGCCCATTGTAGACTTCAGGAAGTCCAGAGGCGGCACGCACACCCCCATCCACATTAACGGGACGGAGGTGGAACGTGTTTCTAGCTTTAGGTTCCAGGGAGTCAACATCTCCGATGACCTCTCTTGGACCCACAATACCTCTACTCTGATCAAGAAGGCTCATCAGCGTTTCTTCTTCCTGAGGAGACTGAAGAAGGTCCATCTGTCTCCTCAGATCCTGGTGAACTTCTACCGCTGCACCATCGAGAGCATCCTTACCAACTGCATCACAGTATGGTATGGCAACTGCTCTGTCTCCGACCGGAAGGCATTGCAGAGGGTGGTGAAAATTGCCCAACGCATCACCGGTTCCACGCTCCCCTCCATTGAGTCTGTCCAAAGCAAGCGCTGTCTGCGGAGGGCGCTCAGCATCGCCAAGGACTGCTCTCACCCCAACCATGGACTGTTTACCCTCCTACCATCCGGGAGGCGCTACAGGTCTCTCCGTTGCCGAACCAGCAGGTCGAGGAACAGCTTCTTTCTGGCGGCTGTCACTCTACTCAACAGCGTACCTCGGTGACTGCCAATCACCCCCCCCCCGGACACTTATTATTTTTTTATTCAAATCGTTTGCTATGTCGCTCTTCAAGGGAGATGCTAAATGCATTTCGTTGTCTCTGTACTGTACACTGACAATGACAATTAAAATTGAATCTGAATCTGAATCCTGGATCCTGGCACCAGGACGGCAGCACACCATCCTCGCATCCCGTCTGTTGCCGCAGAAACCCCTGTCCGTACCTCTCACAATGGAGTCTCCCACTATAATGGCCTTGCCTGCCTTAGGCTTTTTGGTTTTGGCTTAACAGCCCTATTCGCATCGCAAGCCAGTCCATGATTCCTGAGTTCACTTTATTCATTTAGAGTCATACAGCACGAAGTATGGTTTACCAAATGTAACTGATTGAGAACTAAAGCAAATCAATCTTGAAAAAGTTAAAGCTTTCCCCAAAATCAAAGTCTTGAAATGCTTGTCATGTGCTCCAAAAATAAGAACATTGAGATCTAATTAGGTTGATAAGAATATTTATCAAGGGCAGCAGATGTATCCTAACTCTTCCAAAAAGTATCATCTGGATGTATCACTCGGTCTTTGATCTGGTTCACTAACCCATTTTAATTTCTTCTCACCCGCTTCTAGCTTTCTTTTACCCCCCCCCCCCCCCCCTTCCCCCCCACGAGGAAGGGTCATGACTCAAAACATCACCTATCAATATTTTCCAGAGACTTTGCCTGTCCTGCCAAGTTACTCCAGACCTTGTGTCCTTCTGTGTATTAACCAATATCTGCAGTTCCTAGTTTCCATTAACTCAAGAGTACAAATCTGCACACAATCAATCTACTACATAGAAAGGAAGTCTAATGAGCCCAATTATTTTGTTACTTTATTGTCACGTGTACCGAGGTAAAGTGAAAAATGTCTGTTACTTTTTGCAACAGAAATAAAGGACGAGAATTTCTCAAGCAACTTGATGCAGAGACAGGTACCTGGTGTTAGTAATTATGACCTTGTTAAATATCCAAGTGTAATCAAGTAGGGAGGGGTTTTTTTCCCACTCACCTACGATCAACAGAGGGTGCTTTTATGCAAAATTCATCTCCATGTATTTAAACAGAACAAATTTATCAATGCACATGTAAAACAGTCTGTAAAATGGGGAACCACCAATCCACGTTACTGAACTGAAGATAGGCACAAAATGCTGGAGTAACTCAGCGGGTCAGGCAGCATCTTTGGAGAAAAATAGGTGAAGTTTGAGGTTGGAAACCTTCTTCAGAAGACCAGAACAAAACAGAGCCAACAACAGATGACCTCAGGAAGGTTGGAGCCCATAATGGTCCATTGTTGGCTTGGGAAGATGTGCTAATAACACGGATACAAGGATGTGAACAGTGGAACTGGTAATACGACTAGGGTGGTGGAGGGGATGGGGAAATAGGGGTCTTGTTCTCTTCCTCCCCCATCCACCCGAGACATCAATTCCTTCACTCTTTTCATGCACTTGTCCAAATGTCTTTTAAATGTTGTTATTGTACTCACCTCAGTCACTTCCTCTGGCAGTTTGTTCTATATATATTGTTCAGTGTGAAAATGTTTCCCCTTTGGTCCCTTTTAAATATTTTGCTCCTCGCCTCAAAACTATTTTGAGTTTGAGACACGCATACCTTGAGGAATATACTTCACCATACATCTCCACTCATGATTTTTCAAACTATGTAAGATTATTCCCCATCTTTCTGCACTCCAGGGAACAAAGTCCCTGTTTATCCAGCCTCTCAAGCCCTCCAGAACTGGTAACAACCTGAAAACTCTTGTTCCCACCCTTTCCAGTTTTCTATAGCTGAGCAGTTAGAACTGTACACAGTACTCCAAATGTGGCTTTACCAATGCGTTGTACAGCTGTAACACAGCAACCCAACTTCTGTACTTAATTGATGAAACAAGAATGCAGAAACTAAGAACTGCAGATACTGGTTTGTACCAAAGATAAACACAAGGTGTTGGAGTAACTCAGCAGGTCAGGCAGCATCTCTGGAAAAACTATGAGTGACATTTAGTGTTGGGGAACCTTCTTCAGAAGGCAAGCATGCCACAGGTCTGTTTCATCACCCTATTCAGATAATCTTCAGGTAACTATATATACTGTACCTCTAGGTCTCTATCCTACAAGAGTCTCCAAGGCCGTACAATTTACTGTGCAAGTCCTGCCCTGGTTTGTCTTACCAAAATGCACAGCTGATCAAGTTCCCATTTTAATCTTGGATAACTTTCTTCACTGTCCACTATACCACCAAATTTATTGTGATCAAAAATACTAACTATGCCACCTACATTCACATCTAATCATTAATATACATAACGAACAACAGTGGACCCAGCACAAATCTATTGGCACACCACTCATTGCAAGCTAAAAAAACAACCCTCTACTGCACCACCACCCTCCTACCTTCAAGCTAATTTTGTATTCCATTGGTTACTTCAACCTGAATCCCAGGTTAGTTCAACCTGAAAACTTCGAGACTGGCCTGCTATGCGGTCCCTTTCAAATGCCTTGCTAAACGCCGCATAGACAATGTCTACCACACTGTTCCCCCTCATCATTAATATTTGTCACCTCTTCAAATTATGCAATTAAATTTGAGATAACTTCCCATGCACTGAGCTGTGCAACTATCCCCAATCAGTCTTAGCATTTCCAAATGCATGTAGATCCTGTCTAAAATCGAAAATAATTTGGCAACAGAATAATATTATCACAGAGGTTTTGTTGAATGCCAGATTTTTAGATGCTATGCACATTATTAATGTTTAATGAAACATCTGGATCCAACTATACTGGCTACAGAATCCACAAAGAGCTGACCACCACAAAACTTGCCAGACCCAATATCATTATTGACCCTCATTATTAAATGAACTTCACAGCAGCTTCATTCACAGATTCAGTGGAAGGTCACAAATTCATAGCTAATCTTGTCACATCAACTTCAAGTTTAACAAAGCTTAAACGCCACTGCAGCAAAGGACTTTGCAAGTACTTTTAGTAAAAGGCTTGGGTCAATGTTTAACATGCCAAGCCTTACATTCATTTATCATTCATGATGCAATTAGCGAACTTAAATGCTTCCAACAAGCTCAATTTCCAGATACTATCGGCACCACATATTATCCTCTTCCAAACCAAATTCTCTCACATTAATTACTCCTTAAATGGATTTAGGTAGATCCTTAACTGTATGCAATCTGTAACATTTGTTTCAGATAGATTTCATACTGTAAAATACCTTCCACTTCGGGAATGAGAATGACTTGCTCCTACTCCAGTTTCATTACCGAGGCTAAACTGGGACCCACAAACTCTGCCACAATGGAACAGTGTCACAGTGGTGCAGCTGGTAGAGCTATTGCCCCACAGTGTCAGAGACCCGGGTTCGATCCAGACATTGGGTGCTATCTGTGTGAGTTTTGCACTTTCTCCCTGTGACCATTTGCTTTCCTCCAGGTGCTCTGGTTTCCTACTACATAGTAATATAGCGTGGAAAGAGGCTCTTCAGCCCAACCCATCCATGCTGACCTCCAAACCTTTCTAATGTATGTACCTGTCCAAGTGTCTTTCAAATGTGGTTAAGAAGTTTAAGAAGGAACTGCAGATGCTAGAAAATCGAAGGTACACAAAAATGCTGGAGAAACTCAGTGGGTGCAGCAGCATCTATGGAGCGAAGGAGATAGGCAACATTTTGGGCCGAAACGTTGCCTATCTCCTTCACTCCATAGATGCTGCTGCACCCGCTGAGTTTCTCCAGCATCTTTGTGTACTTTCAAATGTGGGTATTGTTCACTCAAGACGAGTCAAGAGTACCTCAACTACCTCCTCGAGCAGCTCATCCCATGTACCCACCACCCTGTGAAGAAATTGCCCCTCAAAGTCTTATTAAGTCTTTCCCTCTCATCTTAACCATCCATCTGGTTCTTGATTTCCCTACCCTGGGTAAAAGACTGTGCTTTCACCCTATATATTCCCCTCTTGACTTTGCACATCTCTATAAGATCACCCCTCAGCTTCTTGTGCTCCAAAGAATAGTCCTAAACTGCACAATCTCCCCATGTAGCTCAGTCCCTTAAGTCCTGTCAACATCCTCATAAATCTTCTCTGCACTCTTTCATCTTTATGACATCCCAAAAACCATGCAGGTTTGCAGGTTAATTGGCCTCAGTAAATTTGCTCCAAGTCTGTAGGGAGTGAATAAGAAAGTGGGATAACATAGAACTAGTGTGAAAAGGTGATCGATGGTCAATGTAGGCCTGGTGGCCCGAAGGATAGTTCCATTTAGTAACGCCTAAACTAAAACACATATTTAATGGGGTGGGTCTGTGGAGAGTATAGAATTTTGTAGTGTTTACACTTACCGGCCTGACAAATGAACTTGAGGTTCTCAAAGCCATTCCAAATACTCCTCCATTTTTAGTAGAAATAAGCTAAGGAATTTGTATGACTTTGTCAGGGCAAAACACTTTAAAGATTTTGAGAACATTGAAGGACGGTGCCGCAGTGGCAGAGTTGCTGCCTTACAGCACCAGAGACCCTGGTTCGAACATGACTATGGGTGCTTGTCTGTACGGAGTTTTTACGTTCTCCCCGTGAGTTTTCTCCGTGATCTCCATTTTCCTCCCACACTCCAAAGACGTGCAGGTTTGTAGGCTAGTTGGTTTGGTATAATTGTAAATTGTGCCTAGAGTGTGTAGGATAGTATTGTGCGGGGATTGCTGGTTGGCGCGAACTCAGTGGGCAGAAAAGCCCGTTTCCGTGCTGCATCTCTAAGCTAAACTTTCTTAAATATGTTCGAATGTCCAGAGAGAGAGTGACTGCGGATATTAGAATGCAGAGGAAGTCAAACTGCTAGAAGAACTCTGCGTCAAGCAGCAATCGTGGAGGTAAAGAGCTGGATGACACTTTGGGTTGAGACATTGCAGAGAACCCAAGGGCCAAATAGCCTATGTCACGAGAAATACAAAGTCTATTTCCATTTATCAATGTCGAGATCTGGAATATCAGAACATTCATGACCCAGTGAGTTGCTCCTGCACTTTGTTTTTTTTGTTCAGGATTCTAGCATCTGTAATTTCATATCTCTAAAAAAAATGCTCCACTGTCTGCCACAAAACACAGCAGATTTGAATTAAATAGTATGACATCAATCTGGTGTTGATCAAACAAACACCTCTGATTATGTTCCATCTATTATTCCCAAAGGTAACTATTGAATCAGTGCTGAGATGTGCTTCCAGGGAACTGCCTTTTAATAAAAGTGTGGTTGCTTGAGTAAAACCAGAAAACACTGCTTGGTAGGTCAGGCAGCAACTATGCAGGAACAAAACAGCTCCCATTGATAAAACAGCTGCAATGGTTGCCTAGCCAACCATTGATGGAAGCTCATTAATTTGGAATCCCTTTTAGAACAAGCCGACTCCAAACAAAGTAACATTAAAGGTTTGGGATTAAAACAGAAAATGCTGGCAATTCTCAGCAGGTCAGGCAGCACCAATGGAGAAAAACACAATTTCCTGCTCTTGACTACCATTTAATATTCAATATTCTTGATGCATCTCACTTGTGAAATCTACTTTATCCCCACACACCAACTACAAACCTCTTTTGTATCTGGATTAAATACATACTCAAATCATTTAAGAAATAAAAGTAAATAGGAGGAAACTGCTGGAGGATCTTTGGAGGAAATGGATAGATAACATTTTCCTCAGACTGCCCAACCCAAAATATCCATTCCCTCCACGGATGCTGCCTGACTTGCTGAATTCTTCCAACACTGTTTTGCTCAAGATTCCAACATCTGCAGTTCCTGGTAAATATGAGTAGACCACTAGCCCCCTCAAGCCCAATTGCCTTTAATATCATGGCTAATCTACGCTGGTCCACACATTTCTTATAGCCCTTGGATCTTTCTAATACAGTATTCAGCAATTTCCACGTTAAATATTTTTAATGATCTGACATCCCTCTCAGGAAGAAAACTCCAAAGGTTTGACATCCTCTGAGAAGGGATTTATGCACACCAGTTTTAATTAATCGGCCTCTTATCTTAGAACTACATCCCTCTGTGACACACTTGCTACAAAAAACTTCACAACCATCTATCCTATCAAGGCCCCTCAAATCCTGCTTGAATGAGGTAATCTTTCCTTCCAGGCCCTCAACATACATTTGGTTTAAGTTTGAAAGCCTGTTCCCCGTTTCTTTTCATTATTAATCACTATAACATCAGGGGCCGTTCTTGAATTGTTCATTTTGTTTTTGCTAGGCTGAGTATGTGAAATCTTTTTAAGCAATTAGTCAGCTTCTGATGCTCACTCCTCAATCAGCATTCTCACATACACGTCGTGAATAATCTGTGCTGTCGTTTAAAATCAAATAATTTATTCAAAAAAAAAGACCTCTGGTTTGCAAATTAACAAATAGGATGAATCATAGCTTTACTAAACAGCACAAGTGTTTTTTATAGTTTTTGGAAAATGTATATTTATTCATGTGGAGATGAATCATAGGATATTTGGGTAGTACAGCGTCACAGGTTCACCAGGTTAATTCAGAATGGCAGGACTGACATATGATGAAAGAATGGATTGACTAGGCTTATACAGTGCATTCAGAAAGTATTCAGACCCCTTCACGTTTTCCACAGTTTGTTATGTTACAGCCTTATTCTAAAATGGATTAAAAACAATTTTTTTTATCATCAATCTACACATAATACCCCATAATAAAAAAAACAAAACAGGTGTTTAGAAATGTTTGCAAAATAATTAAAAAGAAATAATTGAAATATCACATTTACATAAGTATTCAGACCCTTTACTCAGTATTTTGTTGAGGCACCTTTGGCAGCGATTACAGCTTCAAGTCTTCTTGGGTTTGACGCTACAAGCTTGGCACACCTGTATTTGGGTAATTTCTCCCATTCTTCTCTGCAGATCCTCTCAAGCTCTGCAGGTTGGATAGGGAGCGACGATGCACAGCTATTTTCAGGACCCTCCAGAGATGTTCGATAGGGTTCAAGTCCGGGCTCTGGCTGGGCCACTCAAGGACATTCACAGACTTGTCACAAAGCCACTCCTGCATTGTCTTGGCTGCATGCTTAGGGTCGTTGTCCTATTGGAAGATGAACCTCTGCCCCAGTCTGAGGTCCAGAACACTCTGGAGCAGGTTTTCATCAAGGACCTCTCTGTACTTTGCTCCATTCATCTCTCCCTCGATCCGGACTAGTCTCCCAATTCCTGCCACTGAAAAACATCCCCACAGCATGATGCTGCCACCACCATGCTTCACCGTAGTTATTGTATTGGCCAGGTGATGAGCGGTGCCTGGGGGGGGGAAGAAGAGAGGGGGGGGGGAAGAGGGGGGGGGGGGGGAGAGAGGGGGGGAGAGGGGGGGGGGGGAGGGAGAGGGGTGGGAAAGAGAGGGGGGGGGGGGAAAGAGAGGTGGGGGTTGCTCCAGTCCCTCACCGGGTACCCCCAAGGCCAGTGATCAGTGATCGCACAGCCTCCCCACTTTCAAAAACGCTCCAATCCAATTTAAAGCATATATATTGCATTCCAGCGCAAGCTAAAAGACTCGCTACAGTATGCACCATATTGCACAATTTCAAGCTGAAAAATGCAAATGTTCTGTACCAATGACGTTTACTCATAAAAGAGCAGTGGCTGAGTAGCACCACCGGTCGTGCTACTGGCTCACGGCTCCAGGGATTCCCCCCACCCCCTCGCCTCATTCAATCCTAATCCTGTTTGCTGTCTGTGTGGAGTCTGCAGGTTCTCCCAGCAACTGTGCGAGTTTTGCAGCTCTACATCATTTTCCACTTAATTCTAAAGATACACTTTAGTTTAGGACTGAACTGCAGATGCTGGTTTATACCAAAGATAGACACAGGAAGCATCTCTGGAGAAAAAGGGATGGGTGGCAATTTGGGTTGGGAAAAAGAAGGATCTGAAGAAGGATCCTGACCTGAAATGTCACCTAATCAATTTTTCCAAAGATTTTGCCTGTCCCGTTTGAGTTACTCCAACATTTTGTATCTATTTACACTTTAGTTTTGTTGGCTACCTACTACAGGTAAGTGGCAAAGGAACTGATGGGAATGAGAGAACAGGTTGTTGGGCGACAGGAATAAAAAGAGGGGAAATGGAGCAAATGTAATTGTTCAGTTGAAAGCAGGCATGGATCCCAATGGGCTTAATTGCCTCCTATGTTGTAATTAGTAAGTAAATAGAGCGGATAACTGGGTTTCCAAGAGAGCACCAGACTGAGGATTATATAGGATTTTAGAAGCTCATTCTTTAGATACAATTCTATCCGGCGCAATGCAAATTAATAAGGTACTCAAATGAAGAAAAGCAGTGAATCACAGCCTCCACTGGGAAATGTGAGAAGGAAACGGCAGTGCAACTGCTGGCAACAAATGTTTCCAGTTCACGAGGAATCAACAGAAGGAGGAATTAAGTACGAGATGTACCTCAAAGGTATCCAATTATAAACTGAAACAATTTACAACCATCACCTCTCTGATAATCAATGTAAAATCTTGGACAGTTTCTCCTGGAAGAACATTCATACATAAAGTTGCAATTTGGGAACAACAAGTAAAGCTTGGGAACTTGAATCAAAGCCGTAAAACAAATAAAATAAAAAACAAAGAAAATGATTAAAAATAAATTGCTGGGCTAACACAATCAAGATTTCCAAAATATTTGAATTTTGCTTCTGCAATTATTTCAATGGGAGGAAGAATATTTTGGAAATCTTGAGTACAGAGATGAGAGACTACAGATGCTGAAAAGGGGCTGCTAGAGGAACTCAGCATGTCAGGCAACATCTGCAGAGAGAAATGGACAGATGACCTTTTGGGTTGGAACTCTTCTTCAGACAGAATCAGAATGAAGAATTGTGCCAACCCTAAACGATGTCTGTCCATTTACATCCATGGATTCTCTCTGACTTCCTCTGGAGGTTTGGCCTTTGTACACACACTGAACTTTTTTTTCTCTCCCATTTATTATATTGTTTACAGTGTACTATGTTTACATATTCTGCTGTGCTGCTACAAGTATGAATGCAATTGTTCTATCTGGGACATATGACAATAAAACACTTGACTAAATAAGCATGGCAGAATTACACTGCATTTTGTTGTCTCTGTACTGTACACTGCACAATGACAATAAAGTTTGAATCTGAATCTGAAACAGACACATGGATAATATTAATGGATGTGGTAACATAGCGGACACCGATGAAAGGTAGGACGACAAATTAACCAAAGATAGACACTAAAAGCTGGAGTAACTCAGCAGATCAGGCAGCATCTCTGGAGAAAAGGAATACGTGATGTTTTGGGTCAAGACCCTTCTTTAGACTGAAGGGTCTCAACCTGAAACATCACCTATTCCTTTTTTTCAGAGATGTTACCTGGCCCACTGATAGTATCTATCTCCTGTGTAAACCAGCATTTGTAGTTCCTTCCAATACGGTACAAATTAACCAGTCTGGTGAAGGATAAATATCGACCAGTATATGTTGTTTAAAAACCTTTTGTCCTGTTTGTTCATGGGATGTCTGACAGTAGAAACATCTACTGCCAATCCTTTATTCCACCTGAACTAAGGAGTTTAGGTCAAATATGTTTAGCAGATTTCATTCCCTGAAGAACAGTGGTGAAGTATTGAGGCATTTACAATAATCCAACAGACATATTTATCATTACCTAGTTTACCAAGGCATTGAAACCGTATCCATGGTTTGAAACTCTGGCTACTAGTCCAGTAACTTAACCACTACACTACAGTACTCTACCATGTTGTGGGATCTTTCACATAAATCTAAGATGACATAAATCTTCAGTTTAATGTTTCTTGCCAGTGAAACATTGAAGGTTTAGTAAAGCAGTAATGCTCTCATGCATCACCATGGATTATGGTCTCAAGTGTTTGAAAAACTCAATTACTACCTATTGAATCAGAGGGAAGAGTATCGAGACCGAGCCAAAGCAAACACTGATGCGGGTTAATTTGTTTTACTTATCCATTTTGGATTTTAAATTCCAGACAAGACTAAGCTTTGAACACAAATGCATCTCAAATAAGTATTTTCAATCTCCAGTTATCACACCAGAATCATAAACATCCCAGAGCATTTTCTTTAGTTTTTTTTTGCCCTCAATGCAACTTTTAAAACATGCTTAATTTGGCTTTACAGAGGATTTCGGACCATGTGCAGGCAGAGGAAGCAAGATTATCCTGCCTTCGTGTTCGGCACAGACGTTGTGGGCCAAAGGGCCTATTCCCGTGCTGTGCTATGTGAAATAACCATTAATTTACATTAATAGATTCATATACAATAAGGTTTAAATCATGTAGCAAGTTTCCCCAAGTGGCAATTTTGAACGAATGCAATGGACAATTTTTCAGCGATAAAATAAGGTTATGCTTCATAAGTAACATACAGCTGGCTGTAAAGTGCTTTGGGATATCCAAAAAGAACATTTGCAAATGAAAGTTTTTATTTTCTTATTTTGAGAAGGCCTGTTTACTTTAGTTTTAAAGATACATGGAAACAGGTTCGGCGGCCCTCTGAGTCAAACAAAAACAGGGATGTATTGTCGAGGCTTTATAAGGTGCTGGTCAGACCACATTTGGAGTATTGTGAGCAATTTAGGCCCCATATCAGTGTAAGGATATGCTGGTGTCAGAGAGGGTCCAGAGATTTATGAGAATTATTCCAGGAATAAATGGGTTAACATATGTTTATGAAAGAACTGCAGATGCTGGAAAAATCGAAGGTAGACAAAAATGCTGGAGAAACTCAGCGAGTGAGGCAGCATCTATGGAGCAAAGTAATAGACAATAGGTGCAGGAGTCGGCCATTCGGCTCTTCGAGCCAGCATCGCCATTCAATGTGATTATGGCTGATCATCCCCAATCAGTACCCTGTTCATGCCTTCTCCCCATATCCCCTGACTCCGCTATCTTCAAGAGCCCTATCTAGATCTCTCTTGAAAGTATCCAGAGAACCTGCCTCCACCGCCCTCTGTGGCAGAGAATTCCACAGACTCACAACTCTCTGTGAGAAAAAGTGTTTCCTCGTCTCCGTTCTAAATGGCTTACCCCTTATTCTTAAACTGTGGCCCCTGGTTCTGGACTTCCCCAACATCAGGAACATGTTTCCTGCCTCTAGCGTGTCCAAACCCATAACAATCTTATATGTTTCAATAAGAATCCCTCTCATCCTTCTAAATTCCATAGTGTACAAGCCCAGCCGCTCCATTCTCTCAGCATATGATAGTCCCGCCAGCCCGGGAATTAACCTTGTAAACCTATGCTGCACTCCCTCAATAGCTAGAATGTCCTTCCTCAAATTAGGGGACCAAAACTGCACATAATACTCCAGGTGTGGTCTCACTAGGGCTCTGTACAACTTCAGAAGGACCTCTTTGCTCCTATACTCGAATCCTCTTGTTATAAAGGCCAACATGCCATTCGCTTTCTTCAATGACTGCTGTACCTGCATGCTGACTTTCATAGACTGATGAACAAGGACCCCCAGATCCCGTTGGACTTCCCATTTTCCCAACTTGATGCCATTTAGATAGTAATCTGCCTTCATGTTTTTGATACCAAAGTGGATAACCTCACATTTGTCCACATTAAACTTCATCTGCCATGCATCTGCCCACTGCCTCAACCTGTCCAAGTCACCCTGCATTCTCATAACATCCCCCTCACAGTTCACACTGCAACCAAGTTTTGTGTCATCTGCAAATTTGGTAATGTTACTTTGAATCCCTTCATCCAAATCATTGATAAATATTGTAAATAGCTGCGGTCCCGGCACCGAGCCTTGCGGTACCCCACAAGTCACTGCCTGCCATTCTGAAAGGGACCCGTTAATCCCTACTCTTTGTTTCCTGTCTGCCAACCAATTTTCTCTCCATGTCAGCACTCTACCCCCAATACCATGTGCCCTAATTTTGCTCACTAATCTCATATGTGGGACCTTATCAAATGCTTTCTGAAAGTCCAGGTACACTACATCCACTGACTCTCCCTTATCCATTTTCCTAGTTACATCCTCAAAAAATTCTGGAAGATTAGTCAAGCATGATTTCCCCTTCGTAAATCCATGCTGACTCGGACCGATCCTGTTACTGCTATCGAAATATGCGGCTATTGCATCTTTGATAATTGACTCCAGCATCTTCCCCACTATCGATGCCAGGCTAACTGGTCTATAATTCCCGGTTTTCTCTCTCCCACCTTTCTTAAAAAGTGAGATAACATTAGCTACCCTCCAATCCACAGGAACTGATCCTGAGTCTATAGAACATTGGAAAATTATCACCAATGCATCCACAATTTCTAGAGCTACTTCCTTAAGTACCCTGGAATGCAGACCAATAGGCCCTGGGGATTTATCAGCCTTCAGTCCCATCCAGGCACAGAACTCGCTATCAAAATATGGAGGGGACAGGGGGGACACAATTTTTGGCAGCAGCGCGCGCATGCTCAATCCAGCGCTAAATGCAGCTCAACTCTGCCTGTCTCATCAGGTTAACCTACAAGCCCTGACTGGACTGACGGACCACCAGCGCTGCTTCTCTGCACTGACCATATTTCCTGCAGGCCCAGGCAGGTTCACCAGGCGGGTTCAGGCAGAGTTGAGTTGAGTTGAGCGCTGCTTCTTTGCGCTGGCTGTGGGCCTGGGGGCACCGCGCCTGTCTGACTCCTGGCCTCTCTGGCCACCCGTGGAGGGGGGGCACTCGGGTGAGGACGGGACAGCGGCGGAGACCCGGCCGGGATCAACCCTGGCTGCGGATGAGGCGCAGGTCTGTGCCACGTCTCCCTCCTCCAATCACCGTGCACTATCCTCAGTCCCACCCACCCCCATTCCTCCAATCATCGCACTGAATCATCATGTCCTGCCCCCATTGCCTGCTGACCGACATCTCTCTTGTCCAATCGGCGCCCTCGATCATCAGTCCCACCACCATTGTCCAGCGGAAAGCAGAGATTTTAAAATCCGGATTACAAAAACTTGGGGGGGGATGTCCCCCACCTCTCAAAACATGGGGGGAGGGGGGGGGGGGGACGTGTCCCCTCTGCCCCCCCCCCCGGGTTTTTTCTGCCCCTGGTCCCATCAGTCTATCCAACACCATGTCCTGCCTAATGTGGATTTTCCTTCAGTTCGTCCGTCACTCCAGATCCTCTGGCCACTACTATACCAGAATAGGTGAAGTTTTAGGTTGAGACCATTCTTCAGACTGATCTGGCGGTGGGGAGAGAGGGGGCACGAAGAATAAAGGAAGTGGCAGAGACAGTAGGCTGAGGGAGAGCTGGGAAGGGGAGTGGAAGGAGGGAGAAAGCAAGGACTACCTAAAATTGGAGGTCAATGTTCATACCGCTGGGGTGTACCCAAACGAAATATGAGGTGCTGCTCCTCCAATTTGCAGTGGGACACATTCTGGCCATGGAGGAGGCCCAGGACAGAAAGGTCGGATTCAGAATGGAAGGGGGAGTTGAACTGCTGAACCACCGAGAGATCAGGTTGGTTAATGCAAACTGAGTGGAGTTGTTGGGCGAAACAATCGCCAAGCCTGTGCTAGGTCTCATTGATGTAGAGCAGTTGACACCTAGAACAGCAATTGCAATAGATGAGGTTGGAGGAGGTGCAGGTGAACCTCTGCCTCACCTGGAAAGACTGCTTTGGTCCTTGGACAGAGTCAAGGAGGGCGATAAAGCGACAAATGTAGCATTTCCTGCGGTTGCAAGGGAAAGTACCAGGTGAGGGGTGGTTGGGTGGGAAGGGACGAATTGACCAAGGAGTTACGGAGGGAGTGGCCTCTGCGGAGAGCCAAAAGGGGAGGAGATGTTAAGATGTGGCCAGTGGTGGGATCCCATTGGAAGAGGCGAAAATGTCGGAGGATTATCTGTTGTATGTGACGGCTGATAGGTTGGAAGGCGAGGACAAGGGGGGGGGGGGGGGGGGGGGGGGGGAGAGAGATGGGGAGTGCGAGCAGAGCTATGGGATGTAGAGGAGACCCTGGTGAGAGCCTCATCAATAGTCAAAGAGGGGAACCCCCATTCCCTAAAGAATGAGGACATCTCCGATGCCCTGGTTTGGAACCCCTCATCCTGGATGCAGATGCGGCGTAGACGGAGGAATTGGGAGTTGGGGACAGAGTCCTCACAGGATGAAGGATGGAAAGATGTGTAGTCCAGATAGCATGGGAGTCAGTGGGTTAGTAGTAGATGTTGGTCAGTAGTCTGTTACCTGCGATGGAGATAGTGAAGTCTAGAAAGGGAGATGTTGGACATGGTCCATGTGAATTTGAGTGCCAGATGAGAGTGGTGAAATGGATGAAGTCATTGAGTTCTGCATGGGTGCAGAAGGTGGCACCAATGCAGTCGTCAATGTAGCGGAGGTAGAGTTTGGGGATAGGGCCAAGGTACGCCTCAAACAAGGATTGTTCGATGTACCGTGCAAAGAGACAGGCATATGATGAGTTAACATATGATGACTCTGGGCCTCTCTACTCGCTGGGTTTTAGAAAGATAAGGGGAGAGGGACCTCATTGAAACTTACTGAATAGTGAAAGGCCTCGATAGAGTGGACGTTGAGAGGGGACGTTGAGAGGATGTTTCTAATAGGGGAAGAGTCCAGGACTAGAGGCCATAGCCCTAAAATAAAAGGAGGTACCTTTAGGAAGATGAGGAGGAATTCCTTTACTCAGAGGATGGTGAATCTGTGGAATTCATTGGAACAGAATGCTATGGAGGCCGTCATTTGGTATTTTAAGGCAGAGATTGATAAATTCTTGATTAGTACAGGTGTCAGGTGTTATGGGCCCTCCGTCCCCATTGTTTAATTATTCTGTATTTTTTGATTATTCTGTATCTTCTCTCTTTCTGTTTTTTTATTTCTTTGTGCACAACTACTACGGACTGACGCAAAACTGCATTTCGTTGTACTCATACTTGTATCTGTGCGATGACATTAAAGTTGAATTGAATTGAATTGAATGGGGAGAAGGCAGGACGGGGTTGAGAGGGAACGATAGATTGGCCATGAATGAATGGTGGAGGAGATTTGATGGGCCGAAAGGCCTAATTCTGCTCCTATCACTTCTGAACACGATTTCCAACCTCTTCAATTTCTCCACTGTTCTCACCCACTCCACATCTTAAAATTTTGCATCTGCTTTAAAGCACGCCTTGGCATCATAATGTATGCTTGAATAAACAAGCTGCTAAAATCTAAATATAATACAATTTTTCCAGAGTAGCCAATTTAACGTTGCTGTTCCTACAAAGGATTTACACTTTATAATGCAATTGCACAATGCACCAACTTCAAAAGTTTTTACTTATCACCGCAATAAGATCGCCGTTCTCTGCTCGATACACAAAGGGTTATATATTGCAGCATTTAGGCACATTTCAAAAATGTTCATTTGGAATGAATCAGGCCCAGTTGCATTACCAACTGCAAGCAATGTGGCCACTGTAAAGCGGTGGGTCAAGGGAATGCTACTCAGCTGCAGTACAAAACCTGCAGTTAGACAGCAAACCGTAGACCCGAGAATGTCAGGAAAAGAAAACAAAATCACTCATTGGCACAGCAACTAATTCTTTTCTCTAACCTTTCAAAAACAAGGCCTCTGAAATGGCCTGCAATTAAAGTCAAGTGTTTAATTGCCATATGTACCAACAATAAAATTCTTACTTGCAGCAACATAACAAAAACATAATATACAGGTACATAGATTATATGTAATAAACAAAAAGTTATTGGATTAATAACACCTGTGCAATAAAAGTCCAAAGTCCTCCTTAATGCAACCAAAGACAGACCATACTTCATATTTGAGGTTAGTATTGTGTAGGAATGGGGAACAGAAAAAGAGATTGCAGGTGCTGGAATCTTGAGTGAAAAAAAGTGCTGGAGGAAGATAGACACAAAATGCTGGAATAAGTCAGAGGGCCAGGCAGTATCTCTGGAGAAAAGGAATAGGTGACGTTTCGGGCCGAGACCCTTCTTCAGACTGAGAGTTCAGCCATAATCAGACTGATGATCAGCCATGATCATTTTGAATGGCGGTGCAGGCTCGCAGGGCCGAATGGCCTACTCCTGCACCTATTTTCTATGTTTCTATGAGTCAGGGGAGAGGAAAACAGTCTTTGCTGGAATAAATGCTAGACTTATCAGGGACACCCATTGTCAAATTATATGACAACGTCCTCTCCTCGCACATCACTATTGCTTCCATTTGAAGATAGTGAGGTGGGAAGAGTTAAAAATCACAGAATCATTTGCACACTAGTTTAAAACTGGTGGCAAATTGAGTTCAGGTAAAATAGTCAATAAAGTAGCAAAGAAATGATGGATACAAATTAATTGGTGTTCTCCAGTACAGTGTGACACACACAGGGTCTTCCTGCAACAATCAGCAACATTCGCCACACAGCCCAGCAGACATCTTGCAGGGCAAAGAGCGACCAATAAAATATACAAATAAACGGGTGACAATTAAAATATGGGAAATGCTGTGTAATATGCTGGCTGGGATGGGGAGTGTGTCGAGGCTGGGCTGAGGAAGACAGAGTGGGTGCTGAGGTAAAGAAGGTGAGTGCTGAGCGAGGGAAACCGGGTGCTGAGAGAGGATGGTTTGGTGCCGAGGGAGATTTGGTGCTGAGGGAAAGAGGAAGGGTGCTGATGAAGGGAGGATGGGTGCTGAAGGAGAATAGCTGCTGAGGGAGGTTGGGTGCTGAGAGGAAGAAGGTGGGTGCAGAGGAAAAGACAGTAGGTGCTGAAGGAGGGTTGGTGAAGGAGGGTGGGTGCTGAAGGGAAGAAGGAGGGTGCAGAGGAAGGGACAGTGGGTGCTGAGGGAGGGTGGGTGCTGAAGGAGAGCTGCTGAGGGAAGAAGGGTGGGTGGGAGCCGAAATCGTGAGCTTACCTATCCCGGGCGCCACATAAATGAAGTAGAGGCAGGAGGAGGAGAGCGAGAAGAGGAAGATGAAGGCGAAGAAGGAACGGTTGGAGAGCCGCACCAGTCTCTTCAGCATCCTGCCGCCGGCTCCGCTCCGCTCCACACGGGGGGAGGAGTTAACAGTGCGGAGGGGGCATGGTGGCCGGCCCGGGCCGCCTCTCTATCTCTCTCCGTCTGTCTGTCTGTCCGCCCGCCGCGGGAGGACGACGACGCTGCTCGAGCCCCAGACGGGAGCGGGAGCGGGAGGGGGAGGGGGCACTCGCGCGACGAGCGGCGTCGTCCGCGTCCTCGAGCAGAGGGAGGGAAGGGAGCAGGGGGGGGGGCGGGGCCAGTGGGAGGCGGGGCCCGCAGAGTAGCCATGGAGACCCTCGGCCGGCCCCTCTGTTGCGTCACACGCGCACGTAAGGACGCGCGTGCACGCACAGTGACGATAGAAGCCGTTGGACGCGGGCGCGCGAGGGTTGTCGATGCGGGAAGGAGGAGCGAGAGGTGGCGGTGACGCCGGTGGGCGGGGCACGGTTAGTAGTGACGTCAGCTGGCGGGGGGTAGGCAGAGGGAGCAGTGACGTCATGTGGAGGAGGAGGTGTCAGGCGTGACTCAACCGTCACAAGGTGGCAGAATGTTACCGATGTTGGGGAAGTCCAGGACAAGGGGTCACAGCTTAAGGATAAGGGGGAAATCCTTTAAAACCGAGATGAGAAGAACTTTTTTCACACAGAGAGTGGCGAATCTCTGGAACTCTCTGCCACAGAGGGTAGTTGAGGCCAGTTCATTGGCTATATTTAAGAGGGAGTTAGATGTGGCCCTTGTGGCTAAGGGGATCAGGGGGTATGGAGAGAAGGCAGGTACAGGATACTGAGTTGGATGATCAGCCATGATCATATTGAATGGCGGTGCAGGCTCGAAGGGCCGAATGGCCTACTCCTGCACCTAATTTCTATGTTTCTAGAATGGATCAAGGTTGTCAAGAGTCTGACGAGGGGTCTCCGGATGGGGATCTGGATGTAGTACGCCGGAAAGCTCTTGGTAGAGCATCACTCAGCACTACGATGGTAGTGGACGTGCTAGTCGAGATGGAGGTGCCGTTGGAGTGCATCTTTGTATGTGTTCATGTTTTGGCGATCTCTGATGCTGGCTGGTAGTATGGTATTCCAATCCCTTGCTGTCTTGAAGAAACACGAGTTAGAAAGTGCTAATGAAGTGCCGTGCGGACCAAAATTATTTCTATGTTTCGGGACATCGCGACCCGAAACGTCCCCCATTCCTACTCTCCAGAGATGCTGCCTGTCCCGCTGAGTTACTCCAGCATTTTGTGTCTGTCTTCTGTGACTTTGCTGTTCCTTCCTGCACATTTAGTTTGGTTTATAGGCAGGGCTGGATTTAGATGAAGAGAGGCCTTAAGCTATTTCACTTGTGAGCCCCCCCCCGCCCCCCCCTCCTCCCAAAGCCCCCATGACAAGAAGGCTCTGCAGAGTGTAGTGCGTTCGGCCGAACGCACTATGGGAACTTCACTCGCCCCCCCTGCAGGAACTATACAACAGGAGGTGCAACTCCAGAGCAAATAAAATCATGAGAGACCCCTTCCACCCCTGCAACGGACTGTTCCAGCTGCTACGGTCAGGCAAACGCCTCCGTTGCCATGCGGTGAGAACGGAGAGGTTGAGAAGGAGTTTCTTCCCAGAGGCAATTCGGACTGTAAACGCCTATCTCACCAGGGACTAACTCTACTGAACGTTTTTCCTTCCATTATTTATTATGTAAAAGAATATGTGTGTTATGATTGTGTTTATAATTTGTTTGGTTGTTTTGTTGTTTGTCTTTTGCACAAAAGTCCGCGAGCATTGCCACTTTCATTTCACTGCACATCTCGTATGTGTATGTGACAAATTGACTTGACTTGACTTGACTACAAGACCATGACTACCCGACAGTGACAGTGTGACACTTTTAGATGCTACTTATGTTGCCATTAAACAATTGGTTTTAAAATACATATTGGATTCACCGCGGAGTGGGCGATGCCTTACCTGGATCACCGTTTGAAGCTGGAGTGTTGGGCCTGTGGCAGGGATGGGGGTTGGGGGCCGGAGGAAGGCAGGTGAGTGGACTGAGGATGAGGCGATGTCTGGTGGAGGGGTAGTGGGTGGTCAGGGGGTAGGGGGGTATGAGGACTGTAGTGTGGGTGGGGAAGAGCTGGGGTCACATGGTTTGAGGGGAATGGGGAAGACCCAGTGGAACAGCCACTGAGGTTACCAGGGTTGGGGGGCCTAGCACTAAGACCCAGCACAGTCAAACCCAGGGTAGTGGGAGTCTGCAGCGTAGAAACTTCAGGCCCGGAGCTGAGTCCAGGCTGCAGGTAAGGCGACTGCTGCGGGCTGCTGGAGGGCAGTGGAGTGGCCAGGGTCATCGGGCAAAGAGTAGGAGGTCCCGGTGGGCGGATGGTCAGTGCGGCAGCGAGGTGAGTAGGCCCCCTAGATCTCGTGGCCCTAAGCTTAAGCATATGTAAATCCGGCCCTGTTTAGAGGTACAGCACGGAAACAGACCCTTTGGCCCACTGTGTCCATGCCGACCAGTACGCTAGCGCCAACCTACACACCAGGGATAATTTACAATGTTACCTAAACCAATTAACCAACAAACCTGCACATCTTTGAAGTGTGTGAGGAAACCAGAGCACCCAGAGAAAACCCATGCTGTTGATATAATGCTGTTTCTTCATTGTCACTTAATTAATTTATTACAAATATCTACCCAGTGCGGTGGTGGAATAGAAGAAACTAATGCTACAAGTGAAAAGCCGACAGCAGTGAAGAAAGCGAATGGTATGTTAGCTTTCATAGCAAAAGGATTTGAATATAGGAGCAGGGAGGTTCTACTGCAGTTGTACAGGGTCTTGGTGAGACCACACCTGGAGTATTGCATACAGTTTTGGTCTCCAAATCTGAGGAAAGACATTCTTGCCATAGAGGGAGTACAGAGAAGGTTCACCAGACTGATTCCTGGGATGTCAGGACTTTCATATGAAGAAAGACTGGATAGACTTGGTTTGTACTCTCCAGAATTTAGAAGATTGAGAGGGGATCTTATAGAAACTTACAAAATTCTTAAGGGGTTGGACAGGCTAGATGCAGGAAGATTGTTCCCGATGTTGGGGAAGTCCAGGACAAGGGGTCACAGCTTAAGGATAAGGGGGAAATCCTTTAAAAACCGAGATGAGAAAAACTTTTTTCACACAGAGAGTGGTGAATCTCTGGAACTCTCTGCCACAGAGGGTAGTTGAGGCCAGTTCATTGGCTATATTTAAGAGGGAGTTAGATGCGGCCCTTGTGGCTAAAGGGATCAGAGGGAATGGAGAGAAGGCAGGTACGGGATACTGAGTTGGATGATCAGCCATGATCATATTGAATGGCGGTGCAGGCTCGAAGGGCCGAATGGCCTACTCCTGCACCTAATTTCTATGTTTCCATGTTTCTATCATCTTATCAAACCACGTATAAACAGATCCCATTCTTTAACTCATCAGTCTGAAGAAGGGTCTCCACCCGAAATGTCGCCAATTCTTTCACTCCATAGATGCTGCCTCACCCGCTGAGTTTCTCCCGCATTTTTGTACACCTTTGATTTTTCCAGTATCTGCAGTTCTTTCTTAACCATTCTTTAAATCACTGTTTTTAGGGTCTTGTGTAAACGGAGATTTCCAAGGCAATCAGAAACGATCGACTTTATTTATGATAGTCTGATTGTGCACTTAACTATCTTTTTTTAGATTCAGTAACGTTCCCACTTCAAAGCCTCGGCCTGATTTATCTCAAAACTGGATGGCGAAATTTGAAAATACATTGTTTATACTGAGCACACACACACACACACTTTCATGCACTGATACACACACAGACAACCTACACCTGAATCTTAGATCAGAAGAAGGGTACCAGCCCAAAACCATTATTTTTCCCCAGAGATGCTGGCTGACCCAGAGTTACTCCGGCACTTTGTGTCTTATCTTCTATTAACACTGTTTGACCCATTCTTTCTTACTGTCAATTTGAGTTTATTATCATACGTACAGTTATGGTGAGGTACAGATACAATGAAAATCGTGCTTGCAGCAGCATCACAAGCACATAGTCTCAGCCAACACATAAAATCGTCAATTAACCATAAAATTACACATATTCTACAAGACTGAAAAGAAAATTCACTGTGCAAGAAATAAGACATTACAGCGAGACACTCCAAAAATGTATAGATTTGTAGGTTAATTGGCTTCTGTAAATTGCAAATTGTTCATATGGTGTAGGATAGTGCTCGCGTATAGGGTGATCGTTTACAGCACAGACTCGGTGGGCCAAAGGGCCTGTTTCCACGCTGTTCCTCTATAGTCTAAAGTCTAGAGAACAAGTCCGCGGTCGTTAAAGAGGTGGTCCGTAGTGTTCCATTGCAGAGGTAGGATTAGGGTTGTGTGGGTCGGTTTAAGAATCTGATGTTTGTTGGAAAGTAGCTGTTCCTGAACCCAGAGGTGTGGGACTTTAGGCCCACGGTAACAGTGAGAAGAGAGCACGCCCTGGGTGGTGGGGATCCTTGATGGTAGATGCCCTTCTTGAGGCAGCACCTAGTGTAGATCCTGATCCAATTTTAAATCAATTCAGTGCTTAGCAATAAGTACTCATTTTGTTTCTTGTATGCTGAGCAAGCCAGAGACAAAACCTGCCATATTAATTAAACATTTAAAAGGCAACAGAACATCTCTGCTGCCTCCATCAATATTTTATGCTGCGTATTTTATTTGGACACGAAAATATTTTATAAAGGCTTCACGAGGGATGGCAAAATCCCATTGAGCCGAGCTTGGCAGTTAGCATGCAATGGAAATGTTTATTCATTTGTTTTACATCTCTCTATATCACTGTCATAATATCTCTCGTTTCCCTTTCCCCGACTCAGTCTGAAGAAGTCTCGACCTGAAATGTCACATGTTCCTTTTCTCCAGAGTTGCTGCCAGACCCGCTGAGTTACTCCAGCCCTTTGTGTCTATCTTCGGTATAAACCAGCATCTGCTGATCCTTCCTACACACAATGCACAGTTGGCAAAGCTCCAGAGCTCCTCTAGCTGAAGCTGGTCCTTCACAGGAGGTCCTCTAACCAACAGCAGGACCTTCAGGAACTGGAAAGGTTTGCTCTTAATTAATCTTTAATTAGCATCCAGCATCAGACTAATTGTCACTCACATCCAAGGTTATAACCCCGTGATGTTCTCATTCTGTAGAGAATTCGTTTTCCGAGCAGCACAGATTTGAGCGAGTAATTCAGACTTGAGATAGAGCGAGGAAACACGCCCTTTGGCCCATCGAGTCCGCGCCGACCAGTGATCACCCCGTAGACTAATGCACTGTGAAATTATTTTCATACATACAGTAAAGTGCAGTAGAGTATTTCTATACCAAAGTATATCCTTGATAAGCAAGTGAACTATTAGAAATAGTCTACTGAGCCCACATGCAAGAGGCGCCATGTTTTGGAGCGATTTTCAGAGTCCAGTCCATACTTTAGTTCTTACGAGTGGTGCCTGTTCCAGACAAGTCCCAAGCTGCTGCTGGCCTGCAGCCATCTCCTTCCTTGAACACTACCCCCTCTCCTCACCCGTCCACTTTTGTTTCCCTGCAGCTGACCTCGAGGGCATGTTAGTCAAGACCCCAGTTCCTTCTCCTCTCCGACCGGCATCACTCCTCACCAGTCACATCCATCGTCGTTGCCGGCTCCATCCTCCCTGTCTCTGGTCTTCGGGGGACGAACAGGGGCTGGCTCGATGGGCTCCCCCACCGAGGCTACGGTCTGCTGGGTCCTATGTGCAGGAAACCAGCTTGGCCACTACCTCCTGTAGGCCGTGGTCTGCCGGGTTGTGTTCGAACACGGAGAAGTGGAGGGAGATGGAAAGACGAAGTTTTAGATTAAAACATTTCTTAAAGAACAGGCCATCTTCCCTTGGCCTGCTAAACTATCCATTGTACCTACAAATGGTGATAACCTTCATTGCTAAGCATGTAACATCTTCAGCGATCTTGGCCACTTCCATTCACAAGAGAAATGTGCCTTTTAATACACTCATAAGTCATAGGAGCAGATTTAGGAAATTCGAGTCTGCACTGCCATTCAATCATGTCTGATCTCTTTCCTTCAATCCCATTCTCCTGCCTTTTTCCCCCATAACCTTTGACACTTGTATTAATCAAGAATCTGTCAATTTACGCCTTAAAAATACCCAATGACTTGGCCTCCATAGCTGTCTGTGGCAATGGATTCCACAAGAACTTCAAATTCCTGGGCGTGCATATTTCCAAAGATCTCTCCTGGTCCCAGAACACTGATGCCATCATAAAGAAAGCACATCAGCGCCTCTACTTCCTGAGAAGATGACGGAGAGTCGGTATGTCAAGGAGGACCCTCTCGGTAGAGGGCATGCTGACCAGTTGCATCGTGGTTTGGTTCGGCAACCTGAGCGTCCAGGAGCGGAAAAGGCTGCAAAAAGTTGTAAACACTGCCCAGTCCATCATCGGCTCTGACCTCCCTACCATCGAGGGGATCTATCGCAGCCGCTGCCTCAAAAAGGCTGCCAGCATCATCAAGGACCCACACCATCCTGCCCACACACTCATCTCTCCACTGCCATCAGGTAGAAGGCACAGGAGCCTGAAATCTAGTACATCCAGGTTCAGGAACAGCTTCTTTCCGACAGCCATCAGACTATTAAACACAACCTCAAACAAACAGAACTAGAATAGCCTATTGCACTTTATCTGTTTATTGATATATATATATATATACACGCACACCTATTCTACGGTATATGGACACACTGATCTGATCTGTATTTATGCCTACAATATTATTTTGTGCTGCAGCAAGCAAGAATTTCAATATCCTATCTGGGGCACATGACAATAAACTCTCTTGACTTGACATAGTGTAGATCAGTGTCACTCATGTTATGAATCACCCTGTAGCTCTGCCTACTAGTTTAATAGCAAGCCTCCCTTCCCTTTCGTCCTCGGTCTAGAGTTACGTGTTAATATGATGTTACCTATGCTGTAATGCTAATAAAAGAGCCCAACTACATGGTGTCAGAAAACTCGGAATCACTCCTTACCTAATTATATTGCTTTTATTTTAGTTTGTTGTTTTCTCTGGTATATGTTATACCATGGCTTTTGCTCTAAAAAAAAACAGAGATCCTGGTGTTTGACAATGACCTCGCAGAACGGTGGCGCATGTTTGAAGATTTCACCATTTACATAGATGCGGCTCACCCGGCTGCTACTCCAGGCATTCATGCCTCGATCCTCCTTAATCTGGCAGGCACAGAAGCTGCTCGGCATGTCAGAAGATTTCACTATGAACCAGCTAGGTTCGACCTGGTTGATGTCCAGATTGCTCTCACTGAATCTATCCGGGAACCCGAATGTTTTCTACGCAGGTATGTGAGTTAAGAACTAACTTAATCATGGTTCAACAATAATTTTCAAGAAGCCAGAGGCATGGCGAACCGATTGAAACTTATGTTAGTGCTTTGAAGCACATTGCCAGTCGATGCAATTTTGGGAATTTATGTGACAGCTTAGTCCGTGACCTTAGTCTATGGTTTCCGCTATGATAAATTATGGGACGAATTACAGTGTGTCACTCATGTTATGAATCACCCTGTAGCTCTGCCTACTAGTTTAATAGCAAGACTTCCCTTTCCCCTTTCGTCCTCGGTCTAGAGTTACGTGGAAGATGATGTACCTATGCGAAGTAAGGGGAAGAAAAGAGCCCCAGATAATCGAGAAAACCGGAAGGCACTCCTTACCTAATGATATGCTTTTATTGTTAGGAGAGATACGGAGCTTACTCTAGAGACTGTTGAAAACGGCTGCCGTGTTGCTGAAATGGCTGATGCTCATACAAAAGTTTTAGGATATGGCCCCCACTCTGCTCACAACATTAATGTTGTCGGCACACCTTATCAAGCCTCTCGCCGTTCTCCCCAAGTGCCCAACAGCTCTATCATTAAATTCATAGACAAATGTTTTAACTGTAGGGGTTCGCATTTTGCAGTTCTGACCATTGCCCTGCGTATGGAAAATGTTGTTGTTTCTGTAACAAAAGGAACCACTGCTTCAAATGCTGCCGCTCGCGTAGGAAGTTCAAACAAGACAATCTATCAATTCATTTGACCATGAGAGCCTGCTCTCGGAACACTCTCAACCAGCTCCCACGGATTTGCAGGCTGCTAGCGAAGGTTTTGATTTAGATGTTCACTCCCTGTCTGATATACCACATAAGCTTCAAGATCCCAAGGTCACTTTGCTCATTAAAGGCAAGAATTTGTTTCTGAAAGTTGATATGGGCGCCAGGTGTAATGTCATGTGTCTGAGTTGAAAAAGATATGAGACTATCACTCCTACGGCTGCTCCCATTTGCAGGAAGTCCAGTACACCCTATCGGTTACACAAGTCGAGTTATGCTGCTGTCTTAATTCACGTGTCCAAAACCTTAGTTTCTATGTTGTTTGTGAGAATGTGTCGTCCTTGCAGTCAGTGCTTGTCACGACCTGGGGCGTGTCTCTTTCAGTCGTCCTGTTTGTCATCTGACCACAACCTGTGACTTTACTCAACAAATCTTTACACAATACAAACCTTTTTTAGATGGCAAGCTGGGCAGGTTGCCTGTTAAGTGTACAATTACGATTAACCCTGAGGTACTCCCAGTTGTTCGTCCAGTACACAGGATTCCCCATGCCTTGTGGGCCCGTGTTCAAAGTGAAATCAGCTGAATGGTGTCTCTAGGTGTAATTGCTGTAAAGAGGAGTCATCAACACACTGTGTCTTTACTGCTATTTATTGATAATACACAAACGTTACTGACCTAGCTGTACGTGGTCTGTCACAGGAGCTAGAGAGCGATCAATGGATGGGGAGGTTGCAATTATACTTCTGATATGGGGGTGGTTAGTAGTGGTGAGGTCACTATATTACAAGTACATGCGCATGTCATCTACATCCTTCCCCTTGGAAACAAAAGCAATACAGTAGTGACGGGGCGACCACGGCTCATGCGCTACGAGCAGGTAAGCAAACAGTTGAACAACAGATGAGCAAACAGCTAAGCAAATTCACCATAGTGGACAGGCGGCTTAACCAGCCGCCCGGACCGGGTACGCAGCTCGCCATCTCCCCCCACTGCAGGAAGAGCAGGGGCCTGGTTCACGCATCACCAAAAAGCTTTTGACGTCCTGAAGTCCAGACTAGTCAGTACCCCCACTCTCAAATTCTTCGATCTACAGCGTCCCATCGTTCTCACCTGCGACGCTTCCAAATTTGGTCTGGGTGCCGCCTGCCTGCAGCTCCACGATGGCCTGCAGCTGCCCGTTTCCTATGCGTCCCGCACCATGACCCCGGCCGAGCAGCGCTACGCTCAGATTGAGAAGGAACTGCTTGCCGTGGTATTTGCTTGCTCCAAGTTCAAGGACTACATTCTGGGCAACACCTTCACGATCAAGACTGACCACCAGCCATTGGTCACCATCCTAAACAAGCCGATCCACGTTGCCTCTTCCCGGCTGCAGCGCATGATGCTGCAGCTCCAGCGCTTCACTTTTAAAATTGTGTATCGCAAGGGCAAGGACATGTTCGTGGCCGACACGCTGTCCCGCGCGCCACTATCGTCCACTGATCGCCATCCATACGAATCATGTGACCTGATGGTGCTTAACGTTAACATTGTGCCTTCACAGCAGATGCAGTCCCGGGTCACGCACACTGCCAAGGATCCTGCCCTGCAGCAGCTTGTTGACGTCATCCGGCAGGGCTGGCCAGACAGCCGTTCATCCTTGCCGGCCGGTGCCGTGCCCTACTTCCTGGTCCGTGACGAGCTCGTCCTGCATGACGGTGTGGTGGTGAAAGGACACAAAGTCGTTGTGCCCGCCGCGCTGCGGGACCACTATTTTCAATCCGCCCACCGCGGTCATCCTGGGGCCGAGGCCACTCTGTCCCACGACCAGAGTCAGTTCTATTGGCCCGGCATGGCCCAAGACATCCGGGAGAGGGTCTCCGCCTGCTCTACCTGCAATAGCCTCGCTCCCCATCAGCAACGCCAGCCGCTTCTGCAACAGCCTGCCCCTGAACTGCCCTGGATGGCTGTTGCCACTGACATTTTCGAGTGGCGTGGCAAGCACTTCCTGGTCCTCATTGACTCTTATTCCAGCTGGTTCGAGGTCGACCAGCTGCACTCCCTCACCTCTTCAGCCATCATCAGGAAGCTTCGCCGCCACTTTCGGCTCCCCGGCGAGCCTACAATCTGACAACGGCAGCCAGCTCACCAGTGCCGAGTTTCGGGGTTTTGCTGCCAGCTGGAACTTCCGACACTACACCAGCAGTCCAGAGTACCCGCAAAGCAACGGCCTGGTGGAGCACGCTGTCCGCAGTGCTAAGGACTTGCTGGAGCATTGTAGACTGTCCGAATCCGACTTTTACCTGGCCCTCCTCAATCTTCGAAACATCTCCCGCGACCCTGCCTTGGGCTCGCCAGCACAGCGGCTGATGGCTCGCACTACTTTCTCCTCCTGGATCCCCGGTTTGGTCACCCGCTCCTGCTCCGGCCCCTGCTCTTCCTGCAGTGGGGGAGATGGCGAACTGTGTACCCGGTCCGGGCGGCTGGTTAAGCTGCCTGTCCACGATGGTGAATTTGCTTAGCTGTTTGCTCATCTGTTGTTTAACTGTTTGCTTACCTGCTCGTAGCGCATGAGCCGTGGTCGCCCCGTCACTACTGTATTGCTTTTGTTTCCAAGGGGAAGGATGTAGATGACATGTGCATGTACCTGTAATATAGTGACCTCACCACTACTAACCACTCCCCATATCAGAAGTATAATTGCAACCTCCCCACCCATTGATCGCTCTCTAGCTCCTGTGACAGACCACGTACAGCTAGGGCAGTAACGTTTGTGTATTATCAATAAATAGTAGTAAAGACACAGTGTGTTCATGACTCCTCTTTACTTGATCGGGGGTCAGAGCGTCCAGGCGACAACGCCTGGCCATGTGTCGCAACGCGGCGATATAGTTGTTGATTGATTCTCCAGGGATCTGACGCCGGCTGAACATTTTAAAACGCTCTAAAATGCAGTTAGTGGGGATGTCGCACATCGCGGTAAACTTAACCATAAGACATACCGGGTCTTGAGCATCTTCACCTGCACCATATACAAACGACTCAGATCGTTCCAGGGCATTGGGACCAGCCAGGTTGAGGAGCAGGGAAGCCCGCGTTTCAGCGGTGGCAACAGGATGGGCGATCGTCACGTGGTGCTGGAAATCGCGTCTAAAGACACCCCACCGATGGGCAATGTCCGAGTCGAAGACAAGCACATCGGACTTGCGGCAAGAGGTAGCCATGGCACGGGAGATAGAACAAGGGATAGGGAACTGGGTCAAAAGTAAATAAAACCCGACAAACAGGAGGCGCAGAGGTACGATTGTGACACCATGTAAAGAGGAGTCATCAACACACTAAGGTTGCAATTATAACTTCTGATATGGGGAGTGGTTAGTAGTGGTGAGGTCACTATATTAAAGGTACATGCACATGTCATCTACAATTGCCCCCACCGCTGGCCCTTCGGATTGGGTCTCGATCATGGTTGCGGCAACAAAGAAGAATAAGGACAAAATACGGATTTGCATCAATCACAAGGACTTAAACACAGCCATTAAACGACCTCGCTATCCCATGCGCACATACATCCTCGTTGCTGGATGAACTGTCGAAGAACACGATGCTAATCTGACAAAGGTCCTAGACCGTGCCAATGCCGTCAACCTCAAAAATGCAAATTCAGGGTAAGTGAGGTGAAATACATAGGCCATGTGTTCACTAAGAACGGCCTAAAAACCGATCCGTCGAAAACCAGTGCCATCAATGAGCTCCCAGCACCCACAGACGTGCTCAGTCTGCAGAGATTCCTTGGCATGGTTTCTGAGCAAATTTATTCCGGACTTCAGTGAAATATCAGCCCCGCTGCGCCAGCTTACCCACAAAGACACTATTTTGGGCCTGGCACAAGCAGCAGCACAGGGCATTCGACACTCTTAAGCAGCAGATGTCTTGTGCTCCTACTCTCGCCTATTTTGATCCTAAATGACTGGTCACACTGACGTGACGATTCACAACATGGACTTGGCGCAGAATGTCTTCACAATGATGGTAGCAGCAACAAGCCTATTGCCTATGCCTCGCACACCATGACTGACACAGGACAACGCTATGCCCAAATTCAAAAAGTGCTGCTAGCGGTCGTTATCGCCTGCAAGATATTTGACGACTATCTTTGGACATATGGTCACGATTGAAACTGACCACCAACCTCTATTCAGCATCTTTAACAAATCGATTCATGCTTTTCCAGGATGCCTTCAACGGACTTGGCGCACGGCTGGCCAAACACTACAATATACCGCTGCAAGTTCGGCCCTTCTTTGCCGTCCGCAGTGAGCTAGTACTGCAGGATGGCATTATCGTAAAAGGCCATAAGGCTGTAGACCCTGCTTCTCTGCACAGCAAGCATTTTAACGCTGTCCATGCAGGGCACCCAGGCGCAGAAGCCACTGTCTTACGAGCAACAAACATGTTTTACTGGCTGAATACGTCCTGAAAAATGTGGCATCCTGTGCAGTTGGTAACATCTTGGCACCTCATCAACAAAAGCAACCACTTCTCTTACATTCGGTTCCTGCCCTTTCCGTGGTCTACAGTGGCAACTGACATATTTGAGTGGAATGGCAAGCAATACCTGGTACTTGTCGACGTATTCCGGCTGGTTTGACATTGATTTTCTTTGCAGTCCTACTTCTTGCGGGGTAGCTTTAAAACATTTTGCAGACCCTGGAGCCCATTGCATACTGCTATCTGATAACGGCAGCCAATTTACCATCCAACACTTCAAGGAGTTTGCTGCATGCTGGGGTTTTCACCACATCACCAGTCGCCCTGAATATCCAGTCGAATAGATTAGCTGAACGGGTCAAAAGTGCCAAACAGCTCATGGAACGATCCCACAGAGCTAATTCCGATGTGTCCCTGGACCTGCTCAACCTACGCAACATCTCCCGCGACCTCATCCTGGGTTCAACTGCTCAAACGCTTATTGTCAAGGCAGACCCGAGCCACAGTGCCTGTGGCCGATCAGGCATTGATCCCGCAGTTGGTCCCACCATCGGAAGTCCAGTCCAGGCTGCAGCAAAAGTGTGACATTCAAAAACAGTGGTATGACAAAACAAGCAGGCCGCTGCCACCATTAACCAAGGGGCAGGTGGTTCGTTTGCAAATCGACAAAGGTCATGACCGTATCGGTGTAATTTCTGAAACTGCCTCAGAGCCACGCTCATACTTGGTCAGTGCGGATGGCGGCACCTACAGACACAAGACAACATATTCTGCCTGTGAAAGAGCCGGCTCCACCTCCGTATTATCCGGACCGTACAAGTGTGTTTCCGTCCACATCGGTCCGTCTGTACCAGCACAACAACCCACTTCTGAAACGTCTGCTCTGCCAGTGGCGACGCCTCCTCCGCCTGTGCTAAAGTCCCCTGTTTCATCACTGGGAATCACCATGTCAGGTGGCGGTTTCAATCTCCGTCACCTGACATGCCACCGACTCTGTCCCCGGTGGCACAAAATTGAGATGGTTTATATCGCACACGTGCTGGTCGTGTTTGCAAGCCCACTGTGAAGTACCCGGGCTATGTTTGACTCCTCCGGGTGTTTATAGTTTCCTCCCACATCCCCAAAGACTCTGAAGAAGGGTCCAGGCCGAAAACGTCACCCATTCCTTCTGTCCAGAGATGCTGCCTGTCCAGCATTTTGTGTCTCTCCCCTAAGACAAGCAGGTTAATAGGTTAATTGGCCCTCGTTAAAATGCCCTTGGTCTGTGGGGAGTGGATGGTAAAGTGGGATAACAGAACTAATCTGTGAATGGTGTATCTTTCAACTGAATGCTCCTAATGGATTAAGGCATCAGAATACAACACAGTCAGTCCGAAGCAAACACTTGTATATGGGTTATATTTTATTCTATTTACAGACATTACCTATAAATATAATACATCATTTCTTGAAAAGACATCTGTTTTAAGTCTGTGGACATTAAATAACACATTGAATTTGCAGAGTTCCATTATAATGTAGCTAGCTGGTTCCACCTCGTAACACTCTGTGGATGTGGAAAAAGACTAGACTTTGTCAAATTAAACCAAACCGAGAGAGAGAAAAATCAAACAGAGACTTGCTTCATTATTCAGCTTATTGTAGACCTGAGATAGTGAGAAACACATCAGGAGGTAAAAAGTGGCGGGGATCCAAGACATCAAGCAATATTTAAATTTATACTTCAAAAAAGAAAAAGGTGGAACGCAAAAAAAAATGATTTATTGGGAGATTTGTTGCAGCAGTGAAATGTTAGTAAGTGCAATTAATGCAATCCCCCCCACCCCACTCTCACCACAAACTACACCTCAGAAGTGATCGATGTGGCTCATGTGAGTCACCCAAGGACTCCAGGTAGACGGGACAGTAAGCTGGAGTTGGAAAAGCCACCATCTCAGGAACAAGTGACAGTCATCCCAAGACCAGCAGGAGTCCCAGTCTGTGTCCAATACTCGCGTCTCAATAAAAAATGTTCAACCACAGCAGAGGTGAACAACAATTTTTTTCAGAACATATTACAAATCGAGGACATACAATCCCATGTGTCTTTTGTTGTGAAAGACTTGAAAAATAATTTTTGGGGGGGGGGGGGGGTGGTGGTCTCTCAGTTCCCCTCCACATTCCACCCCTCACCCCCCCCCCCCCCCCCACCATGCCCCCCTCCCCCCCCCCCAATCATCTGTTCTGTACAATTTTGTTTTCAATATTAGTTCGGAAGTTGAAGGTGCAAAGTGGAACCGCATGGGATTTTTCACTGGTAGCTACAAAAGGAAGAGGGCAAAGTTGGCGTTCCCAGAGGAGGGGTCAGGCGAGATGTTGGCACTGGCTGTTCTGATGATTAGACGCTGTTGATGATGATCAGGGCCGGGCTGGAGTTCTGCTGGCTGGTCTCACACTGCACATTCTGGTCGGCCAGCTTGGCAAAGACCCGCGGCGTGCCCAGGTTGTAGACACCGGCGTGGACAAAGCAAGCCTTCAACGCCACCGTATGGACCTCCTGCCCCTTCAGCTGGATCTTGTAGGTGGTCTGCCCCAGCCAGGTGAATGAACCGTGGACCTCCAGCATCTCCGGGCTACAAGGAAGGACAGGGTAGAGTCATGAAATGAACAAGGAACGGTCATCTTGGAATTGCTACCATCTACCTCATTGGAGACCCTCGGACAATCTTTAATCTGACTTTACCTTGCTAAAAACATTAGGTAGACAAAAATGCTGGAGAAACTCAGTGGGTAAGGCAGCATCTATGAAGCGAAGGAAATAGGTGACGTTTCAGGGTCGAGACCCTTCTTCAGACTGATGTGGGGGTGGGGGGGCGGGAAGAAGAAAGGAAGAGGCGGAGACAATGGGCTGTGGGAGAGCTGGGAAGGGGAGGGGAAAGAAGAAGAAAGCTGGGACTGCCTGAAATTGGAGCAGTCAATGTTCATACCACTGGGGTGTAAACTACCCAAGCAAAATATGAGGTGCTGCTCCTCCAATTTACGGTGGGACTCACTCTGGCCATGGAGGAGGTCCAGGACAGAAAGGTCAGATTTGGAATGGGAGGGGGAGGGGGAGTTGAAGCGCTGAGCCACCGGGAGATCAGGTTGGTTATTGCGAACCGAGCGGAGGTGTTGGGCGAAGCAATCGGCAAGCCTATGCTTGGTCTCACTGATGTAGTGCAGCTGACACCTAGAATAAAAACATTATTTTCTTTATGATGCTTCTGTTGACCGTGGACGGCCCGACTGCAATCATGTCTAGTCTTTCCGCTGACTGGATAGCACACAACAAAATAGGCTTTTCACTGTACCTCCGTGCTCATGACTAAACTAAATTAACTATACTCAATTTGATACAGTGAGAATACGGGGAAAAAGTTCATAAGGGTGTTGTCGGGACTGGAGGGCTTGCGTTATAATAAGTTTAGATGGCCCGAGTCTGTTTTCATTGAATAGAACAATACAGTACAGGAACAGGCCCTTCAGCACACAATGTCTGTGCAGAGCATGATGCCAAGACTAACTCTTATCTGCCTGCACATTACCCATATCCCCAATATCCTGCATATCCCAGTGCTCAAGCAAAAGCCTCTCAATGCCACAATCATATCTGCCTCCTCCTCCTCCACCACGTTTGACTGTGTTCCAGGCACCCACCATCCTCTGTTTTTCAAAAAGCACATTTGCCCCGCAGATCTCCTTTAAAATTTGCCCCTCTTATCTTATATCCTCTATTTATTGCCATTTACACCCTGGGAAAAATGTTCTGACTCTCTATTCGATCTATGTCACTCAATTTTATATACATCTATCAGCTAAGAAACTAGTAAAAGGTGAAACTTAAAAAGCTTCAAGCAATGAGTGTTTCATATTAAGAATGATATTCTGGGCAGAATAACAGATCTTTAGAATACTGATATTAAAACACTGGATCAGAACATAGGGTTTATTTACAAAAGGGATTATTGAGCTAGTAGTAAACAGTGCAAAGAAGATTTACAAGGATGTTGCCAGGACTTGAAGGCCTGAGTTGAAGTGTGAGGTTGGGCAGGCCATGACTTTATTCCTTGGGAGCACAGGATATTGAGGGGTGATTTTATAAGGGTGTATGAAATCCTGAGGGGAAACGATAGGATAAATGCAGAGTATTTTACCTAGGGTAGAGGAATCAAAAAACAGACGGCAAAGGTGAGAGGGAACAAGATTTAATCGGAACCCATGGGGAAACTTTTTCGGTGAGCGTATGGAATAAGTGGCCAGAGGAGGTAGTTGACGCAGATACTGTAACAGCATATTTTTTTTAAACTTGCGGGACAGGTGCATGGAGAGGAGGGATATGGATCAAATGTTGGGAAATGGGACTGTCTTAGATGGGGCGTCTTGGTCAGCCTGGACGAGTGGGGCCGATGGGCCTCTTCCTATGCTGTATGACTCAAGTTGGGTTTTTGAACAAAATGTCTGGTATCTGTTATTGCTCCTGTTGTATTTCCAAACTCCTGTTATCAGGTTGCTACGGTTGGAACTGCATTCACGTACTTTGAATCATTAGCCCAAGACATATCCAACATGGTGCTTACTCAACCACTTTAATTTATCGTCACATGTATCGCGGTACAGTGAAAAGCCTTTTTGTCACATGCTATCCAGTCAACGGAGACATTATTCATGATTACAATCGAGACGCCCACAGTATACAGATAAAGGATAAAGGGGATAACATTTAATGCAAGATAAAGAGGATGCTTGTACCCATCATAATGCAAGATAAAGTCCAAGTAAAGACAGTCCAAGTGTCTCTAATGAAGTGGCTGGAAGGTCAGAACTACTTTCCAGATGGTGAGGGGATGGTTCAGTACTCGTGATCAAATAAATTTGTGAGTCAGTCAAATAGACCTGCATGCAGTGTTTAGTTTAGAGATACAGCGCTGAAACAAACTCTTGGGCCCACCGAGTCCGCGCTGAACACCAATCACTCCGTACACTAGCAATATCCTACACACCAGGGACAATTTACAATTTTTACTGACGCCAATTAACCTACAAACTTGTACGCCTTTGGAGTGTGGGAGGAAACCGGAGCACCCGGAGAAAACCCACACGGTCACGGGGAGAACGTAGAAACTCTGTACAGATAACAGCTCTAGTTAAGATTAAACCTGGGTCTCTTGGCACAGTGAGGCAGCAACTCTACCACTGCGTCACTGTGCCACCCACTGTGAAGCAACGTGCGATGTTACCTTGTGGCCTTGTGCCGCAGGTCCACGATAATGTCCACTTCGATCTGACAGCAGTTGAACAGAACAAGGGTTACGGGGACTAAACACAAACTGTGGAGTAGAGAAAAAAAACATTTCAAAATATGTTACGCAAATCCTTCTGTGCAAACATAGCTGGGTTTAACGTTGAGTTAAAGGCTGCATTAGTACAGCATTTTTTGCTTGTACAGGTCCACCACCGATTTTCCGGCAAATGGTGGTCCGGCACCTCCTTTAATCCGTACAGAATTTGAGAGTACACTTGAAATTGTCGTGGTTTACACGACTCAAATTAAAGATATAAATGACACCGACACGGAGAATTCTTCAAGAAGACGACAAAGCCTTTAATTTGCACAAATCTGGGCCTGGAACATCCAGAGATAGTACAGCTCGGCCACTCTCCAAATGTTCTCTGATCCATCCTTTCATGCAGCGTTTTATTATAATTTCAATTCTTATCTTTGGCTGCTTAGCATGCATGTTTTTTTACCAACTTTAACCTCTTACTGTCCTTGCCTTTTATCTCCAATCTCTGAGTTACCATAATGTTCTAAACTGAAGCAAAAATAAACTAAGCAATAACATGTTTTTGGGCCTTGACTTCTGAGCACACAAAAATAGCTGACATCTGCGAGCTTTACTAAATGTTTTTAAACATATTGGTAAGATTTAAGAAGTAACGTGTTTCTTCTATATACATTCTATATAACTTCTATAAAATCTCCCCTCAAAAATGTGGTGCCTAGACAGCCGATGTCGATCTCATTGGGACTTCTGCAATCAATTGGCAGGTTGAATTTGCCTCCTGCGGCTGGGGCTCGGGATAGCCGGCAGATCCGTTAACGTGGCAGACTTCAAAGGCCGACTTTGCAGACCGGTATCTCTGCTCCTGGGTGGGCGAGGAAGACCGTTCCAATATCGTTGGACTACTCTCAGAGGCTGTGACTTCTGATGGTCCGGCAGAACGGATAATATCCATAAGACACAGGAGCTGAAATAGGCCATTGGGCCCATTGAGTCTGCCATTCAATCACAGCTGATCTATTTTTCCCTCTTAACTCAGAAACACATTAGTCTACAGCATTTATGGGGGGGAAATCACAAAGTGCTGGAGTAACTCAGCGGGTCAGGCAGCATCTGAGGAGGAAATGTACAGGTAACATTTTGGGTCGGGAGCATTCTTCAGCCTGAAGAAAGTTTCTCCAGCACTGTGTTTTGCTCAATATTTTATCATCTGCAGTTCCTTGCATCTCCTTATAAGTGGAGAGTAAGTCGTTGTTACAAAATTTTGTGCATAACCAGTCAGTTCAGCAATGATCAGATAATTTGTGCAAATTCTCTCGGGGTCCCTGTGGTATTTGTCTTTACCATTTTATTTTCTTTCACTAACTTGCTTGTTAGTTCAAATCGTTCCCATGTTTTCACTTTAGTTTTTATGGCCTTTGCTCACAATTCTTATTTTAAACAATGCCAAGTGTCTACCTGCTGCTCAACTGGTCAATGGTCAATAAAATATCTGATTAAGTGGTTATAAATGGAATTTGGGATTAAAAAAATCTATTATAATCATGTTTTTTCCACAAGTAACTACAGATACAAGTTTACAAAAACAAAAATAGTGGACTAACTCAACGGGTCATGCAGCATCTGTGGAGGACATCTTGGGTTGAGATCCTTCTTCAGACTGATTGCTATAGAGGAGAGAAAGCTGGCAACAGGTGGGGGTGGGACAAAGCCTGGCCAGAGATAGGTGGATCTTGGTGTGCGGGGTGTGATTGGCAAATGGGTGAACAAAGGCTAGATATATAAAGTAGACAAAGGGTGTAAGATAAGGAGAGAAGAGTGAAGCCAGACTCCCCGATGGATTGCAACATTGTCGTGGTGGGGGAGCTTGTGTGTCTCAGTGACCCCTAGAGCTATGCCAGCGGGAGATTCGTCTCCTGTTAGGGTCTCCCATGCTGGACAGGTCGAAGGGTAGAGGCGAGACGAAGAGCGATCCACTGGTCCTCCAGGTTGGGGGTTGAGCACAGGGCTAACAACCCTGTCCCGTAAAACAAATATGTTACGGAAACAGCAACTGAAGGAATCAACACTACTGGGCGTGATGGACTTCCAGGGCTATCGACAGATGCTAGGATGAATGTTAATGATGAAAGCCGAAAGGAAGCCACTTGCAGGAAGGTGGAAGGAGCAAAACGCAGTGCTGGTGAAACTTTCTTCAGGCTGAAGGAATGCTCCCGACCCAAAATGTTATCTGTACATTTCCTCCTCAGATGCTGCCCAGCGCTACTCTTCAATATTGTTATTGACTGGGTGATGCGTCCGAGGACCAAGCAAGAGGCATATGATGGGCCCTCTTATCAGCATTGGAAGACCTTGATTTTGCTGATGACTTGGCTCTGGTCTCCCACACTCACAAGCACATGCAGGAAAAAAACATCCCGTCTCAGTGACTTTGCACAACAAATTGGCCTGGAAATAAACCAGAAAAAATCTGAAGTAATGACACTTAACATCCAAAACCCCATGACAATCCAAGTGAATGGAAAGGATCGTCCCATAGCCGAGGAGTTTACCTATCTTGGTAGCAAAGTCAGACACGATGGCAGAGCACACAATGACATCAACAACCGGCAAAAGAAGGCTAGGAATGTTTTCAGAATGCTAAACAATGTATGAAGGTCCCAGCAATACAGCACCAAGACTAAGTTGAAGTTATACCAGAGCCGTGTCCTCTCCACCCTCCTATATGGCTCGGAATGCTGGAGAATGACAGCGATCGACATCAGCCAGCTGTCGGTCTTCCATACAAAGAACCTGAAAAGAATCCTTAGAATATTTTGGCCAAACACCAAATCCAACCAAGATCTCCTTGCTCAATGCCAACAAGAGAGCATGGACACCATCATTATGAGAAGGCGCTGGAACTGGATTGGCCATATACTGAGAAGAGAACCAGACAGCATCACAAGGATAGCCCTGCACTGGACACCGGAAGGGAAAAGGGAAAGAGGGAGACCCAATACCACCTGGCGTCGAACTGTAGAGGAGGAAATAAAAACAATGGACCTGACCTGGGGTAGTGTCCAGAAGCTAGCACAGAACAGACAGGAGTGAAGGACCTTTGTTGCTGTCCTACATGCCAGGAGGCATAATAGGCAGCAAGTAAGTAGTGAAGCCAGAGGATATACAGTGCCTTCCATAATGTTTGGGACAAAGACCCATCATTTATTTATTTGCCTCTGTACTTCACAATTTGAGATTTGTAATAGAAAAAATCATATGTAGTTAAAGTGCGCATTGTGAGATTTTAATAAAGGCCATTTTTATATATTTTGGTTGCACCATGTAGAAATTACAGCAGTGTTTATACATAGTCTCCCCATTTCAGGGCACCATAATGTTTGGGACACAGCAATGTTATGTAAATGAAAGTAGTCATGTTTAGTATTTTGTTGCATATCCTTTGCATGCAATGACTGCTTGAAGTCTGCGATTCATGGACATCACCAGTTGCTGGGTGTCTTCTCTGGTGATGCTCCGCCAGGCCTGTATTGCAGTCATCTTTAGCTTATGCTTGTTTTAGGGGCTAGTCCCCTGCAGTTTTCTCTTCAGCATATAAAGGCATGTTCAATTGGGTTCAGATCGGGTGATTGACTTGGCCACTCAAAAATTGACAATTTTTTAGCTTTGAAAAACTCCTTTGTTGCTTTAGCAGTTTGTTTGGGATCATTGTCTTGCTGTAGAGTGAACCGCCGGCCAATGAATTTTGAGGCATTTGTTTGAACTTGAGCAGATAGGATGTGTCAATACACTTCAGAATTCATTATGCTACTACCATCAGCAGTATCATCATCAATGAAGATAAGTGAACCAGTACCTTCAGCAGCCATACATGCCCAGGCCATAACACCCTCACCATTGTTTCACAGATGAGGTGGTATGCTTTGGATCTTGGGCAGTTCCTTTTCTCCACCATACTTTGCTCTCGCCATCACTCTGATTTAAGTTAATTTTCATCTCATCTGTCCACAATACCTTTTTCCCAGTTGGTCTTTTAAGTACTTCTTAGCAAACTGTAACCTGGCCATCCTATTTTTGCGGCTAACCAGTGGTTTGCATCTTGCAGTGTAGCCTCTGTATTTCTGTTCATGAAGTCTTCTGCGGACAGTGGTCATTGACAAATGCTCACCTGACTCCTGAAGAGTGTTTCAGATCTGTCGGACAGCTGTTTGGGGATT
Source organism: Leucoraja erinaceus (assembly GCF_028641065.1). NCBI lineage: Eukaryota > Metazoa > Chordata > Chondrichthyes > Rajiformes > Rajidae > Leucoraja > Leucoraja erinaceus. Next base: position 54,827,773 of record NC_073380.1, read on the forward strand.
TTTCTTTATTAACCATATAACCATATAACAATTACAGCATGGAAACAGGCCATCTCGGCCCTACAAAGCCGTGCCGAACAACTTTTTTTCCCCCCCTTAGTCCCACCTGCCTGCACTCATACCATAACCCTCCATTCCCTTCTCATCCATATGCCTATCCAATTTATTTTTAAATGATACCAATGAGCCTGCCGACACCACTTCCACTGGAAGCTCATTCCACACCGCTACCACTCTCTGAGTAAAGAAGTTCCCTCTCATATTACCCCTACACTTCCTTCCCTTAATTCTGAATGACCTCTATCAGGTCCCCCCTAACCTTCTGCGCTCCAGAGAATAAAGACCTAACTTATTCAACCTATCTCTGTAACTTAGTTGTTGAAACCCAGACAACATTCTAGTAAATCTCCTCTGTACTCGCCCTATTTTGTTGACATCCTTCCTATAATTGGGCGACCAAAATTGTACACCATACTCCAGATTTGGTCTCACCAATGCCTTGTACAATTTTAACATTACATCCCAGCTTCTATACTCAATGCTCTGATTTACAAAGGCTAGCATACCAAAAGCTTTCTTTACCACCCTATCTATATGAGATTCCACCTTCAAGGAACTATGCACGGTTATACCCAGAGAATTATTATAGAGATAATTCTTCTGTCATCAGCTGTGGAGTCTTCCTTGGCCTGCCAGTTCCTTTGCGATTAGTAAGCTTACCAGTGCTCTCTTTCTCTTAATGATGTTCCAAATTTGGCTGATTTTGGTAAACCTAAGGTTTGGCTGTTGTCTCGAACAGTTTTATTCTTGTTTCTCAGTCTTATAATGGTTTCTTTGACTTTCATTGGCACAACTTTAATGCTCATGTTGATAAACAGCAATGACAGCCCTGAAATGGGGGGGGGGGGGGGGGGGGGGGGGGGGGCTATGGCTATATAAAAACAGCTGTAATTTCTACATGGTAAATGTATAAAAATGGCCTTTATTAAAATCTGACAATGTGCACTTTAACCACATGTGATTTTTTTCTATTACAAATCTCAAATTGTGGAGTACAGAGGCAAATAAATAAATGGTGGGTCTTTGGCCCAAACATTATGGAGGGCACTGTCGGTGGTGTCTAATACACAGGAGGAACATTATGTAGTGGCTCCTTGTTCGAGGAATTAACAAGCACACCATTTTATCACAAATCGCTGAAATTGATGTTTCCATCTCTTTTGTTCCCCTTCAATCTGAAGGTATCCTCGTCCAAAAAAAGATGATTAGAATAGGTGTTTTAAATCCCAAATTCCATTTATAACCAGTTAATCGGATATTTTATTGAGCAGTAACCAGTTGAGGAGTACCTTCAGCAACAGACTGGGTCCACCAAGATGCAGTAAAGAATGCCACAGATCCGTCTTTCCTGTGGCTATCAAACTATACAAATCTTCCCCCTATTTACTATCTCCCCCCCGCTTGGTGAATACACAGGGCCTTTTTCATAAGTCCTTATCAAAGTAGCAGATTTAGGCCATTCGGCCCATCGAGTCTACTCTGCCATTCAATCAATACTGATGCGTGCAGATGCGTGGCAGATGCAATATAATATAGATAAATGTGAGGTTATCCACTCTGGTGGCAAAAACAAGGGGGCAGATTATTATCTCAATAGGGTTAGGTTAGGTAAGGGGGAGGTACAGCGAGACCTGGGTGTCCTTGTACACTGAAAGTTAGCTTACAGGTACAGCAGGCAGTGAGGAAAGCTAATGGAATGTTGGCCTTCATAACAAGAGGATTTCAGTATAGTAGTAGAGAAGTTCTTCTGCAGTTGTATAGGGCTCTGGTAGGCGGGTGGGCAGCGCGACCGACGTCGCAGCGGCCTCTGCAGTCCGTCTGTCTTTTTTTTAATTTTTTGTCCCGTTGAGGGTATAGTTTGTAGTGGGTTTTTAAATGTGTATGTGTGGGGGGCGGGGTGGGTGGAGGAAAAGTTTAAGTCTCTTCCCTGTACGGGGACCCGACCTTTTCCCTGTCTGGTCTCCGTTGCCGTTGGGGCCTAGCACTGTAGAGCGGCCTCCAACCGGAACAACCTGGGGGCTCAAGTCATGGAGCCGGCAGAGCTGAGGACCTACCATCGTGGAGCTGGCCGGCTTTGGAGTGTTGAGAGCTGTGGTGGCGCACAGCTGCGACCCGACTCCGGTGGATGGTGACACCGGGAGCTCGCGGGTCCCCAGTGGGAGACCGCTTTACGGAGCACCAACAACAGCAACTTCACCCGAATTGCGGGGTTGAAAGTGACCTGGAGCGGGGCCTTACATCGCCCGGCGTGGCTTGTACAGCCGCAGGACTTGCTAGCGCCCGCCGGGGGCTCCAACATCAAGACCCGGAGTGCAGCCTTACATCGCCCGGCGCGGCTTTAAATGGCCGCGGACTTTGACTGACATCGGGAGAAGAATGGAGAGCAGGGGAGAGACAAGACTTTGCCTTCCATCACAGTGAGGAGATTCACTGTGATGGATGTTTGTGTAAATTGTGTTGGTGTGTGTCTTGGTTCTTTTCTTGTATGACTGCAGAAACCAAATTTTGTTTGAACCTCATGTGAGGTTCAAATGACAAATAAATGGTATTGTATTGTATTGTAAGACCACATCTGGAGTATTGCGTACAGTTTTGGTCTCCGAATTTGAGGAAGGACATCCTTGTGATTGAGGCAGTGCAGCATAGGTTCGCAAGATTGATCCCTGGGATGGCGGGACCGTCATATGAGGAAAGATTGAAAAGACTAGGTTGGTATTCACTGGAGTTTAGAAGGATGAGGGGATTCTTATAGAAACATATGAAATTATAAAAGGACTGGACAAGCTAGATGCAGGAAAAATGTTCCCAATGTTGGGCGAGTCCAGAACCAGGGGCCACAGTCTTAGAATAAAGGGGAGGCCATTTACAACTGAGGTGAGAAAGAATGTTTTCACCCAGAGAGTTGTGAATTTGTGGAATTCCCTGCCACAGAGGGCAGTGGAGGCCAAATCACTGGATGGATTTAAGAGTTAGATAGAGCTCTAGGGGCTAGTGGAGTCAAGGGATATGGGGAGAAGGCAGGCATGGGTTATTGATTGGGGACGATCAGCCATGCTCACAATGAATGGTGGTGCTGGCTCAAAGGGCCGAATGGCCTCCTCCTGCACCTGTTTTCTATGTTTCTATGATCTATCTTTCACCTCTCAACCCCATTCTCCTGCCTTCTCCACATAACTTGTGACACCCTTACTAATCCCAGAGTAGGAGAATGAAGAACCAGAGGACATAGTTTTCAGGTGAGAGAAAAAGATTTAATAGAAATCTGAAGGGCACCTCTCATAAGAACTGGAGCATGGAATTTGAAAATATCGCCAAAACAAAGCACCCTTTGCATGTGGGCTCTGTGGACTATTTCTGTAAACTTGCTAATCGAGGATCAGGTGTATAGAAATGCTCTACCGGACTGTTTGTAAGAAAAATAAACTCAGTGTTAGCACTCTGGACGTGATAATAAAAGCAACATTGAACTTGACAAACGTACTTCTGGAACAAGGCTAAAGTATGGATGTTTACACAACTTCCATTCGAGTCATCTTCATTTACAAACCTTTTTTGATGAAATGAGTGGTCATAGTACTCTGGGTAATGAAGGCTAATCTTAATGAGATGTGAAAGTTGTTCCAGGCTTGGTCTTGCAGGGAGCTGTGGCTGTTCTAGTCGGATGAATTTCAACAGAACCATTTCCTGCGCTTCCTGGAATATCCAGGAGAAAAATAACACACATAAATACCTTTATTACAAGTTCTACAACATAACAATGAAAACATAACCTAACTTTATTTAAGCTGTAACAAAAGCATGATCTGGTTTGCACCTATGACCCTAGTTGAAAGCAAATATATACTTCGCCAAATCAAGGTAGTGCTGATAGCAGGATCATCTACCCACTACCGTGTTACAGTAGGCTTCAGAGATACAGTGCGGAAATAGGGCCCTTAGCCCACCGAGTTTACACCGACCATCTACACTATGACCATTCCACACTAGTTCCATGTAATCCCTCTTTCTCTTCCACTCTCTATGTATTAGAGGACAATTTTACAAGAGGCCAATCAACCTACAAACCTGAAAGTCTTTGGGATGTGAGAGGAAACCGGAGCAGCCAGAGGAATCCCACACGATCGCATGGAGAGTTGTGAATTTGTGGAATTCCCTGCCACACAAGACAGTACTTGAGGTCAGAATCAAACCGGGGTCTCTGGCAATGTGAGGCAGCAGCTCTACCAGCTGCTTCACTGTGCCCTTATTTCATTTCTTCCCCATTTACTCAAACTATTTTCTATACCTCGTTAGTCATCCTTTAACATTAAAATGTTCTCAGTTTGTGGTCTGCCACTGACCTTTGCTGCATTAGAGAGGGCAGAACAATGGTGCAGCTGGTAGAGCTGCTGCCTCAGCACCAGAGACCAGAATTCGATCCTGACCTTCGGTGCTGTCTGTGTGGAGCTTGCATGTTCTCACATGACCCTGTGGGCTTCCTTCAGGATGCTCCGGTTTCCTCTCACATCCCAAAGAAATGTGGGTTTGCACGTTAATTAGCAACAAACAAATCTGTAAAATTGCCCCTGGTGTTTTGGGAATGGATGAGAAAGTGGGATAATACAGAACTTGTGTGAACGGGTGATCAGTTTCGTTCACAGTTACAGCATGGAAACAGGCTCTTCATCCCACTAAGTCCACACCGACCATGGATCACCCTTTCATACTAGTTCTATGTTATCCCACTCTCTCATCCATTCCCTACACACTTGGGGCAATTTGCAGAGGGCCAATGAATCTATAAACTCGCACGTCTTTGGGGACGTTGGAGGAAACCAGAGCACACGGAGGAAACCCACATGGTCACAGGGGGTATGTGCAAACTCCACACTATTCTGATAATCTGTCCTTTGTACTTTGAACATGGGAAAATGCCCACCGGTGCACAGGTTATCCTAATGCGGAATAAATTAATTGGCAATAAACACCAATCTTCACCACATGTAATGGCAGGGTGATTCAAAGACTCGCCTCATCATCCCTTAGGGTGCAGCAGTAAATCCCATTTTAGCCAGTGGCGCACATATCATATGAATACTTAAAATGTGAAGTTAGAAAATTAATTTTTATTCCAATTTATTTAACCGATTTAAAATTCCTCGAATGGATGCCACAACTGAGATTTGAGCTGCTGTTTTAAGATCATTAGTCTCGGGATTGTTGTAATAAAAAGGACGCGGATTGTTTAAAAACGCAGCGGCTGGATTACCTGTACATGAGGTAAAGAACAGGCTTCTTTCCCAATGGACTGGAGAGCAACATGGAGTTGGCCTTCCAAGATGAGCTGTTTATTGTCCTCCACAACGTAAGCCTGCAAACGAAAGGGAAAAGCAACTTACAAAATGGTAGTAGGTTCATTCTCACTTTCAGCCATTGCACAGTGCAGGACTACGTTACTTGCATCATTAAACACCTATATTAACCAAGCATGGGACACAGGCGGCACTGTTGCGCAGCTGTAGAGTTGCTGCCTTACAGCGCCAGAGACCCAGGTTCGATCCTGACTATGGGTGCTGTCTGTACGGAGTTTGTATGTTCTCCCCATGACCCGTGTGGGTTTTCTCCAGGATCTCTGGTTTTCCACACTCCAAAGGCGTACAGGTTTATAGGTTGAAGATAGACACAAAATCCTGGAGTAACTCAGCGGGACAGGCGGCATCTCTGTAGAGAAGGAATGGCTGACATTTCAGGTAGAGACCCTTCTTTAGACCCGAAACGTCACCCATTCCTCTCTATAGAGATACTGCCTGCCCCGTTGAGTTACTCTAGCTTTTTGTGTCTATCTTTGGTTTAAACCAGCATCTGCAGTTCCTTCCTACAGGTTTATAGATTAATTGGCTTGAAATTGTCCCTAGTGTGTTAGTGTGGGGATCACTGGTCGGCACGGACTCGGTGGGCCGAAGGGCCTGTTTCTACGCTGTATTTCTAAACTAAACAAAGATATTTCATTTAAATCAAGCCGTTGTTTTCCATCTATTATATCACTTGCCCAACATTATGTTTATTATTGTCACCTTTAGTGATACAGTACGGAAACAGGCCCTTTGGCCCACCTTGTCCACGTCAACCAATGATCTTCTGGACACTAGTTCCCTGTTATCCCAGTTTGTTTTTTTAACAACAGGGGCAATTTACAGAGGCCAATTAACAAAAACCCACTTGCCTTTGGACTGCATGAGGAAATCGGAGCACCCACGCAGTCACAGGAAAATGCCCAAAGTCTGTACAGACAGCACCCGTAGTCAGGATCGAACCCGGGTCTCTGGTGCTGTGAGATAACAACTCTAATGCTGCGCCACTGTGACGCCTTGTGTACCGGGGATGAAGTGAAAATCCTTGTTTCGCATGCTATCTAAACAAATCTGATAATATTATACTTGAATGTAATCAAGCTAAACTCAAGAAAAATGAGTCTGAAGAAGGGTCCTGATCCCGAAACGTCACCTATCCACATACTCCAGGGACGCTGCCTGACTTGCTGAGTTACTCCAGCACTATGTGTTTTTTTTTGGGTGTAAATCTGCACCTGCAGTTTCTTGGGTCTCGTATAATAGAGTAATGGGGAAGAAACAGAGTACAGAATATTGTTGTTAGCATTGTAGTGCATCAGTTCCAGAGAGATTGAAGTCTCCTTCAGTGATTGCCCCGGGGTTGCAAAATGTTTGCAAGTCAAGTATTTTGTTAAAATGTTGGCACGGGTTACGATGTTCCCAGCAGCTAATTTGGAAAGAGCAAGCCCTCAAAAACGATGATAATGACAACATGATATGTTTTATGAATGTCTTACTGAAACAATACATGATGCTTACTTTCTACTATTCTTCAAAAAACCCTGGGGTCTTTAACATCTCCGAACCTATCGACCTGCAGCCCTTGCACTTTTTTTTGCTACCCTAGTGGAATTTGTCCTGTTCCTCCAGTTTGCACTTGGTCTTATCAGATTGAAGAATGTTCCCCACCCAAAACTTCATTTTTCCATTCTCCGGCGTAGATGTTGCCTGACCTGCTGAGCAACTCTAGCACTTTGCTTTGCTTTTGCTGAGATTATTTCCAACAGTTTATCATCAGGGCATTAATTAAAGCTATCTCGTTTCCCTACACACAAAATGGACCTAAAGGTCAGAGTGAAGTGGAGGTGTCATTCAGGAATTGCTTCTCACATAACAGGACTTACCAGAATGTCAGAAGTCAATCATTTCATATTTGTTATGGTTTTCCTTCAACCTTCAATCGTGCTTTTAATAAGCACGCCAGAGTAGGATACAAAACAATCGCAAAGTCACTGCTTCAAGTTAGAAAGTGGTCTGTAAATATTGAGTTCCCTTCTCTAAGTTGTAAGACATTTTGACGGGTACATGGACAGGAGACAGTTAGTGGATTATGGGCCAAATGCGGGTAGGTGGGACTCGTGTACATGGGGCAGCTTGGCCGGCATGGACAAGTTGGGCCGAAGGTACACACAAAATGCTGGAGTAACTCAGCAGATCCGGCAGCATTTCAGGAGAAAAATAGGTGACGTTTCAGGTGGGAAACCTCCCTTGGACTATAGGGCCCGTTTCCGTGCTGTATGACTCAATGACGATGGCTCTAAGTTTTAATCTGCAAGAACATTCAATGTACAACTCCTGCAACATTAATGCCGATTATACCAACCTTCCATAATACTATAATGTTCAGATCCACCTCATTGCACTTCTGCACTAATTTTGTAACATGGCCAGTTTTGGGTCTGCTGGGGACCATGGGAGTCTGCAATGCAGCCTTTCGAGACTGTGCAGCACAGCAACTTTGAAAGAAGAAGTCTGCACACGGAGTGGTTGCACTGATTATCTGCAAAACACAACACAAACTCTCAATTATACAATACATGCAAGACACTATTCCAAAATTGCAAGCACCCTTGACATCCAATAACCAAACCATAAAAGCGACAAAATGTTATTTTGCTGGAGAGGGTGCAGAGAAGATTAGAGAGGATGTCACGAGGACAAAAGGGCCTGAGCTAGACAGAGAGATTGTGCAAGCTAGGACTTTATTCTTTGCAAGGGTGCATTCTCAGCCTCCTCCTTCTCTCCTTATCCACCCACGACTGTGCAGCCAAATATAAATCCAATTCACAAATTCGCAGGCGGCACCATTGCAGTGGCTGGATATGAAATAATGTTGAGACGAAGAAGATGGAGAATCTTCTAACCTGGTGCCAGGACAACAACCTTTCCCTCAATGTCAACAAGACAAAGGAGATAGTGATCGACTTCAAGAAGCGAAACGGTACACACACCCCAGTATGCATTGATGGTGAAATAGAGATGGTTGAAAGCTTCCAGGTCCTGGGAGTAAATATCACAAGTCAAGTCAAGTTTATTTGTCACATACACATACGAGATGTGCAGTGAAATGAAAGTGGCAATGCTCGCGGAACAACAAACCAACCAAACAAATTATAAACACAATCATAACACACATATTATTTTACATAATAAATAATAGAAGGAAAAACGTTCTGTACAGTTAGTCCCTGGTGAGAAAGGCGTTTACAGTCCGAATTGCCTCTGGGAAGAAACTCCTTCTCAACCTCTCCGTTCTCACTGCAAGGCAACGGAGGCGTTTGCCTGACCGTAGCGGCTGGAACAGTCCGTTGCAGGGGTGGAAGAGGTCTCTCATGATTTTGTTTGCTCTGGAGTTGCACCTCCTGTTGTATAGTTCCTGCAGGGGGGTGAGTGAAGTTCCCATAGTGCGTTCGGCTGAACGCACTACTCTCTGCAGAGCCTTCTTGTCCTTGGCAGAGCAATTCCCGAACCAGATGGTAATGTTCCTGGACAAGATGCTTTCCACCGCCGCTGCGTAGAAGCACTGGAGGATCCTCGGAGACACTCTGAATTTCCTCAATTGCCTGAGGTGGTAAAGGCGCTGCCTTGCCTTACTCACCAGTGCTGAGGCGTGTGATGACCATGTCATATCCTCAGAGATGTGGACTCCCAGATATTTAAAACAGTTCACCCTATCCACAGGATCCCCATTTATACCCATATCAAAGCAATGGTCAGGAAAACATACCAGTGCCTCAACTTCCTTAAGCAGAAACAAGAACTGCAGCTGGTTTACACCAAAGATAAACACAAAGTGCTGGAGTAATACAACAGTCAGGCAGCATCTCTGGAGAAAATGCCTAGGTGATGTTTTGGATCTGAAGAAGGGTCCCGACCTGAAAAATCACCCAGGTGATTTTCTCCAGAGATGCTGCCTGACCCATTGAGTTACTCAAGCACTTTATATCTAACTCTACTTCCCTTAGATGGCTTAGGAAGTTTCCGATGTTTCCAACAACTCAAACTAAATTCTACAGAATTTAATGGGATGCATCACAGCATGATCTCAGAACAGCATCCAAGACCACAAGAAAATGCAGAGAATTGTGGAAATAACCTAGACCATCACACAAACTAACTTCCTTTCCACTGACTCCATCTATTATTTCACACTGCCGCGGCAAGGCCACCAGCAAGATCAAGATCCAGTCACACCTTGGACACTCCATCTTCTCCCCTCTCCCATCAGGCAAGGGGAACAGAAATGTGAAAAAGCATACATGCTGATGCAGAGACAGTGCGTTCCCAGCGGACACAAGGCGAGTTAACCATCCAATCCCCAATGACCTCCCATCTATCTCATGGAGGTGCTCTGTCTATTTTTAATTGGACTTTACATTGCACTAAACATCATTCTTTTATTGTGTATCAGTACATTATGGATGGCTTGATTGAACTCGTGTATAGTCTTTCAACTAACAGGATAGCATGCAACAAAAAAGCTTTTCACTGTACCTCAGTACACGTGACAGTAAACTATTACTTGGAGCACAGGAGGCCTGATACACCTTAGAGGTATATAAGATCATGATGGGAATAGATAGCGTGAATGTACAGCCTTTTGCCCAGTGTAGGGGAATCAAGAACCAGAGGACCTGGGTTGAAGGTGAGAGGGGTAAGATTTAATATGAATGTGAGGGGCAGCTTTTTCCACTCCAGGGAGGTGGATATATGGAACAAGTTGCCAGAGGAGGTAATTGTGACAGGTACTTTAAAATTTAAGACATATTTGAACAGGTACATGGAACAGTTCTACACAGCAACAGGCTCTTCAGCCACAATACCATTGTTGAACATAATACCAGGTTAAATTAATCCACTCTGCCTGCATGCGATCCATATCCCTGCATATCCCTGCCACCATCAAAACTGACTTTAAAAAAAAAAAAGATAGATGTTCAATGAACAATCACCATAACCGTTTCAGGATATTTCATCAAATGCCAATTGATATTTGATTGCTGCTTAAGGTATCATGATTAGCTAAAAGTAATAGCAATGAAATGTAACAAAATTATATGTCTACTCACCTGCTCACTTCCCAAAACGATATCTGCAAATATATACCTTCCTTCTGAACACAAGGTAGCTATGAAATGAAAACAGCAGCATGATTTCCCTTAATGTAGCGATTCCAACGGCAATTACATCAGAAAAATTACATCAGAAAAATTACCATAGTCTGTATTTGGGCTCACCTTCTGAATGTTGACATCGCGTTGCCCGAAAACACAGTTTTGCTCTCTCGCGACTGCTGAGTTTTGCATCTGAAATTTAACAAACAAAAACGTTATTTAGGTTGCTCTACCTGTCATTTGTGGTACATTTTATTTTGCACTTTATTGCAGCTAAATAAATAGCTGAGTTAGCAGCTCAACAAATATTGCTGCACAGAGGCGCAGCAGTACAGTTATTGCCTTACAACGCCAGAGACTCTGGTTCGAATCTTGACTAGGGGTGCCGTCTATAGGAGTATGTACGTTCTCCCTGTGACCGTGTGGGCTTTCTCCAGGCGCTCTCGTTTCCTCCCATACTCCAAAGACATACGGGTTTGTAGGTTAATAGGCTTCAATAAAAATTGTACATTATCCCTATTATGTAGGATCGTGTTAGCGTGCGGGGATCGCTGGTCAGTGTGGATTCAGTGGGTCGAAAGCCACGTTTCCATGCTGTATATGAAAACTAAGCTAAATCCAATCTTTTCACAAAGACTCCCATTGCCATTGCTCTGCCCGTCCTGCCAAATTATTAATCTTAGCCTGAAGCGCTGACTGTCCTACTCACTTTCAATAACACCACCAATTGTTTTGTCATCCACAAATCAATCAACCATACCTCCCACATGTAACAGGATCATGTGTTGATGTTGGTAATGGAAAATGAAACAGCACATGAAGTTGACCCTTCAAATTCAACAGTCTTGTAAATATTCAGGATGGATCAGGGTCACAGTTTTGCATCAGCAACTAACGAAACCATGTTCAATGCCTGGAATCTGACATCCTTCGTGTTGTACTTCTGCAGTTTCTTGCGTCACCCATTGCTTAATTGCATTTGTCCATGCCCACATGGAAAATCTACACGTTTCCCACTCCACCCCCCCCCCCCCCACCCCCTCCCCGATGTCACCCACTAATGTGAATACCATCCTATTCTCTTCCAACTTGCCCAAATATCGATTAGGAAGCTCAGCTGAGATCTAGATTTCGGTGCCTTTTCGATACGGCCACTGGAAGTTTACCACTTTCCTGAACATTGATCAGAGTAACTGGGAGATTTAATTTCAAAGCACTGGGAACAAATGGGTTGTATGGTTTTCCCCAAGCTAACCAGCAGGTTAGAGCCACAAAACCATTTACCGATGAATATTTCCCAATACTGGATGCAACAAAGAAAACAAAACCTGCTGCGTTCAGTCCCTCCCCAGCCCAATAAACAATAGGTGCAGTAGAAGGCCATTCGGCCCTTTGAGCCAGCATCGCCATTCAATGTGAACATGGCTGATCATCCCCAATCAGTACCCCGATCCTGCCTTCTCCCCATATCCCCTGACTCCGCTATCTTTAAGAGCCCTATCTAGCTCTCTCTTGAAAGCATCCAGAGAACCGGCTTCCACCGCCCTCCGAGGCAGAGAATTTGAGACTCACAACTGTTGTGAGAAAAGGTGTTTCCTCGTCTCCGTTCTGAATGGCTTACCCCTCTCTCTTAAACTGTGGCCCCTGGTTCTGGACTCCCCCAACATCTGGACCATTTTTCCTGCCTCTAGCATGTCCAAACCGTTAACAATGTTATATGTTTCAATAAGATTCCCTCTCATCCTTCTAAACTCCAGAGTGTACAAGCCCAGCTGCTCCATTCTCGCAGCATGACAGTCCGGCCACCCCGGGAATTAACCTTGTAAACCTACGCTGCACTCCCTCAATAGCAAGAATGGCCTTCCTCAAATTAGGGGACCAAAACTGCACACAATACTCCAGGTGTGGTTTCACTAGGGCCCTGTACAATTGCAGAAGGATCTCTTTGCTTCTATACTCGAATCATCTTGTAATGAAGGCCAACATGCTATTCGCTTTCTTCACTGCCTGCTGCACCTGCATTCTTATTTTCATAGACTGATGAACAAGAACCCCCAGATCCCGTTGTGCTTCCCTTTTTCCCCAACTTGACGCCATTTAGATAGTAATCTGCCTTCCTGTTTTTTATACCAAGTGGGCAACCTCGCATTTATCCGCATTAAACTTCATCTGCCATGCATCTACCCACTCCCCCAACCTGTCCAAGTCACCCTGCATTCTCATAGCATCTCATAGCTTTCGTTGCCTCACAGCCCCGGGTTAGATGCTGACCTTGGGCGTTGTCTGTGCTTGGGGTTTGCATGTTCTCCTTGTGACAACGTGGGTCTCCTCTGACTGCTCCAGTGACTTACCACCGTGACTTGCCCTCCCTCACCTTAAGCCTGTGTCCCCTGGTTCTTGATTTCCCTATCTATCATCCTATCTAATCCCTTCAGGATCATATACACCTCTATAGGATCACCTCTTGTCCTCCTGCGCTCCAATAGAGTCCTCGCCTGCAGGACAGGCCCTCTTCCTGGCACCATCCTCATGAATCTTATCTGCACCCTTTCAAGCTTAACAATATCTTTCCCGCCCTTTCCCAATGGCGGCATGGAGGTACAGTAGTAGTGTTGCTGCCTTACAGCGTTTGCAGCACTGGAGACCCTGGGTGCTGTCTGTAGAGTTTGTACATTCTTCCCTGTATCTTCTCTAAACTAAAACTAAACAAAACAGGCTGACCAAAACGGAACACAATGTTCCAAATGTGGCCGCAACAATGTCTTGTACAACTGTAACAACCTCCCAACGTCTATATCTTGTGGCATGTGGATGGAAACCAGGGCACCCAGAGGAAATTCACCGTGACACCACATATGCAAACTCCACACAGACAGCATTGGAACATAGAACAGAACAAGAACCACCCTTCGGGTTGCGATGTGTATGCCGAACGTGATGCTGTCCAACTCTTATCTGTTTACACACAATCCACACCCCCCCCCCACCCCCCCACCCCCACATATCCAGGTCCATCCAAAAGTCTTTGAAACACCACTATCATATCTCCACCATCACCCCTGGCAGCACATTCCAGACACACCACCCTCTGTAAGAAATTTGCTCCGCATATCTCTTTTAAACCTTATCCCTCTCACCTTAAAGCTATGACCTCCAGTATTTGATATTTCCATCCTGGGAAAAAAAATCAAACACTACAGATCCGAACTGAATCCCAAAACTGTGATATCACCGGTCTGCTAGTTTCAACGCTGGAATAATACGAAAAAACCCATAATATTGGAATAAAACAGGTCGAAAGGCAGGCAAAAAAAATCACCAACCTTTATCTTCCGTAGGGTTGATACATTTCTGTAGTTTCCAATGCTCACTGCAACTAGACACCTGAATTATGTGGAATTCCCTCACGCCTGCTTCACTCTGAAAGAATAAGCCCCAATGTTAGTATGACACCTACATTATTTTAAAGTAAATGCCAATTGTTCATGGTTTGACACGTCCATTTAAAAACCAGAGGTATATTTTGTTTGCTTTCTTGCCCCCTTTTATAGAATTAAAAAATTATTTTTTAATATAAAGATACAGAAGAGGGCCTTCAGCCTACCAAGTCCATGCCGAGCATCAATCACCCATTCACACTTATTCTTTGTTAACCTGTATTCTCATCCACTACTTGCACACTTGTGACAATTTATAGAGGAAGAATTAACCTACAAATGCGACGTTTAGTATAGTTTCGAGATACAGCGCGGAAACAGGTCCTTCGGCCCACCGAATCCGCACCAACCAGCGATCCCTGCAAATTAACACTATCCTGCGCACACACTAGGGATAATTTACACTTATACCAAGCACATTAACCTGCAAACCTGAACATATTTGAAGTGTGGGAAGAAACTGGAGCACCTGAGAAAACCCACGGGATGTGTGATGTGGGAGGAACCTGGAGCAGCCGGAGGCTACCCATGTGGGCACAGGCAGAATGTGCAAAGTCCACACATACACACACGTGCCATGGTCAGGATCAAATCTGGTTCTCCAGCGCTTCGAGGCGGCAGCTCTTCCAGCTGTATCACCCCTATTGATTATTAATTTTCCAGAATTCTTCCCATTCCAGCAGAGCGGCACAGCAGTGTTGCCGCCTCACAGTGCCAGAGACCCGTGGTCGATTCTGACCATGGATGCTGTCTGTATGGAGTTTGCACGTTCTCCATAACCCAGTGGGGTTTCTCGGGTGCTCCGGTTTCTTCCCACACTCTAAAGACTTACAGGTTTGTAGGTTAATTGGCTTGATAAAATGGTAAAGTTATTCCTCGTGTGTAGGATAGTGCTAGTGCTGGCCGGCACGGATGCAGTGGGCCAAAGGGCCTGTTATCGTGCTGTATTTTAATGTCTAAAGCAGGAGTCTTTCCACAAATGGTTCATGTGCGGTTCTGCTTTTAGATGAAGATAGACACAAAAAGCTGGAGTAACTCAGTGGGACAGGCAGCATCTCTGGAGCGAAGGACTGGGTGATGTTTCGGGTCGAGACCCTTCTTCAGACTAAGAATCAAGGGGGAGGGAAACTGAAGATATGATCCGGTACAAATAAATGAATGAAAGGTATGCAAAAGGACAAATCAAAGCCAGCAATGATGATCAAGGTGAACAAACAGTGAAACTAGGGTGGACAACTGTGAAACTCGTGGAATGACTTGGGTGGGGGAGGGACAGTGAGAGAGGGAATGCAGGGGTTACTTGAAGTTAGAGAAATCAATATACATTGACCTGAAGGGCCTGTTTCCACGCTGTATGACTTTGACTCTACAAATTCTGCTGCAAAACCTTGAATGTCGACAAAGGTGGTTCAGTTGCAAGCTGCCCAAGCGATATTCAAGGTGCTGTTCCTCCAATTTGTGTGTGGCCTTACTCCTGACAGTGGAGGAGGCCCAGGATAGAAGAGTCAGTGTGGGAATGGGAAGGAGGAATTAAAGTGTTTGGCAACCGAGAAATTGCGTAGATTGTGGGAGATTTTCCTACTTCTTCTGTGGCATGGTGCAAAGGATGTGGCGCAATACCACATTTAATTGAGGCACCATACAAGAATAACATGTTTAAAATAAAGGATGAATCAGACTATTTGCCTGACCCCAGGCTCCAAACTCCTTATAACAGCTCATCCTCCACCCCTTATAAATCTGTCAGTCAAATTGTAATAACTAAAATAAAGACAAAACCACGGCTTAAAGTGACTAATACAGCGCACACACAAACACACACACACACACACAATGTTCTGGCAAAGGTCAATGCTAATATTTATCTTCACACAAGCTTCCTCCCACTCGTTCATCTCATGTTATTACTAAACTTTTCTATTTATCTTCATCTCTTTATCTTGCCCTTCCTTAAAAATATCAATGACATAGTCACCTCAGTTATTTCATGCGTCATAAATTTCCCATTTATCAGGATAAAAGATTTGCTTTTTAATATATTGGTCAACTGAACCACCTTTGTCGACATTCAAGGTTTTGCAGCAGAATTTGTAGAGTCAAAGTCATACAGCGTGGAAACAGGCCCTTCAGGTTAACATGCCCACATGTCCCATCTACATTAGTCCCACCTCCCAGAGTTTGGCCTATATCCCTCTAAACCTGCCCTATCCATGAACCTGTATAAATGTTTTTAAATGTTGCGACAGTACCCGTGTAAAAAAGTTACTCCTATTAAATCTTTCCCTCCCCCTCCTCACCTTAAACCCATGTCCTCTGGTTCTCAATTCCCCTACTCTGGGCAAGAGACTCTCTACGTCTACCTGATTTATTCCTCTCATGTTTTTGTACACTTTTATAAGATCACCTCTCATTTTCCTACGTGCCAAGAAAGAGTCTGAGCCTGTTCAACCTCTCCCTATGGCGCAGGCCTTCGAGTCCTGGCAACATCCTCATAAATCGTCTCTGCATCCTTTCCAGCGTGAAACATGATGCCAAGCCAAACTGATTTCATTGCCTGTACATGATCCATAACTCTCTATTCCTTGCCTGCACTGCAGATGACTTGTTTGTATTCATGTTGAGTCTTTTCTTTGACTGGACAGCATGCAAACAAAAGCTTTTCATTGAACCTTGGTATAAGTGACAATAATAAACTAAACTTCCTCATACCAATCTAAAAGCCTCTAACACCACCCCTGGCATTGCGTTCCAGGCCCCAACCACAGCCTGTGTAAAAAAAACTAGCCCGTACATTTCCAACAAACCTGTCACCTTATAACTATTCCTTCTAGCATTGAACATTTCCATCCTGGGGAAAAGATTGTGACTGTCCACCCTATCTACGTCCCATAATTTTATATACATAAATGATGATTTCCACTAATGAAAATGAGCAACAATTCTGGTTTGAGGAGATGGTGTATTCTCTGATAATCAGTTTCTGGCATCCAAGGATAAGTACAAGTACACATCTCTTCAATCCATTTGCAGTTCATTTTTATATTTCAGTTCATGTTTAAACAACTCACTGTGTTAATGTTGGCCACATCCAGAAAGAGGAGGAGATTATCGATGTTGCTCTTTGCTTCTGCTTCAAGGGCGTTGCTCCTGCAAGCCGTGGCCCTAACACTGAGAGAGCGGCTCGTGCATATTATTGCTGTGTGTCTCAGCACTCGGTGGCTGTGGGCAGAGAGGCAGAGGTTTCACGGTGACTTTAAATTCAAAGATACCTTTCACAAAACACAAAGTACTCATTGATGGCCTGCACAGCCGTCTGTGGCAATGAATTCCACAGATTTAACACCCTCCAACTAGAAATCCCTCCTCACATTTCTAATGTTATGTCCTTTTATTCTGAGGCTGTGCCTTCTCGTCCTATACTCTCCCACTAGTGGCACATCCTCTCCATGTTTACTCTATCCAGGCCTTTCATTATTCGGTAAGTTTCAATGAGGTTCCTCCATCATCCTTCTAAACAAAGAGGGCTGTGCTTTACATTCCACTCCTCTTCCTTCCTTATTGGACTCCTTTGGTCTTCTTTCCAACCCTCGTCTGTCACTATCTCCACCCCTGCCAATTAATCCCCCTTCACCTGCATCACTTGCCAGACATTGCCCCATGCCCACATCTTCTCCCTCGTCTCCAAGAGTCTGAAGAAGAGTCCTAACCCAAACCATTCCCTCCGCTTACCTTGCATGACCCACTGAATTCCTCCAGTACTTTATTTTCTTTACTTAGTAATTGTGGTCTCTTATCTCTCCACATACCAATTATAAGACTTACAACAATGCAAAGAACGGCAAACAGGAAAGGCGCTTATGAATAATTTCAACTAGCCAACCTCTCCAGTTTGTCAGAACCAGCCTGCTCAGATTCACCTGTAGCCTTAACCACAGATCAGAGCATGATCAAGGACCAGTCTCACTCCGGTCACTCCCTCTTCCCTCTCCCATCAGGCATGAGGTACAGAAGTGTGGAAACGTACACCTCTGGATTCAGGGTAAGATTTTCCTCTCACCAACCAGAGACATTCCTGACCTCCCATCTACATCATTGGTGACTCTAGGACTATCTTTAATCAGACTTTACTTGACTGTTTCTGGCACTAAACATATACCCTTTAACCTGTATCTGTACACGGCTCGATTGTAATCATGTATAGTTTTTTTGCACCAACAAAAAGCTTTTCACTGTACCTCGGTACACATGACAATAAACTAAACTAAACATCGACTCATTTTATCTCTCGCTACAGATGCCGAGTATTTGCAGTATTCCATTAGCTCACATTTCCAGCAACTGCTTTGTTCTGCATTCCAATTCACAAAACTACCCACAATCATCTCGATTTACAGTCCAAAATGCTAGAGTAACCCAGCAGGTTAAGCAGCATCTCTGGAGGAAATTGACAGGTGACATTTCAGGTTGGGACTCTTTCTCAGAGTGAACAAGGTTCCCAACCCTAAACGTCACTATCCACAAGTGACCCGAAATGCCACCTTTCCATGTCCTCCAGAGATGCTGCCTGACCCGCCAAGTTACTCCAGCACTTTGTCATTTTTTTGTAAACCAGCATCTGCAGTATCTTGTGTCTTCATTCCTTCAGACAGATCAACTTTGAATAATAGGTATTTATCACCCAAAGGAGGTGGTTGTCAGTGTGCGAGTCACCTGTATTTTGGGCTCCACCCTGTCAGACATTCCACGATCTCTCTATCCTTCCCCCTCTCTGCAATGTTAAACATGCTAACACATTTGGCTCGAGACTTTCTCCATAAATGCTGCCTGACCTGCTGAGCATGTCTAGCACCTTTTGGTCTTATTTTACATTTCTGATATGTGCAATTCTTTTGCTTTTGACTAGTTCAACTGGTGCTTTGCAGGTTAGTTTAGTTTAAAGATAGAGCATGGAAACAGGCCCTTAGGCTCACCGAGTCCGCGCCGACCAGCAATCACACATACACTGGTCCTAGCTACACACTAAGGACAATTTACAGAAGCCAATTAAACTATAAACCAGCTGGTCTTTGTAATGTGTGAGGAAACTCACACAGTCACAGGGAGAATGTACAAACTCCATACAGACAGCACCCGTGGTCAGGATCGAACCCTGGCACTGTAAGGGAACAACTTTGTTGCGCCACTGTGCTTAAAGTTTGGGTTCCATACACAACATCGTTTATAGTGAATCACAATTATATATGTTGTGTCTCCATAAAGGAGATGTAATCAGACAATTAAAACATGCCCATAGGTAGGTGCATGAAGAAACAGCCCAGCTGTCTGGTGGAGTTTAACACCCCAAGGATAAAGCAGCCTGCTCGATTGACATTGGATATACTGTATTGAACAGCTCCGCCTCTGCTGTGATCAGACTCTTGAACCCACCGCTCACGTGCTAGGGATGAATTATCAATCTTCCAATCGACCTCATTGCAGCTTTTGGACTTTAAAAAAAATCTGCACTTTCTTTGTAGCTATAACACGATATTGTACACTATGCTTATTTTATCCAGTGCATTACCTGATGTACAGTATGATTTACCTCAATAACACACAACAAAGTTTAACAGTATCGCAGCACACATGACAATAAAAATCCAATACTCTCCACTATACTGTAGCTGAAATCTATCCGATGCATTGCTGCAATTGTCAAGGCTTCTTTAACAGAAAGTCACTTTCGGCCATTTGTCCCAGGTTAGAGCATCCAGATAACAAATATGTCGTTTTTCCTTCATCGTAATTGGGTCAGATTCTTGGAACTCACAATTTGAAAACACCATGGGATTATCAGACATCACAAAGACAGTTGCAGTTAAAGAAGATCTCTCCAGCATTACAGGCCTCAAGAAGAATTGCAGCTTTAGACATGAATAGAAGGTGCCAATATTGCTAATGATTACTGAGTATTTCATTAATAAAAAATAAAATGGAGAAAATATCCAGCAGCTCAGGCAACACCTGTAGAAAGAAGACAATGAACCTGTTGGAGTATTTCTAGCAGAGACAAGACGCTGCGGATGTTGCAATCTTAAGCAAATTGAAACGTGCTGGAAGAATTCCGACAGTCAGGCAGCATCAGTAGAGGAAAGATACACACAAAATGCTGCAGTAACTCAGCAGGTCAGGTAGCATTCCTGGAGAAAAAGAATAGACTATGTTTTGGATCAAGACCATCAGACTGGAAGGATGGTGAGCTAGCAGAGGAAGTAGTTGAGGCAAGTACTATTTCAACATTTAAGAAACATTTAGATAGGTACATGGGTAGGACAGGTTTGGATGGATATGGACCAAACGCAGGCAGGTGGGACTAGTGTAGATGGGATACGTTGTCTAGTGTGTGCAAGTTGAGCCAAAGGGCCTGTTTCCACACTGTAAAGGGCCTGTCCCACTTACGTGACCTTTACAGGCGACTGCTGGCACCCGTGATAGGTCACCGAAATTTTCAACATGTTGAAAATTCAGCGGCGACCAGAAAGATGTGACGACTCTTTGGAGACCTCTCACAACCATAGGAGACCTCTCACGACCATACAGCCTCTGACTCTATGATAGCAGGCAAACAACGTTTTTCACTGTGTCTTGTTACATGTGACAACAATACACCAATGCTAGTTTGACAAACTAATGTGTCATTAATTCGACAATCATGGCATGAAAATATTTAATGTAGGCTATATCACGGGTGCCAGAGACCTGTAAAAACTAAACTGGGTATTTCCTTAAGTATTTTGAACTAGGATAATAGGGGAGATAGACACAAAGTTTTGGCGTAAATCAGTTACAGGTCAGGTGGAATCTCTGGCTAGGGTGACAAACTTCGTGTCATTAATTCGACCTTCTTGGCATGACAAAATTTAATGTCATCTGGGTCACCCAGTACATTTGGACAAGCATGTGCAAGGTCATTTGGATTTTGTAGATAATTGAAGCAGTTCACAATCATTTTTACGGCTTTACTGACCAAAAATAATTATTCCAAAATGCTGCTTTCACGAATGATGTATCTATGAGTGCTGGTTTAGGGGGCAGTGCACAGTATTTAAATCTCTTACATACCAAGCTTATGCTATGGACAAAATAACACAAAAAGATGCTGAGAGATCAGGTCAGGCAGGTTTTAAATTGCAGAGAAGGTAGGGGAGTGGCAGAAGGGTCAACGGAGCAAACATGAAGCTAATGTTTTGGTGGGGATGAACTGTACAAGTTTATAGTGGCACTGAGGAATATATAACATGAAGATAATCTATGAGAAGAGGGCAGCTGGAGTGCAACACAAAGAAACAAAATAAGTTGCAAACTGCAGAGCTGCAAGACATTTCTCTCACGTTAACAGAATTTGGGAGTTTGCTGTGTAAATCGCAACGATTTTTACTGTTTTACTGACAAAAAGCAATTGTTCCAGAATGCTGCTTTCACAAATGATGTATCTATGGCGTGCTGGTAGAGGGGACAGTGCACATTATTTTAAGCTCTTACACACCAAGCTTATGTTATGGGCAAAATAAGTTGCAAAAGCTGCAAGACATTTCTCTCACGTTTAACAGCTTCTGTACATGAATGAAAGACACGCATATAAAAGATATAGACATTTCATAGATACATCATGGAAACAGGCCCTTCGGCCCACCAGGTCCGCACTGACCAGTGATCACACGTGCACTAGCACTATCCTACACCCTAGGAACAATTTACAAAAGCCAATTAAGTGACTAATCTATACATCTTTGGAATGTGGAACGAAACTGGAACACCATAGAAAACCCACGTTCACAAACACCACACAGACAGCACCCGTAGTCAGGATCAAACCCAAGTCTCCGGGGTTGCAAGGCAGCAAATCTACTGCTGCGCTACTGTAGCACCCAAGCATACAAGGAACTGAAAATGCTGTTTTACAAAAAAACACACACCGAGTGATAGAGTAACTCAATGGGTCATGCAGCATTTCTGGAGAACACTTGATGTTTCAGGTCAGGGCCATTCTTCAGTCCGAAGAGTCCCGACCCAAAATGTCACCTATCCATGTTTTCCAGAGATGCTGCCTGACCTTCTGAGTTATTCTAGCACTGTGTCTTTTTCACATTAAATATGTAACCTGTAAGAAAATATGTCCCATGGAATCATCCAAAATAAAAGTGAAAAATTGTGAGCGTCAGATTAGTTCTTCTTTAAAAATGTAAGTTTTGAAACGAGTTTGTACGTCAAATATCAAAACTTGAAAATGACCAATTACAGCGTTTATAGGAGTCATTTTTGTTGGCAAAAGAAAATACTCGCTGGAGTTTAGAAGGATAAAAGGGGAACTTCATTGAAACTTACCGAATAGTGAAAGGCCTGGATAGAGTGAATGTGGAGAGGATGTTTCCTCTAGTGGGAGAATCTAGGACCAGAGGCCACAGCCTCAGAACAAAAGATCAGACCGTTAGAAAGGAGATGAGGAAAGAGGGTGGTGGATCTGCAGAATTAATTGCCACAGATGGCCATGGAGGCAAGTCATTGGGTATGTTTAAGGCGGAGAATGATAGATTCTTGATTAGTACGGGTGTCAGGGGTTATGGGGTGAAGGCAGGAGAATGGGGTTGAGAGATACAGATAGATCAGCCATGATTGAATGACGGAGTGGACTTGATGGGCTGAATGGCCTAATTCTGTTCCTAGAACTTATGAAAATTAAATTTCAGAGGTAAACTCACCCCGATTTTGAATGTGGTTTTGTACTCTCATAATAAAATAAAAAGTTTATTTCATGTACTCCTTCTTCATCGGGTCCACGTAACCACAGGGGCAGTTGCACAGATGCCGCGGGTAACAATACAGAGTCAGGAAGAGGCACTTCGATCACCCAGCGTGGATTTCCAGAGTCCATCCCAAAGTCTGCAGGAGAAACGGATGAAGTGATGGCAGAGGAGGTGCCCGCACAGTCGGTTACCACAGTCTTGTAGGCGCTACAGTTTTCTGAAGCCGTCGGACTTAGTGGCGTTAACGCGGACGTTTTACTCCCAAAGGAAAAGAAATCTGGGTCCTTGCACACAACTTTTAATCCAGTAAGCGGGCATTGGCTTACGTTCACAAACTCCACGTAGGTTTTTCTCAATTCCCCACAAAGCAATCCAGTGGGAAAGTTAATGAAAAATACCTGCCAACAGAAAAATGGTCCATTAATTCACAATTTACACAGTATGCACAAATATCACAACATTCATCAGGCAAATTCAGGAAAATACAAACAGCACAGAAACAGACCCTTCAGCCCAACTCATCATGATGCAGCCCACTAGTCTCATTGTCTGCATTTGGCCCATTTCCCTCTAAAGCTTTCCGATCCATGTACTTGTCCAAGTGTCTTTTAAATGCAGAAGATAGTCGCTAAATGCTGGAGTAATTCGGCAAGTCAGGCAGCATCTCTGGCGAAAAGGATTAAGTGACATTTCAGGTCAAGACCCCTCTTCAGACAGAGTCAGGAGAGAGGGAAATTAAAGGTATGAAAAGGTAAATAACACTGACAGCCAATGAGCCCATTGTTGGCTGTGGAGTAGGTGATAATAACGATGGGATTCGAACAGTAAAACTAGGATGATGACTAAGGTAGAGGAGGGACGGAGAGAGTTACACGTACTATACCTGCCTCAACTACCTCCTCTGGCAGCTCATTCCATATACGGTCATCTTGTTTAGATGGAGGACGTTAAAAGGGAAATGGCTGGCACATTTTAACTGTCACAATTGAACTGCTCTACACTTTTTGCAATGTATTAGTTTTTCCCCCCTTACACTAAATCTATCAAATGTTATAGTTTCCCATAATTTGTTGCACTGCAGTTCGGAATGAAATTGACAATTCTGCGCCAATCTCTGTTGAACTCCAATTTAAAAATACTTCCCTGTAACATTTTAGAGGCATGATGACAACATTTTAATGTCTCCAATTCTGTCAGAGATTTGAGAGGCATAGCACAAATTACCTTTAATCTTTTCCTTCACGCCCATTGCTGGCAAGTAAAGCAAATGTTAAAATGCATTCCACTCCCCATCTCCTTTTCTTATCTGATTCCACAACCTGTACATTTTTATTTTCTCCGCTCATTTTCACCAGCCTTGATTCCTATCTTCACCACACGACTCACCTGCCTCTCAGCCTCTTCTCACTTAGATCCACCTATCCTGTGCAGCTCTTATCCCACCTCTCTCCACCAGCTAGCATCTCTCTACGCTATCAGTCTGAGGAATGGTCCCAACCCAAAATGTCATCCCTCCACAGATGCTGCCTGACCTCATTCCTCCAGGATTTTTTTTGCCAAAATGTATTGTTTAAAAATGTCAGAACTGGACAAAAAAGTAATTGTAATCCCTTTATTACTATTTCATAGTGTTAGCAGAAGTTTCCATTCTATCATTTCACAACGCTGTTCCCAATTCAACTTTAGTTAAATCAGATGTTAAAAGACCTGGCATCATTCTTCCGCACATCAAGCTCATACTGTCTCATCTGTAGTTTAGTTTAGAGATACAGCATGGAAACAGGCACTTCGGGCCAAAGAGACCATGCCGACCATCGATCACATTAGCTCTGTTCTCCCACTTTTTCATCCACTCCCTACACACTAATGCCAATTTATAGAGGTCAATTAGTCAACCAAACCGCATGTCTTTGGGATGTGGGAGGAATCCGGAGCACCCAGTGGTCACAGGGAGAACATGCAAGCTTCACACAGAAGGAGCCGAGGTCAGGATCGAACCCGGGTCTCTGGAGCTGTGAGGTTGCACCAAATCTGACCTTTCCCACAACAAGTTAATGTTCCAGTAAATGTGTACACCAAGATATTGTATTTCTAGCCTTTGACCAGTGACCTGTCTTCACGGAAACCATTAGGCTGGAACAATCAGCAGGTTAATAGGCAGCAAATCCAGATGACCCGCTCTCCCAATCAATAAGCCAACATCCTTTGAGCCTTGATCACCAAAGGAGCTCACAAGTTCTTGGAAATTTAAAGAATTAAATAATATAATTATTTCTGATTTTCATGTACATTATAAACAAAATAAACCTTTTCAGTCCAGGATGTGAATCCATTTGAATGAATGGGGGAATGTACTAGATATCCCAATCATGGCTGCTACAATACCAAGCTCATCCTGCCTGAAGGATCAGTGCATTTGCCCTGGCACAGAGGCAAAGCAGTCCCCTTGGCAATCAGGCAGGGCGATCCCCGGCACCAAAAGAGCATGTAACATTTGATTTATCTATCAAAAGTTGATTCAAGGGCAGGTCCTGGCACCAAAATTTATGTACCTAGCTCTTCCAGTCAATGCAACTTGATAATTTTAACCCCTCAAATCAATGTAGCAGATTCTTCCTCAGTAAGTGTGAGGGATAAATAAGAGAGTAAGGTTGCGTAAAATCGGGACCAATGTGAGAGGGGCGGTGAACACCGAATTAAAGGTGCTTTATTTGAATGCATGTAGTATAAGGAACAAAGTGGATGAGCTTGTAGTGTTAGAAATTGGTAGGTATGATTTTGTGGGCATTACAGAGACGTGGTTACAAGAGGATCTGAGCCAGAAGCTGAATATTCAAGGTTACACATGGGCAGAGGGGGTGGGGTAGCTCTGCTGGTAAGGAATGAAATTCGGTCCTTAGCAAGGGATGACAGAAGATGTAGAGTCCTAGTGAGTAGAAGTGAGAAACTGCAAGGATAAAAATACCCTAATGAAGGATATTTACAGGCCCCCAGTCGCCAGGATATAAGGTACAAGTTACATCAGGAGATACAATCGGCATGTAATAAAGGCAATGCTGCGGTTGCCATGGGGGAATTTCAATATGGGTAGACTGGGAAAATCTGGTTGGTTCTGGATCCCAATAGTTCAAGTTCAAGTTCCATTTATTGTCACATGCACCAATTGGTACAGTGAGATGAGTTACCACACAGCCATACAAATAAAAAGAACACAATACATGATAGAATTTAACATGAAGGGAATTAGTAGAGTGCCTCCGAGATGGTTTCTTCGAGCAACTTGTAGTGGAGCCTATCAGGGAAAAGGCAATTTTGGATTCAGTGTTGTGTAATGAACCAGATTTAATAAGGGAGCTCAAGGTGAAGGAACCACTAAGAGGTAGCGACCATACTAAGATAAGATTCAACCTGTAATCTGAGGGGGAGAAGATGAAATCAGATGTGTTGATATTACTGCTGAACAAAGGGTACTACAGAAGCATGAGCAGGCCAAAGTTGACTTGAAAGGGACCCTAGCAGGAATGACAGTGGAACAGCAATGGCAGGAATTTCTGGGAATAATTCAGAAGATGCAGGATCTTTTCATTCCAAAGAAAAAAAAGATTATACGGAGATAATTAGGTGACCGTGGCTGACAATGGAAGTCAAAGATAGCATAAAGCTAAAAGATAAGGCATATAACATTGCAAAGATTAGTAGGAAGCCAGAGGATTGGGAAGTTTTTAAAAACAGAAGGTAACTAAAAAGGCAAGAAAGGGAGAAAATATGAATTATGAGGGGAAGCTAGCGAATAATATAAAAGAAGATAGCAAGAGTTTCTTCACATATATAAAGAGTGAGAAAAAGGTTGACCTGCTGTAAAATTATGCTGGAGAAGTGATAATGGGGAATAAAGAAATCGCTGAGAAACTGAATAACTTTTTTGCATCAGTCTTCACAGTGGATGACACCAGCAACGTGCCTGAAATTCAAGAGAGTCAGGGGATGGAAGTTAGTGGAGTGGCTATTACTAAGGAGAAGGTGGTTGGGAAACTGAAAGGTCTGAAGGTGGATAAGTAATCTGGACTGCACCCCAGGATTCTGAAAGAGGTAGCTTTAGAGATTGTGGATGATTTAATAGTGATCTTTCAAGAATTGTTAGAGTCAGGAGTGGTTCCAGATGATTGGAAAATTGCAAATATTACCCCGCGGTACAAGAAGGGAGCAAAGCAGAAGGGTGGAAACTATAGGCTAGTTAGCCCGATAAGATTTTCCCTATAGCTTTTAATTTCACATTTTAACTGCAAAAAAA
The DNA here is from genome assembly GCF_028641065.1 of Leucoraja erinaceus. NCBI lineage: Eukaryota > Metazoa > Chordata > Chondrichthyes > Rajiformes > Rajidae > Leucoraja > Leucoraja erinaceus. The sequence goes on from NC_073380.1 coordinate 54,854,827, forward strand.
AAGTTTTGATTTTAGAGAACGCCAAATTGACAATGAGTGTTAAATGTGCACAGGTAATGATTGATCTTTACCTCTAATAAGGGCTTTGCCTCTGTGATGATGGGATCTAACCGCCGATCTGATCCGTACTTCACAGAAGTTTTCTCTTCTTTAGTGTTATTGAGCCTAGGTCCCTGGATTTCCAAATCTTGACGGCCTCTTACTGATAATCCGTGAGGTACTTTACCTAAAATATTATTTTTAAGAAAAATTCTGGATGTTTCGAAAAAGAGCACTCATAATTTAACATTACACATTCCATGTATGCTTTAAAATATAAAACAAAACACTTTTGTAAAGCATAGAACAGAACAATACAGGAACAGGGCCTTCGGCCCACCATGTCCACACCAGGCATGATGCCATGTCTTAAATGGAGTCAAGTTGGAAAAAGGGTAAGTACAACAGGATCTGGGGGTCCTTGTAGTCAATCTATGAAAGTAAGCATGCAGGTACAGCAAGCAGTGAAGAAAGCGAATGGCATGTTGGCCGTTATAATAAGAGGAATCGAATATAGGGGCAAAGAGGTCCTTCTGCAGTTGTACAGAGCCCTAGTGAGACCACACCTGGAGTATTGTGTGCAGTTTTGGTCCCCTAATTTGAGGAAGGACATTCTTGATATTGAGGGAGTGCAGCGTAGGTTTACAAGGATAATTCCTGGGATGGCGGGACTGTCATATGCTGAGAGAATGGAGCGGCTGGGCTTGTACACTCTGGAGTTTAGAAGGATGAAAGGATATCTTATTGAAACATATAAGATTGTTAAGGGTTTGAACACACTAGAGGCAGGAAACATGTTCCCAATGTTGGGGGAGTCCAGAACCAGGGGCCACAGTTTAAGAATAAGGGGTAAGCTTTTTAGAACGGAGACGAGGAAACACTTTTTCTCACAGAGAGTGGTGAGACTGTGGTATTCTCTGCCTCAGTGGGCGGTGGAGGCAGGTTCTCTGGATGCTTTCAAGAGAGAGCTAGATAGGGCTCTTAAAAATAGCTAGTCAGGGGATATGGGGAGAAGGCAGGAATGGGGTATTGATTGGGGATGATCAGCCATGATCACGTTGAATGGCTGTGCTGGCTCGAAGGGCCAAATGGCCTACTCCTGCACCTATTGTCTATTGCCATGTTATACTAATCCATATCCTTCCATTCACTGCATATCCATATGCCGATCTAAAAAAACTCTCTTAAATGCCCCTATCAATGCTCCATGACTCCAAACATCTGAAAAGGTAGCCAAGTTTCATGCACATGACATGGGCAAGAATGCTTCAAACACAACCTGTCCTGCACAGCGCAAACCTTTTGCCCTCCCCACCCCCTCCCCGACTGACCTTCAGTCCAGCTCAGTCCATGGTAGTACTCCAGTTGATCAATTGAGCTGGGTTGATGGAGGTTATGAGCAGCTTGTGGTTTGATCCCAGATTTTGCCAAGGAAGGACTGCTGACATTGAGGCAGTTGGCTGCAGGAACAGGTGAAACAAAGGGGAGGAATGGACGCAATCTTTACAAATACAATATTGACAGGAAATGCTCAAAACACTTAACTGTCCTAAATAAAATGGCCTATTATTTCAAGTTTAAGTACCTCTCCTCCCAACCCAAACCAATTGCGCAGTAATTTCTCCATTTCAGATATCCAGCATCTGCAGACTGAAGTGTCCAAAACATCACCTATCCTTATATATATCCATCTATATCCAGATATAGACATAAAGTGCTGGAGTAACTCAACAGGTCAGGCAGCATCTCTGTAGAAAAAGGATGGGTGACGTTTTGGGTCGGGACTCTCCTTCAGACTGAGAGTCGGGTGTTGGGGGGGGGGGGGGGGGGGGGGAAAGAAGAGGCGAACAGCTGGAGGCGATAAAAGAACATGACCAATTAGGGCCGCCCACAATTGACCTCAGATGGGGCAGTGCCTGGTAGGTCCATTGTTGGCTCGGGAAGGAGTGATCTCAAGAGTAACTAGGTGGAGAATTGTGGTTCTGGTAAAATGACTGAGCAGGAAGGGGACAAAAAGAGAGAGGGGGGGGGGGGAAAGAAAGAGAGGGAAGTACAAGATGAAGTTAGTTAAAATTCAAAAATTCAACGTTCATACCGCTGGGTTGTAAGCTGCCCAAGTGAAATATGGGGTGCTGTTCCTCCAATTTTCGGTGCTATTGTCGTCTGGCGGGCTTACCTAATAAACATTTTGTGGTCTTCTTCACGCTGAATTACTCTTGCACTTGTACCTTTTACTGCCTTTTACTGCAGTATCTTGTTTTGTAAATATTTGCGCTTCAATATTTGTTTCTTTAAAAAGTAATTTGCAATGCATATACTAATCGTGAAGATGCAACTGACAGATACCTGGACAAACAGATAATCTCACCTGCCATCTGTGTTCCAGAGCTGGAGTCAAGTCCATCTTGTTTAAGAGCTGATGATACTGTGCTAAGATTGTAAACGATTCCGAGAATGTGCAGCTCACCTGTCAGACGAGGAAGCAGTTTTAATCTTACCTAAAGAAATAAAGAAAGAATTTACTTCAAAGTATAAAATTCCTATTACAGTAACACATGTAAATCTTTGAGGTGCTCCTTTGAAATATGTAACGCATTTAACTTTATTTTCACACAGAGAGTGTTGAATCTCTGGAACTCTCTGCCACAGAGGGTAGTTGAGGCCAGTTCATTGGCTATATTTAAGAGGGAGTTAGATGTGGCCCTTGTGGCTAAGGGGATCGGGGGTATGGAGAGAAGGCAGGTACGGGATACTGAGTTGGATGATCAGCCATGATCATATTGAATGGCGGTGCAGGCTCGAAGGGCCGAATGGCCTACTCCTGCACCTAATTTCTATATTTCTATGTTTATATGTGATAATCAATTATTAGAGAAATCCATTTTGCTTAGCTCAATGGTTTCTGTTGATTTTAGTTTCTAGTCTTGGTTTCACGGTTAGACTTGCAGTAAAGTTGTTGGCTTACAGTGCCAGAGACCCGGGTTCAATCCTGACTACGGGTTCTCCCTGTGACCACATTGGATTTCACCAGGTGTCCCGGTTTCCTCCCACAGTCAAACCATACACGTTTGTAGGTTAATTGGCTTTGGCAAATATTGTACATTGTCTCTAGTATACAGGGTGATCGCTGTTCGGAGCAGACTCAGTGGGCCGAAGGGCCTGTTCCCACGCTGTATCTCTAAAGTCTAGTTAGATCACATTTGCTCCAGAGAAAGCTATCCCCAGGGCACACAAAATTGGCGTGAAGGTTGGAGATAGAACATAGTTTAGTTTAGTTTAGAGATACAGCTCGGAAACAGGTCCTTCAGCCCAGAGTCCGCACCAACCATCGATCCCTGCTCTGCCCAGCACACACTAGGGATGATTTTACATTTATACCAAAGCCAATTAACGTACAAACCTGTACGTCTTTGGAGTGTGATAGCAAACCGAGATAGCTGAAAAAACCCACGCGGTCACGGGGAGAACGTACAAACTCCATACGGACATCACCCATAGTCGGGATCGAACCCGGGTCTCTGGTGCTGTTAGGCAGCAACTCTACCGCGGTGCCACCGTGCCACCCTCTGTGGTTGAGATACTTTTCTTATTATAAACATGTAACCAGTGGTGTTTCACAGGGGATGGTGCTCGGTTAATTGTTGGTTGTTATTTTTTTATTAACAACTTGGATGTGAATCTAGGTGGCACGATTAGCAAGCTTGCATACGACACTAAAATTGGAAATAGTGGACAATAAAGGTTCCCTATGATAAGTCTGACAAAGGTTTTCGACCCGAAACGTCACCTATTCTTTCTCTCCAGAGATGCTGCCTGTCTCGCTAAGTTATTCCAGCAATTTATGTCTATCTTCAGGGTAAACTAGCATCTGTAGTTCCTTCCTACGCACTTACCCATGATTACAACAGGATTATGATTAACTAGGTCAAAGGGAGAGTTACGGCAGATGGGGAACTTAATTCAGATAAATGAAAGGTATTAAATGTTGGCAAGACAAATCCAGGCAGGGTAAATGGGAGGGTCCAGGGGAATGTGATGGAATAGACACACTTCGGGATACTGGAGTTGTAACATGTTACAACTGTACAAGATATAGGTACGGTCAGATTTGCAGTACAGTTCTAGTCGCCCTTCTCTAGGAAGTTTGTCAACGAATTGGAAAGGGTGTAGAAAAAAATGTATACAGATGTTAACTGGCCTGGAAGTTTTGTGTTGTAAGGGGAGGCTGGATAGAAGCATACAGTAGAGTCATACAGCAAGGAAACAGGCCCTTTGGCCCAACTTTTGACGACCAAGATGCACATCTACACTCGTCCCACTTGCCCACATTTGGCCCATATCCATCGGAACCTTTCCTATCCATGTACCTGCCCAAATGCCTTTTAAATGTTGTTATTGTACTAGCCTCAACTTCCTCCTCTGCCACCTTGTTCCATATACCTGCCACTCTCTGCGTGAGAAGGTTGCCCCTCTGCTTCCTATTCAATCGTGCAGAAGGTGCAAACTCCACACCGACAGCACCCAAGGTCAGGATTGAACCCTGGTCTGTGAGGGAGAAGCTCTACTAGCTCTGCCACCTGGGTTACGTTTAATGTTGATTCCATTCTCTCAATGGAGGTATCCGAGCTGGAGGGGCAAGGCAAGAGGAGCGATAAAAAGCAAATATCAATGCTGCCAAGTAAATACTGAGTTATCAAATATGTCAGGAAAGTACTCCACTCACCGTTTTGGTCTCTTCACCACTTATTTGGAATTCATTTATTACCTCCGTGAAAATGTCGTGAGACGCCTGTAATCAAGAAAACCACGGGAGCTTTTTTGTTAAATGTATGATGTAGATTTCCAACTAATTGTCCAAAATTAAACTACACCAGAAGAAACTTGGTATTGTTTACTTATTTATTGCTCAACATAAACTTAGTAGACGAGTCACATGATTGCACCGAACCATCCACAGTGTACAGTTACATTATAACGTGAATAACGATCAGTGCAAGACAAAGCCAGTAAAGTCCAATCAAAAATAGTCGGAGGGTCTACAACAAGGTTGATCGGAGAAAAGATTTAAAAGAACGTGGTTAAAGTAAGAAATGGTGCTGTCGAGAGTAGAGATTTAAGAGTGGAGTGATTGTAATGCATGATTGCAGAACCACCTCTGTGATCAGCACACGAGTCGCTGGGTTTGGGTGTCATCTTGGATCAATCATGATCTTTGCTATGGAGACAATGAAACAACTGAAAACATTTAAAAAATTACTTTAAAAACCAGAGTGAAAAGGCTGGGGAAAATTAGCAATGAAAGCAGAAATGTTGAGCTATTTCTATAGTTAGAGAATGATGTATGTATGTATCAGAGCACAGACAGTAACAAGTCAACCAGCATAATCAAGGACCAGTCTCGCCCCACCTACTCCTGCTTCTCCCCTCTGGCAGGAGGCAGAACTTTGAAAACACATACAGGTGCACAACCTTTTATCCGAAAGCCTTGGGACCAGACACTTTTCGTAATTCAGAATTTTTCGGCTTTCGGAATGGAAGATTTTTAGCGTAGATTTTAACAGCTGGCTCAGTGGTAGAGTGCTCGGCTCGTATCCGAAAGCAGTTACTCGAAATGTTGAGCTATTTCAGAATAGGAGAGAATAGGGAGTTAGATTCTCTGCGAGATGATCTTGTGTGTATGTATCAGAGCACAAAGCCGCTGTGGTAACAGGAGCTCCCTGAACCACGGCATAAGTCAAGGACCAGTCTCGTTGGAGCGGGGCCCCACTCCGTGCTACTCCTGCTTCTCATGGGGAGTGGCTTCTGGTGGTTGTCTCCTCTGGCAGGAGGCAGAACTTTGAAAACACATATCTCTACAGCGACAAGTGGCAGTTCAGGAATCCGCAACCTGGGTTTCTCTGGAGTTGGATGGGCTAGAGTTGCTGCTGGCCTATCGTGCTTGCATCACGCTGGAATGGAGCTGAACTGAACCAACCAACTCAAAAAAACTATAGTGCGCCATCAGTCCTGACAGCGGAGAGCTCCCTGGAATTGGAACCAACCTCATTGGCAGACCTGGTGAACCACTGGCACTTTAATTGGATATCAATAGGTGGGGTGAAACTGAAGGGAGCGACAATTTGCTGCTGCCTTAGTTTTTTGCACGCAAATGTTGTTCCCTTCATCTCTATTTGTGCACTGTGGACAACTTGATTGCATTCATGTATAATCTTTTATTTGACTATATAGCAAACAAACAAATGTTTTATGATGGGGATTTAGTTCCCCTTTCTAAGGACTGACCGGAGGCTCCGCTGTATCTGTTTCAAGGTATATGTGATGTCCGCTATTCGGAGGTTTTAAACTAAAGGTTGTGAGTATCTCCAAATTCAGGGTTATCCCATCTGTTATTATTCCAACCACTCAAAAATATATGCGGTCCTTACCTTCATGGAGACCTGTGTGAATCTTTCTCTTGATTGCATTCTGATCGATTAGCAAACAAACAAATGTTTTCCACTATATCTGGGTATATGTGACAATAAACTAAAGAGAAAGGGTATTATTCCAAGAATATATCATTACCTTCATATGTGAATCTTTCTCGTTGCTGATCGATTCTCTTGCATCTTCCTCAGATCCTTTCATAAAGTCTTTGAAGTTAAATTTCCACAATAACGATAGATCACTCAATAATAGAGGGACCTTCAAAGGATTTTTGAACACTACTTCAACAGTAACTGGTTCTAGAAACAATAAAGATAGTAGAAATAACAATAAATTGCAGACAAACTGGAGCAGCCTCTTGAATTACTGGGTAGAGTGCATTAAGCAGGTATCTCGTTTGAGGAAAATAATATTAGTGTAACAAAAGGAAAAGGGTGCAGAAGGGATTCACCAAGATCTAATCTGGGCTTTACAGTCTAGAGTTATTGGGAGAGGGTGGGACTTTTTTTTGGAGCATAGGCTCAAAGGGGTGATCTTATTCAAGTGTACAAGATTATGAGGGGCACGGATAAAGTGTACGCTCACAGTCTTTTCCCTCCAGGGTTGACAATTCTAAAACGAGAAGGCATAGGCTTACAGTGGGAGGGAAGAGAATGAAGGACCTCAGGGGCAACTTTTTCCACTGAGAGAGTTATAATGCAAGCAAACTGGACTCTCCCAATATGTGAACTCGGTCAGCCTTGACAAAATGGGCAGCAGGGCTGTTTCTGTGCTATACAGCTCGATGATTCTAAACATAAAGTGGAGATGAAATTAACATTGTGTCTGAATGCAATGGAAGGCCAAGCCGTAATTAGGAAGCCTTAACCCAAAGACATGAAGCAGTGCAATAACTAGGTTTTGCATCACCTTGTAGTCTGCTTCATTTGCAAGAGCTAGAACCAATCTTGAATGCCAAATCTTGAATCTTTTCAATCTTGAATGCCAAATTTTTCCCGGGGCGGGGGAGTACTTGAATGAATGAATGAATGAATGAATCTCTTTATTGTCATTGCACATGGTACAACAAAATGTAAAAGTCAATCCCACGGTGCGATTCACAAGAGCAATTTTAAATATATAAGAAAAGGTAAAAATATATACATATTAAAAAAAATTTACTGATAAATAACAATAGGAGCTGAGGTAGAACATTCAGTTGAATGCGAGTTATTTCTTATTTTGCATTGTTAAGTTCACGTATGGCTATGGGGTAGAAGCTGTCTCTGAGTCTGTTTGTGCGAGTTTTGAAAGACCTGTACCATCTGCCAGAGGGCAGCAGGTGGAACAGGTTGTGTCCAGGGTGGGAAGGGTCCTTCAGGATGTTGGCTGTCCTGCCAAGGCAGCGAGAGCTGAAGATGTCCTTCAAGGAGGGCAGTGGGCAGCCAGTGATTTTTTGTGCGGTGTTGATGACCCTTTGAAGGGCTCTCCTGTCCGCTGCAGAGCAGCTGGCATACCATGTAGTTATACAGTACGCCAGCACACTCTCAATGGAGCAGCGGTAGAAGGACACCAGCAGCTTCTCCTCCAGGTTGTTTTTCCTGAGGATCCTCAGAAAGTAGAGCCGCTGCTGGGCCTTCTTGACTGCTGTGGTGGTGTTTGTAGTCCAGGAGAGATCCTCTGTAATTTGTGTGCCCAGGAATCTGAAGTCTGAGACCCTTTCCACACAGTCCCCATTGATGAATAGGGGTTTGGGGGCTGCACTGTTCTTACGGAAGTATATGATAATTTCCTTTGTTTTTGTGGTGTTTAGGATGAGGTTGTTGTCTGAACACCACGCTGCCAGTCTTTGGACTTCCTCCCTGTAGGCTGTCTCATCTCCTCCTGAGATATGTCCAACCACAGTCATGTCGTCCACAAACTTGACGATGGTGTTGGTGGAGTGGGCGGGGGCACAATCGTGGGTGTAGAGGGCGTAGAGGAGGGGGCTCAACACACAGCCCTGTGGGGAGCCAGTGCTGAGTGTGATGGGGGTGGAGAGGTGATGGCCCAGTCTGACGGTCTGGGGGCGGTTAGACAGAAAGTCCTTGATCCAGAGGCAGATGGGTTGGGAGAGTCCTAAATCCATGAGTTTGGTGACCAGTCTGCTGGGGATGATGGCATTGAAGGCGGAGCTAAAGTCAATGAAAAGCATCCTCACATAGCTCCCCTGGTGTTCGAGGTGGGTCAGTGCAGTGTGAAGAGCAGTGGCGATGGCATCCTCAGTGGACCTATTTGCTCTGTAGGCAAACTGGTGTGGATCGAAGGTGGGCGGGAGGCTGGCTTTAATGTGCTGCTGGACCAGCCTCTCGAAACACTTCACGATGACTGGTGTGAGAGCGACCGGTCGGTAGTCGTTAGGGCCGCTGATAACAGGCTTTTTTGGTAGTGGGATGATTGTGGCAGACTTCAGGCACGGTGGGATGATGGATTTGGACAGGGACAGGTTGAAGATTTTCGTGAAGACCTCGGCGAGCTGGTCTGCACATTCCTTCAGAACCCTTCCTGTCACACCATCCGGGCCGGCAGCCTTCCTCGGGTTCACCGCCCTGAGCACCCGCCTCACTTCATGCTCCTGCACAGTGAGGGTGTAATTGTTGTTGTTAGGGGCTGGTGGGAGAATGGTGACGAGCTCTTCTGGTTCTGCCTCGAAGCGAGCAAAGAAGCAGTTCAGCTCCTCTGCCAGTGAGGCGTCGTGCTGTTGCTGGGCTTGTAGTTGGTGATGTGCTGGATGCCCTGCCACACCCGCCGTGGATCGTTGTTGTTAAAGTGGTCTTCTATCTTCCTCTTGTGGGCCGCTTTGGTATCCCTGATGCCTTTCTTCAGGTTGGCTCTAGCAGCGCTGTACAGGGCTCTGTCGCCAGACCTGAAGGCGGTGTTGCGGTCCTTGAGGAGAGTTTGGACCTCTTTTGTCATCCACGGCTTCTGGTTGGGGTACACCCGGATGAGTTTGTCGACGGTGACGTTGTCAACACAGTTCTGGATGTAAAAGAGTACCGTGGATATGTACTCTTCCAAGTCCTGATTTCCAAAAATGTCCCAGTTTGTCCTTTCAAAGCAGTCCTGTAGCTGTGAGGAAGCTCCTTCAAGCCAAGTTTTAACAGTCCTGGTGGTGGGTTGAGCTTTTCTCCTGAGTGGTGTATGCTGGTGCTAAGTGAATGGATTGGTGATCCGACTGGCCTAAGTGTGGTAGTGGTGTGGCTCTAAACCCCTTCTTGATGTTTGAGTAGGCCTTGTCTAATGTATTTTCTCCCCTGGTTGCACATTTGATGTGTTGTTCAAACTTGGGGAGAACGGATTTTAAGTCTGCGTGATTGAAATCACCAGCTATGATATGGGCTGCTTTGGGGTAGGTGTTCTCTTGTTTGCTGATAGCGCTATGGAGGTAGCCTAGGGCTATGCTAGCATTAGCATCCGGTGGGATATACACAGCTGTAACTATGACACTGTAAACTCACGTGGAAGGTAGAAAGGCCTGCATTTAACTATCAGGTACTCCAAATCAGCAGAACAGTGTCTGTCTATGATTGTGGTATTTGTGCACCAGTTGTTGTGAACGTAGATGCATAACCCCCCTCCTTTGCTCTTACCAGAGTCTTTGTTTCTATCCCAGCGAAATGCTGTGCGGCCTGCTAGCTTAATGGCTCCGTCGCGGTACAAGTGCGTGAAGCCACGTCTCTGTTATTAGCAGAATGCAACTGTCCGCGATGAATTTATTTGCGGCGACCTGTAGTCTTAATTCGTCCTTTTTGTTGGTGATAGATCTGGCGTTGGTGAGAATGATGCTGGGTAGCGGTGGTTTATGTGGTTGTTGCCTTAGCCTAGCGAGTAGTCCGGACCGGCGACCACGCTTTTGCTTCCTGTGGCTCCTCCGTCTCCAGCGTTTGCTGGGGCCCGACAACAATCCACGGAGAGCCGGTGTCCTGGCTATCTCCTCCGGTATGTTGCATGAATGCAGAAAAACACACTTAACTGCCTGTTTACATGATAATCCGATAATCAGAAGATCCTGTCGGCTGAAGGTGAGATTCGCACGACAAAACGTAACATTGTCAAACAGACACACAAACAAAAACACACAAAAAAAGCACCGAAAGGGAGAGCAAGAAGTAACAGAAATAGACTAACAATGAAATGAAGATGAACATTTGGGCAAAGAGAGAGACAAAGTGCTGCTGTAACTCAGCAGGTCAGGCAGCATCTCTGGAGAAAAGGGAAAGGTGATGTTTCGGGTCGTGATCCTTCTTTAGAACATTTGATTAATTTGGAAAAGAGAGCAGTGACAACGCATATTATTTAAAGTGAACAAATAAGAATAGCCCTTGAGTAAGTTGAGCCTCTGAGTAGGGGAATTGAGAAACAGAGTCCTAGCTTGCTCAACCTCTCCCAACAGCTCTGGTCCTGGCAGCATACTCATAGTTCCTTTGCACCTTTTCCAGCTTGAAAGAATTTAACATTTATTGCACCAGCAAAGAATCGTAACACAACTAATTATTCTAACCATTTACCTTCCACCACAGCCACAGGGAAGCGCAAGTTGTCTGTCTGGCTGTTGAGACAGTACTGAGTATGCTGAAAATTCTGTGGGATTGCCCCTTTGTTCACTATAGCTACAACCCGCTCCTCAAGTTCTTTCCACTGCTGGGATGCTTCACGCTCATATTCCTGGTCCAAGCTGACGTGCGTGGCTGCTTGTTTTTCACCTGATGGGAAGAGAAATAAAACATTATATATCATGATCAGAAACTCCATTACAAACAGATCCCTTGTGCACCCATTTTGTTGGAAAAACAAATGGCAACCTTAAAGATGTTCAACCCAAAATTCACCCAGACACTTGTCAATGTGTAGGTAGGGTTCCGTTCATTAACTCTTCCAGAGGAAGGGTCTCAACCCAAACCTTAATTTGTCCATTCTCTCCACAGATGCTGCCTGACCTGCTGAGTTCCTCCAGAAGATTGTTTTTTTTTTGCTGTACATTCCAGTAATCTGAATAGCAACTTGAGTAAGGCAAAGTGAAAACTTGCAGCACTCAGTTTGGCTCTGGGCAAAGGTCCATCAGCGTACATCGATCGACCCAATGGCTGCCCTATAAATTAACTCTTAATTCTCTGCTACTTGGAACCCCTTAGGGAAAGGCTTGGATGGAGTGGATGTTTCCACTAGTGTATGACCTCGAGGAATAGAGGTCATAGCCTCAGAATTAATTCCTTTAGTCAGAGGGTGGTGAATCTGTGGAATTCTTTACGACAGACGGCTGTGGAGGTCAAGTCAATGGATATTTAAGACAGAGATAGATAGATCCTTGATTAGTCGGTGTCAGGGGTTATGGGGAGAGCAGGAGAATGAGATTAGGATGGAGAGCAGCCACGGTCGAATGGCGAAATAGACTTGATGGGCCGAATGGCCTAATTCTGCTCATATCACTTATGACCTTAGATATAGAAGGCCTACAGAGTGCTCCAACTTCAAAGGGAATAAGTATACAATGTTCAGGCTAAAGTCTTGTAAACCCAATCACTTATATAATTGTTGTTCCTTATCTGGTGATCAACAATGCCACCATGCATAGAGATATTATTACGTTAACATTTTATGGTATTTAATGTGGAATTCATTGCAACAGAAGGCTGTGGAGGCCAAAGTAATGGATAGTTTTAAGGTGGAGATTGACAGATTATTGATTAGTAAGGGTGTCAGGGTTTATGGGGAGAAGACGGGAGAATGGGGTTGAGAGGGAAAGATAGATCAGCCATGATTCAATGGCGGAATAGACTTGATGGGCCGAATGGCCTAGTTCTGCTCCTAGAGCTTATGAACGATCCATGTGAGAAAGCCTTATTCTGCAAAGATTGCACACTCCAAGGGAGCTGTGACAATGCCGATTTCCATCCAGAACTATGATATTTAAACTAATAGATGACTCTAATCCCACTTTAAAATGATTTAATATTGACCAACCAGGCAGAGTAAATGCATGAATTAAATCATTTCTGATTGCATCTGCCAGTAATTATTTGCACTCAACCCGATTTTAAAACAACTATAATAGTTTTGGAAGATTTAAGCAGAGGGCAGTACTAAAACAAAAATAGACAGTGCTGGAGTAACTCAGTGGGTCAGATAGCATCCCTGGGAAACATGGGTAGGTGAGATTTCAGGTCGGGATCCTTCTTCAGACTGATTCTCCAGGGATGTTGCCTGATCCGCTGAGTTACTCCAGCATTGTGTCTTTTTTTTTGTAAACCAGCATAACAGCACCTCATATTTTGCTTGGCCAGCGGTATGAACATTGACTTCTCTAACTTCAAGTAACCCTTGCTTTCCTTCTCTCCAACCTCCACTTTCCCAGTTCTCCCACCAGTCTGACTGTCTCTGACTACATTTTATCTATGTTTGCTTTGTTGTTACTTTCTCCCAGCTAACAGTGATTTATTCTACATTTGCCTTGATTTCTATTTCCATTGTCCCATTTTCATACCTTACACTTCCTTATCTATCAGTCTGAAGAAGGGTCTCGACCCGAAACGTCATTCATTCCTTCTATCCAGAAATGCTGCCTGTCCAGCTGAGTTACTCTAGCATTTTGTGCCTATCTTCAGTTTAAACCAGCATCAGCAGTTCCGTCCTGCACATCTGCAGTGCCTTGTTTCTGCAGTGCTAAAACATTTAGTTTTAGTTTACTTTTTTTTGTTTAGTTTTAGAGAGAGCAAGGAAACAGGCCCTTCGGCCCATGAGTTCACGCCGACCATCGATCACCCTTTCACATTGGTTCCATGTTACCCCACTTTGTTCACTCCCTACGCATCAGGGTCAATTTATATAGGTCAATTAACCCACAAACCCGCATGTCTTTGGGATGTGGGAGGAAAGCGGAACACCCAGAAGAAACCCACATGGTAACAGGAGAATGTGCAAACTTCACACAGACAGCACCCAAGGTCTGGATCAAACCTGGGTCTCTGACGTTGAGGCAGCAGCTCTACAAGCTGCACCAATGCCAATCACTTCCAGACATTTATCGGGAGAAAGAAAATGGTAATCTCAAAAATGGTAAAATTCAAAACCTTGAATATTCTCATGGTTAATGATACCACCACAGAATTCCAAACGCCTGGTGAATTAATACACTGAACAACTATTGAAATCCCTGCATAGCATCTTGAGCATTTTAAGGTGAAACTTATAATAGAAACAAATTCGTAAAGTTGACTACGGAATTGTCAAGTGGTCTTAAACGCCTGACTGGTGCACTTCCTTCGGTGAAGGTCTCCATCTTTAGACTTTCAACTTTGGAGATAGAGCGTGGAAATAGGCCCTTCTGCCCACCAAGTCCGCACTGACACACTAGGGACAATTTTTTTTAAACCAAAGCCAATCAATCTACAAACCAGTGCATCTTTGGGATGTGTGATGAAACCCGAGCACCCGGATGAAACCCACGCGGTCACAGGGAGAACATACAAACTCCGAACAGGCAGTACCTGTAGTCAGGATCAAACCTGGGTCTCTGGTGCTGTAAGACAGCAACTCTACCACTGCGCCACCCATAGTTAAACATGGAACAGGACTTTCCACCCACGCCTTCTCCAGTTCTTCCTCAGCTTGCCCCATATGCCTCCAATCTTACACCAACTCTTTGGATATGGTGTGGTCAGCTGTGTGTTCATAACATCAAGGCAACGACAGATAGGCAATAAATGCCTTCATCACCCCCATCCAAACAGTAAATTGAAAATCTCTGCTGAGGTGATTTCTAATACAAGTGGCAAACTTTGACGACCAAAAAACCAACCTTCTGAGGGGCGCCTGTCATGACCAAAAAATACCCGTGTCGCTGAGCTCTTAATATAGGGCAAAGGTAGTTGGGGTAGCGGTGCTTCCGGTGACAATTGGCTGACGCTCTGAAAAGGAATGGAAGAGTTTTCTTTAGTTAGTAAAATCTTAAATTATTACAATTTCAATAATATACATATATAGCTTCACTCCTTCTAGCACTTGTCAGTCATACAGCGTGGAAACAGGCCCATTGGCCCAACTTGCCCACAGCAACCAACATGTCCCATCTACACTGGTCCCACCTGATGCGTCTGGCCCATATCCCTCCAAACCTGTCCTATCCATGTATCCGTCTAATTGTTTCTTAAAAGTTGCTATAGTCCCTGCCTCAAAAAATGAAATTGCTCTATTTGGCAGGAAAACTAAATATGAAGCACATTTTTGAAACAGTGAGACACTGCAGAATTTTGAATTGCAGGGGATCAACGTGCATGATTCATGCTGACTGGCCTGTAATTACTGCAAGGAACGAGGAGAGCTAAGAATGACAGAATTAATTATAAATATAGACAGGCTCCGTTTCAATTGCATAATGCGAGACCATACCCAGGGTATTGTGTGCAGCAGTGGGCAGTGGTTTTAGGATAGATGTAAGTCTGGTGAAAGCAGTTCAGAAGTGGTTTACTGGAGTGATATCTGGCCCGCACAGGTTTTGGTTTATTGTCACGTGCACCAAGGTACAGTGAAACGCTTTTTTGGGTTGTGTGCTAACTGGTCAGTGAAAAGACTACATATGATTACAATCTATTTGTCCACAGTGTACAGATACAGGATAATGGGAATAACATTTAGTGCAAGATAAAGTCCAGTAAAATCAGATTAAAGATAGTGTGAGGTTCTCCAATTAGGTAGCTGGTAGGTCAGGACCGCTCTGTAGCTAATGGGAGGAAGGTTCAGAATGGTAGAAGGTGAGGTAGGACATGTTAGGCTTTTATCGATTGAAAGAGCAAGTAATTGTTATTGGGATGTTGCCAGGATTGGATAGGATAAGCTATAAGGAGAGGTTAGATAAACTAGATAACCTCCCTGCATTGTTGGGAGGGAGAGGGGTGGCATGATAGAAGTATATAACAATGATGGGAGGCATAGACAGGGTACACAGTCTGACTCTTTTCACAGATCAGGGAAGGCACTTGATTTAAGGGAGTGAATAACTACAAATATAGAGCCAGTCAACTGCTGGAACAGAACAGTTTAGCACCAGTATAGGCCTTTAGGTCCACAAGTGTAGGAAGGAACTGCAGATACTGATTTAAACCGAAGATAGACACAAAATGCAGAGTAACTCAGCGGGACAGGCATCATCTCTGGATAGAAGGTATAAATTTACGATAGAAGATAAATTCAAAATATAGGGGCAGCCCATCACTGAATTTATCAGAGGTTTTATATTAATCAATATTTTCTTTCTGCTCAAAATTTGTGAATCAAATACAGTGCCCTCCATAATGTTTGGGACAAAGACCCATCATTTATTTATTTGCCTCTGTACTACACAATTTGAGATTTGTAATTGAAAAAAATCACATGTGTTTAAAGTGCACATTGTCAGATTTTACTAAAGGCCATTTTTTATACATTTTGGTTTCACCATGTAGAAATTACTGTTGCGTTTAAACACATCGTGGAGAGTGGCTGGAACGCATTGCAGGGGTGGTGGTGAAGATATTATAGTGGCATTTAAGAGGCTTAAATAGGCATGTGATATGCAGGAAATGGGAGGGGTAATGAGGCAAATGAGGCGTGTGAATTTGTAGGTAAAATGGGCACTGTAAATTGCCCCTAATGTGTAAGGAGTGGTTGAGAAAGTGAGATAAACAATAGACAATAGGTGCAGGAGGAGGCCATTCGGCCCTTCGAGCCAGCACCGCCATTCAACGTGATCATGGCTGATCATCCACAATCAGTACCCCGTTCCTTCCTTCTCCCCATATCCCCTGACTCCGCTATCTTTAAGAGCCCTATCTAGCTCTCTCTTGAAAGTATCCAGAGAACCGGCCTCCAATGCTCTCCAAGGCAGAGAATTCCACACTCACAACTCTCTGTGTGAAAAAGATCACAAAATTAGTGTGAACTGGTGATTGATGGTCAGTGTGGACCCGGTGGGCTGAATGGCCTGTTTCAATGCTGTATCTTTCAATTAGTTTAGCATGCCATACATTCGGCATGGACATTAGAACATAGAACAGTGCAGCGCAGGAACAGGCCCTTCGGCCCACAATGTTTGTGCCGAACATGATTCCAAGTTAAACTGATCTCATTTTCCAGTACATGATCCAAAGTCCTGCACTTTCATGTGCCTACCTAAAAGCCTCTTAAATGCCACTATGGTTTCTGCCTCCCCACCACTCGCAGCAATGCGATGCAGGCCCCCGACCATTAAACTTTCCCCCACTCGCCTTCCAGCTACGTGTTCTAGTGTTGGACATTTCCAGCCTAGGAAAAAGGTTCTGACTGTCTTCCCTATCTATGCCGCTCATAATTTTAAACACTTCTTATCAAAGGTCCTGCAGAGCAGTATCATGGCTTCCCGACTCTTATATTCAATACCTCTCACAATGAAGGCAAGCAGACCAGCCACCCTCTTTACCACTCCATCTACTAGTGCTGCCACTTTCAGTGAGCTATAAACTCCAAGATCCCTCTGTGCACCAATGCCTATAAGGGTCTTGCCATTAAATGCATACTTTCCCTTTACATTCAACCTCCTAAAGTGTACCACCTCACACTTGTCTCGGGTTAAACTCCATCTGCTATTTTTCTGTCCATTGAACCAGAGGGTCTATTCCTGCACTGTACTGCTCCAAGTTCTATTTGTTGCAGCCTCATCTGTAGCTGGTCAGCGATTAGTGCAGTAGCATTATATCCTTTAACAGATTCTGCAGGTAATGCTTATTTTAGACATCAATATATTGAATTTGCAAAAATTAAAGGATTATATCTCCACAAAAAATATCTATTCCCCAATAGAGCCAATGAATTCCAGCTGGGGCGACACAGAGTTGCGTTACAGCACCAGAGACCCGGATTCGATCCTCAATTCGGGCACTATCTATACGGAGTTTGTAGAACCTTGTGACCTGCATGGGTTTTCTTCGGGTGCTCCGGTTTCCTCCCACATTCCAAAGACACACAGGTTTGTAGGTTAATTGGTTTTAAAAATTGTCCCTAGTGTGTAGGCTTGTGCTGGTGTACGGGGTGATTGTTGGTCGGCGTGGACACTGTGGAACCAAGGGGTCTATTCCACGCTGCATCTCGAAACTAAAGCTAGGTTCCACTGCTACTTGCCGACTTCTCTTACCTTATAAACATACAGGTACTCCCGAAGGAACGCTTCCTGCTGTGCAGCCTTCTGCTTGCTGTCCTTGATCAGGATGTGCCTGAAGGCTGCCACAGCATTGTCCAGCTGCCGCAGAGTGAAAGATTGACGACCAATGGTGAAGTTGATGTGATCCTCTGCCAGACTCCAGCCTTTCCCTTTGTAAACCTGCATGGCTTGACTGTAGCACCGCAAGGCGTGCTTCCGCTGCAGTAAGATAAAGAATATACATCCCAGTTGCAAAATTGAGAAAGCATTCAGAGATTTAATTAGGGCAAGGATTCCAGTTAACCATTAAAACAATCCTAATTGAATGAGGAAGCTGTAAACTTCAATGTATTTTCGTTCCTATGCATGCAAAAAAGGTTATCTATAGAAATTTCCACGGTAACCAGATATGTCTAAGTTCGGAAACAGGGAACGGCAGATGCTGGGTCATAAAAAAGACACAAAGTGTTGGAGTAACTCAGTGGGACGTCCATGTTATCCAGGGATGCTGGCTGACCCTGCTCCGTTACTCAGGCACTTTGTGACCACATTTAAGTTTGGCTTCACATTACAAGATTTCTCCACCATCGCAAGTCTCACAAGACTCCAGAAACATCAAGACAAGCATTTGAATCCTTTTAGTTTTTAGTGTTATAGACAGCATGGAAACAGACCCTTTGGCCTACCGCCTCAACGCCAAACATCGATCACACATTTACACTAGTTGGAGTCAGAGTCATACAACATGGAAACAGGCCCTTCGGCCCAACTTGTCCATGCTGATGAAGATGTCCCATCTACACTGGGTCCACCTGCCCATGCTTGGCCCACATCGCTCTAAACCTTTCCTATCCGTGTACCTGTCCAAATGTCTTTTAAATGTTGTTCCAGCACCTCCGGCAGCTTATTCCATATACCCACACTCTCCATGAAAAAGTTGTCCCTCGGGTTCCTACAACGTAGAACAGTATCACACTAGAACAGGCCCTTCAGCCCACAAAATCCATGCCAAACATGACGCCAAGTTAAACCAATCTCCACTGCCTGCATGCGATCCATATCCCTCCAATGCCAGCATATCCATATGCTTAACGAAAAGCCTCTGAAACAATGCTATCGTATCTGCCTCCACCACCAACCCTGGCAGTGCATTTTAGACACCCACCACTTTGTGCTGATGTAAATAAACTGAACTAAACTCAACTGGAAAGCAAGAGAATTTTATACAACTCATGCAAGGCAATAGAATCTGTTGGCTGAATAGACGGAGCAGAATTAACCAAATGCCTTGAAAATATATCAATTTAGTTTAGGGAGAAGGCATGGAAAAAGGGTCTTCGGCCCACCGAGTCAGAGTTTACCAACGAGCGCTGCATCATTCAAAAGATCTATTAACTGTACCGTTCAAAGGACCAGAGATCTGGGTTCAATCCTGACTATGGCTGCTTGTCTGTACGGAGTTTCGCTATGATCTGCATGTGTTTCTCCGGGTTCTCCGGTTTCCTCCCACACTTCAAAGACGAACAGGTTTGTAGGTTAATTGGCTTGGTATAATTGTAAATTGTCCCTAGTGTGTGCAGAATAGTGTTAGCGTATAAGGATCGCAGGTCGGTGCAGACTTGGTGGGCCGAAGGGCCTGTTTCCGCATTGGATCTCTAAACTAAACATGCTTACCTGATCTGCTTTACCAAATCGATGCCCGGCTAGAATCATATGGAAAGCAAATTTTCGCACCATGGGGGATCGCATGTTGATGAAACAATGAGCAGCTTGTTCCAGTAAAATCGCACTTCGGAGGTCAGAATCCTGCATTTACAAAAGACAATAATATTTCACATCACTGCATAATTTCAATACCAAAGTCTAATCAATATATTAACTGTTCTTCTCAAGTGTCATCTAGATCAGTAGCACAATAAATTCAGTTGTATCATCCATTATAATCGATGGGTAACTAAAGACGTTCTGAAAACAATAAACAACACATTTAAATTTAGAAACAAGGAACTGCAGATGTTGGTTTACCAAAAACAAAAGTGCTGGAGTAATCCAGTGGGTCAGGTAGCATCCTTGGAGAACATTTTGAATTGGTTCTGAATAAATTGATCTAATTAACCAATTAAAATAAAAGGAACAAGAGGATTTTATTTTTAATCGTGTCAAAGGAACTCCCTTTGATCACCAACCTCGAAATGGGACCGGCTCCGCGAGGCCGTACGGCTCGAGCGACGTTAGGTCACGCTTGCCGCATGCAGGCGCATGCTGGTGGGACCGGCCCTATAGGTCGCGCTTGCCAAATGGAGTTGCATGCTTGTTGGACAGGCCCTTAAGGCTGCCAATGTATATGGCAGGATGTAGATCAGCACAGGAATGGAAAGATAAATGTCAGATGTAGTTTCATGCAAATTCCAGGTGCTGCACCTTTGCAGGTCGAATGCAAGAGGAAGTATACGGTTAGTGGCAAGACTTAACAACATTGATGTTGTGTGGGATTTTTAGGTTTCAGTCCATTGGTCTCTGAAAGTCACAACATAGTGTGGTAAATAAGGCATATGGTATGCTTATTGGTCGGGGCATTGAGTACAAGAGTTAGGACGTCATGTTGCAGTTTTAAGACTTTGGCTAGGTCACATTTGGAGCATTATGTGCATTTCTGGTTTCCCCATTACAGGAAGGATATTGAGACTTGAGAGGGTGCGGAAGATGTGTACCAGGAGACCGCCTGGTTTAGTGGATATTAGCTAAAAGGAGGGTGGACAAACTTGGATTGTTTTCTCTGGTGGTTGAAGGCTGAGGGGAGGCTGGGCAAAAATAAATAAAATTGAGAGGCATAAAGAGGGTAGACAGTCAGAACCACTTCCAAAGGATGTAACAGTCAAAGGCTAGAGGGTGTAGCTTTAAGGTCAAAGGGGAAAGTTATTTTTTTAAAAACCACAAACAACCTTCATTGGTCACGGACATGCAAACACACAGTTTAAGGAATTTGAGAAACTTGGAAAAATGGTTGGTTGATGGATGACCTGGACTCAGTTGCTGAAGAACCTGCTTCTAAACTGTATCTACTCATGACTCTGATGATAAGAAAATACTTGGCGCAAGAAATAAAATAAACTGTACCTAAATGACATTTGAATGATTTTCAATGGAGATTATCCACCCATTGCAAAGTTGTACTCTAATTCCACCTGGTGGACATGTTATTTACTGACATGGCACGAGGATAGTAACCATGTCAGCAAGACAAACCTCTTGCAGTGGTAAATCAAACCTGCAGTTAACAGCAGTAACACGGAGGGAAGGTGCCAGTTTAATTTTCCATCGGAGATCAAAAACATTAGATATTTTCATCCGCAAATAAAAATCTTCAATCACAATTAATGCTGCAGTTTCCATTGTTAGAATTTAAGTGCTTAATGTTGTTTCAGTCAAGTGCAATTACAGAAACACTTCAGCAGGCAGATCCATCTTCCATCACTGCTGTAGATCTTTTCACACAAATCACTTATCTGTTTAATATTGCGTCTACATGAGCTAAAATATGCTAGAATAGATCAGTAGAAAGAATATAATTTCTTAATTTTAGATGTCTTCAAACTCTCTACAGGAAGTGAACTACTGTTTACCACAACGCTGCCTGGATTAGAGGGTTTCAGCTACAGGGAGAAATTGGACAGATGGATTGTTTTCTCTGGAATGTCGGAGATCGAGGGGAGATTTGATGGGTATATGAAATTATGGGACACAAGTTTTTTGTCAAGTGGTGGGGGCCTGGAATGCATTATTGTGGTGGCGGTGGAGGCAGATAGTGGCATTTAGGTAGTTTTAAGATTGGCACATGGAAGTGCAAAGAATAGGGGTATGGATCATGTACAGGCAGATGAGATCAGTGTAACTTGACCACGTTCGGCTCATTATGGGCTGAAGGGCCCATTTGTGTGTTTTGCTGTTCTATTTTGACTTTAAATTAGTCCTCTTTCCGTAGAGTCAGAGTCATGTCGCATGGAAACAGGCACTCTGTTTTAACTCGTCTATGCTGACCAAGATGTCCCATCTGTCGGCATTAAGCCCATACCCCTCTAATCCTTTCTTGACTATGTACCTGCCCAAATATCTTTTAAATACAAGCATATTACCCAAGCATTTTATAAATTGAAATCAGGGCAACCTTGACCAGAGTTGAAAGGGTCTATGCTAGTTGAATTTAATCAAAATTGAGTTAAGGACAAGTATTTCATCTCCATGTTGCCCATGACAACATATCAAGAACAATTCTGTACCAACAAAGTGCTGGAGGAACTCAGCGGCTCAGTCAGCATCTGAGGGGGGAATAGGCATACAACATTTCTGGTTGAAATCCCACTTACATTGCCGTCTCC
The DNA here is from genome assembly GCF_028641065.1 of Leucoraja erinaceus. Taxonomy (NCBI): domain Eukaryota; kingdom Metazoa; phylum Chordata; class Chondrichthyes; order Rajiformes; family Rajidae; genus Leucoraja; species Leucoraja erinaceus. Next base: position 54,876,832 of record NC_073380.1, read on the forward strand.
TGCACCTGTACAAAACCAATTGATTGCATCAACTTTACGATTAGTTTCCATCCTGCCCTCAAATTTTTTCCTCCACAGATGCTGACTGACCCATGGAGTTCCTCCAGAACATTGTTTTGTGCTCAAGATTCCAGCTTCTGCATTCTCTTGTGTCTCAATTTTACACTAGCCTTGTGAGAAAAAGTTAAACCATGACAATACCAGGAATGGTTTTGAGGAATTTTCCTACCTCACTGGTCATCCGAATAAGAAGTGTTGCAGCTTCTGAATATTTGGCTTGGCTTTTCAAGATTTCAGCACTCAATAATGTGCATCGCTCAGCGAGTACCAAGTTCCTAGGATGGAGCAATTGTATGAAATAAAAATTAAATACCAAGATGCGTTGAATTAATTCCTCCCTCCCCAACTACGATCAGTTTAGTTTTAGTTTAAGTTTATAGATACAGTGGAAACAGGCTCGTCGGCCCATCGTGTCTGCGTCGAGCAGCAATCCCTACACACGAACACTATCCTACACACAAGGGACAATTTACAATTTATTCAAACCAATTAGCCTACAAACCAGTAGGTATTTAGAGTGTGGGGTGAAACTGGATCACCCAGAGAAAGCCCACACAGGTCACAGGGAGAACGTACAAGCTCTGTACAGACAGCACCCGAGGTCAGGATCGAACCCGGGTCTCCAGCTCTGAAAGGAAGCACCTCTTGCCTTTCCATTCCTCCACAGATGTTGCCTGACCCGCTGTTACTCCAGCACTTTGTGTTCTATGCAAGATTCCACCATCTCCACTTCCTTGTATCTCCACTGAATTGATTCATTCAGCCTACTGGATGCATGTTGACAACTAAGAGACCAACACCATCAGTATAATTTCCCTTTTGCTGGTATTACCTGCCGCTCAGTCACTTGCTCTCTCACCAACCCACTGACTCCGCCATCAAAAAAATACGCAAAGTACCGGAGTAACTCAGCGGGTCAGGCAGCATCTCTGGAGAACATGGATAGGTGACATTTCAGATCAGGACTTCTTAAGACTATCTTTGATGGTTTCTCCACGTGTGTACAATAAGCTTAATTTACAGCTGCCAATAAACGTAATAGCATGTTTCTAGTACATTCGAGGACGCCACCACACCCAAAACACCACAGGGAGAGTGTGAAAAATTCACACAGAAATGCATCAAAAGATACATGAATCCTTCCTCTCTCCACAGATACTGCATGACCTGCCCAGTATTCCCAACATGGTGTTTAATTTCATGTGATTTTGCTTCTCTGAATTCCATTTCTTTTCTACTTGGCATTTCTCATCAGGAAAAATCCTTGCTTAATGAATTTGCTCACTGCTTTATAATTTTACAGTAACCAAATCCAAAACTGGTTTTCAATCTTGAATGATTTTGTTCAGAGTTTCAGAACATCACCCTCAAGGCATTTCAAATTCATTGGAAAACTGCAGTCATTTCTCCTCATCATTAAAAGTCAATTGCCATTTGACTTGAGCAGAGGTGCCACGTACTTGCACAGGTCCTTGTAGGTCTGAATTGCCGTTTCCATGTAATGGGTGGGATATTGCCTCTGCGCTCCAGGCTGAAGAAAAACAGAGGCTGCCGCCATTTCCTTCGGCAAGTTAAAATTTTACAAAAAGTTAATATTACTTTCAAGTGTCATCACAACATTCAGCATTTCAATAAAAATAACAAGTTACATATTGAAGAGAATATACAATAATGCAACAAGGTATCAAAGATAGACACAAAATCCTGGTGTGAGTCTGGTCAAGCAGCATCTCTGGAGGAAACAAATAGGTGAAGTTTCGGCTCGAGATCCTCCTTCAGACTGAAATTTCACCCATTCCTTTTCTCCAGAGATGCTGCCTGGCCCACTCATTTTGTGTCTATCTTTGCTATAACATCCAGCATCTGCAGTCCCTTTCTACAAAGAGATATTGAAGACAATATACAATAATGCAACAAGGTACCAAAGTAACTCAGCAGGTCAGGAAGCATCTCTGGAGAAAAAGGATTGTAACGTTTCAGGTCGGGAACCTTCTTCAGACATTCAGCAGGGTTCCGACCCAAATCGTCACCCATCCTTTTTCTCCAGAAAATGCCTGACCCGCTGTTACTCCAGCACTTTGTGACTATCTTTGGTATAAATCAGCACCTGCAATTCCTTCCTACACAAGGTATCAAACTATTTTTAAAACATGGGGTACCCCATTCAATGTTAAACTAGTCAGAGTCATTCAGCGTGGAAATAGGCCCATCGGCCTAAATTGCTTATGCGGACCAACATGCCCCATCTATACTAGTCCCAACTGCCTGCATTTGGCACATATCCTTCTAAACCTCTCCTCTCCATGTACCTGTCTAAATGCTTCTTCAACATTCTTACTCATTCTTGGATGATAATTGACAATAAATAAACCAAGAGTCCAGAGTGTTTAATTGTCATGTGTATCTCAGCACCCAACTACCATGGACTTTGTATAGGTTGCACTACATACTTTAGCTTGCACTATTATGGTATGGTTACCAAGTAGAACTGTTAATATACAGTATCATTTATTGTATATTTGTATTATTGCATTAATGTAGTATATTTAGAGACCTCATCACTTCCAACCAGTTTCATCATTTAGAAACAAAGAACTGCAGATGCTGGTTTGCAAAAAAGGACACAAAGTGCTAGAGTAACACAGCAGGTCAGGCAACATAGGTAAGTAACGGTTCGGGTTAGGACCCTTCTTCAGACAGAAAGATCTCGACCCGATACATCATCTATCCAGAGTTGCTGTCTGATCTGCCAAGTTACTCCAGCACTGTATCCAGTTTCATTATAGATACATAGAAAATAGGTGCAGGAGTAGGCCATTCGGCCCTTCGAGCCTGCAACGCCATTCAATATGATCATGAGTGATCATCCCGTTATTTGGTTGTTTAAGCACTAACCAAAGCCCCTGCTGCGTAAAGCATTGCTTGATCATTGAGAAAATCTTTCTTTGCTGTATGGTAGCAGTTGTAAGCCAGGTCGTAGTGCTGAACCAAGAAACAAAGATCTGCCATTTTCCTTATTTGCAACTCTGGAGCCTCTGGTGGATACCTGGTAAAGATCAAGGGGAGAAATAAACAATATCAGAACATAGAAGAACACAGTGCATCTCACTCGCCTCATTCACTGTTGTCCAATATTCAGGCGCTCCAATTTATCTGCATGTCCATAAACGAGACAAATTCACACATTGCAAACACATCCCTCTCATTTTGCAGAGGTATGATTTTTCATTGGTTTTGCATTTCAGCACCATTAGGGTGCACGGAAATTACATTAAAAGGGATTTTACATCTTTGGTTGTAAATAATTACATTGTAATTTTCAAAAAAGGACAAAATTGTTGAATGCAAGTTTTCCATCTCTCCATGATTTGTGACTGGAAATCTTTCAATCAGAAGTTACCTCAATCTAAGTTAAACTTGCCATACGCCATTTCCCTTTTAAAGATATTTCTCTCCCCTCTTACTCCTCAATGCATAGCTTGATCACGTGTGTATGGCTAGAATGTATTCAGAGTTAAATAGCACGTAAAAAGGCCGTTCGGCCCAACTTGCCCATGACAACCAAACTGCCTCATCTACGCTCATCTGACTGTGTTTGGCCAATATTCCTCTAAACCTTTCATATCCATGTACCTATCCAAATGTTTTTTAAAGTTGTTTTAATAACTGCTTCAACTACCTCCTCTGGCAGCTCATTCCATATAACCACCACCCTCTCTGTGAAAAGGTTTCCCCTCAGGTTCTTCTCAAATCTTTCCCTTCTAATCTAAACCTACGTCTTATGGTTCCCAATTCCCCTACTCTGGGTAAAAGACTGTGCTTTCACATCATCTAGTCCCCTGATTCATGTACAGCAGAGGTTGGCAACCTTGTTCTGCCTAGAGGCCAGCACACGGATCCCACCCCAATCCCACCCCGGATGGCAGGCATCAAATCAAATTAACAGAAGGTAGACAAAAATGCTGGAGAAACACAGCGGGCGAGGCAGCCTCATGCAATCCTTGCATGTCTCGCCCGTTGAGTTTCTCCAGCATTTTTGTCTGCCATCGATTTTTCCAGCATCTGCAGTTCTATTTTAAACACGTTCACAGAAGATGCTCGGCCGTGCCGGCAGCTTTGCGCAGGATGCGGTACACCCAGAGCTCGGCGCTCGGTCGCGCTCGATGCTCGGCAGACCGGATGATTACGGGGAAAAAAAATCCGCCTGCAGGTCGGATGATTTCGGGTTACGGGCCGCATTCGGCTCGGGAGCCGTAGGTTGCCGACCCCTGATGTACAATATGAATTGACTGGATATCACACTTAAATCTGTTCACTGTATCTCAGTACATGACAATAATCAATACATAGTTCCCCAATAGTTAAATCTAATATTAAAACCCTGGAACTTATTCCCTGCATGAATTCTGCCCAAGATCGCAGAACAAAGACCAAGAGAGGCCAAGTCGATGGATATTTTTGAACCGGATTGACAGATTGTTGATTAGTGTCAGGGGTTGTGGGGAGAAAGCAGGTGTATGGGGTTGAGAGGGAAAGGTTGATCAGCCATGATTGAATGGCCTAATTCTACTACTAGAATTTATGAATGAAGTATTAAAACATTTTTTTTAATCTATTCTCATCCCTGCCAGTTCTTCAATATTTTTTTACCCCTTTTCAATTTTGCCAAAAAGGGAAGAAGTCTACTTACAACAGACTGGAAGCATTTTTCAATTCATTTATAGTTTTCTCTGGCACTTTACTCCCGCTGAACCATTTTTTTGTTGCAGTAAATAAAGTGCGACTGAGGCCTTTTCTGGACACCAGCTACAGAAATAAAAATTTGCACCATCAGATAAAGTAATAATGATTTACATGCAACTATTTCAGACCTCTAGAAAAGTAAAAACAAAGGAATTGCAACATAAATGCAAGAAAACATTCAGTGAGAATACATCTTGAACCTGTTATTAAAACATATATTTGCTGATCTCAACTGCTGCTTGTAAATACTCCCAGATGACTGAGTAACAGGGAGCAACGCACAAATACCACTCAAGTCGTTATAAGGTGATAGCTAACCAATATGACAATGCTGATTTACTAAGCTAAATGTAATAGAATAAAAATAATGATCCATTGGATCAAGAGACGAGAATTTTACTTTATCCAGGGGTTATGTACATCTTGCATCTGCTCTCTATTGGAAGAAGTGAAATTTGCATCATCATTCTACTAAATACATTCAAATAGCTGCTTGCTACAGCAGAATGTTGGTCACAATATATTAAGGTCAAGGCTGAAATGATTTTAAAGATACACAAATATGGAACAAAGATTTTTCAAAGGTTTTCTTGCATCATACATGTGAAACTTCATACTTTAATATTCCTCTGATCCTTCCCCAGTCACTCCCTCTTCTCCCCTCTCAAGTGGCAAGTGGCACAAATCAGGCAAGTGGCACAGATATGTGAAAATGCACACTTCCAGATTCAGGGACAGTTTCTTCACAGCTGTTATCAGGCAACCGAACCATCGTACCAACAACTAGAGGGTGGTCCTGACCTCCCATTTACCTCATTGGAGACCTTCGGACTAGCTTTAATCTGACATCACATTACTCAATACTTTATTCCCTTCATCCTGTATCTGTGCACTGTGGATGGCTTGACTGTAATCATGCATAGCCTTTCCGCTAACTGGATTGCACGCAACTAAAAGCCTTTCACTGTACCTTCGTACATGTGACAATAAACTAAACTAACAATTTGTTTTATTCAATTCCTCTTAACTTCAAGAGCTTCCCTTTATTCAGTTTAACTAGTTCCTTACTTTAAAAGCATGTGTTTATGTTAAGATAATGATAGGTCATATTAAAAATTCAGATTTGTTTTTAAACTCTATTCTAACACGTTATGGGCATCTGTGGAAAGGCCAGCATGTATTGCCCACTTACTGCCCCCAGGTAGGTGGTGGGTGAGCCACCTTCCTCATCCACTGAGGTCCCTCTGGGGTAGGAATTCAAACTATATATTTGGGCGACAACAAAGCTAACAGTTATATTAATCAGTGTCGAACATTTCAAATGCATCGCACACTTCCTTCCAATTTTTATCAATCTAACAATCTACACAACAAATGTCCTTGAGACTTGGAAGGTGGCTTTACTCTGTTTGCCAAGAGTGGCATGGTTAGATTTAGAAACATAGAAACATAGAAATTAGGTGCAGGAGTAGGCCATTCCGCCCTTCGAGCCTGCACCGCCATTCAATATGATCATGGCTGATCATTTAAGGTTATCTTGGAATAATAGCAGTAACCATTTCAACATATTAAAAAAAAAGTTAAATTGCAAGGCCTAGATAAGATTGACCGTCAGAACCTTTCTCCCTCAGGGTGGAATCAAAGACTAGATGGCACTATTTTAAGGTGAGAAGAGCAGAGTTTACGGGGACGGGGGGGGGGGGGGGGGGGGGGGGGGGGGGTAGGGGTAGGGGAATTGATAAACAAATGATTGGAACAAACCATCAACAGAGATTGAGTATCAGGAGGTACCATGAGACAACTGGGCAGGGCAGTGGCGCAGCGTTAGAGTTGCTGCCTTACAGCGCCAGAGACTGGGTTAGATTCTGGTTACAGGTGCTGTTCTCCCTGTGACCGAGTGGGTTTCCTTCGGGTACTCCAGTTTCTTACCACACAAGATTTACAGGTTTGTAGGTGAATTGATTTTTGTAATTGTCCCTAGTGTGTACGATAGTGCTAATGTAATGGATGGTTGCTTGTCAGCGTGGGCTCGGTTGGCCGAAGGGCCTGTTTCCGTGCTGTATCTCTAAAGTTTAAACTCTGAATTCCCAGAACATGTAAATCATATGAAGAAACAAAACTGGAAAACGTTAGAAAAACTCAGTTCGGTCTTTACAATATTTTCTGTTTTTGTTTCCAATTTCCTACACCTGTAGTTGTTTCCCCCTGATTTTCATTTAGATGAAGGCATAGATTGCATACAATCTGAATGAGTTAAGGAATCCAATTCGGATCACCTTTGCTCAAAAGTTTTACCATCCCCTCAATCAAATGCCTTGAATTGGGTGTCATATTATTTTTGACTCTGCTCAGAAGAACATTTTTGATGGTGAATTGGCTTGGTAAAATTTTTTATTGTCCTCGCGTGTAGGGCAATGTTAGTGTCTGGGAAGCACATGTTGGCACCCATAGCATGTTGGTGCCCACTATGGGTGCTATGGGAAGCACATGTTGGCACCCCTCGGTGGGCCAAAAGTCCTGTTTCCGCGTTGTATCTCTAAACTGAACGAAAGACTAAAGCATGACGAGATAGCTCAATGCTCTTCACTACCCAGAGACAGAAGAATATCACTGCACGCTTTATTAGTGGATTTACAGCATTAAAACACAGTACATTCTTAATAACACTTTACACCTTTACTAACACAAATTCCCACAATACAAAAAAAAAAATCAGCATATGATTTCTGCATCAATTTGACTCGTTACATTGTATTAATCAAGAACTGCAGATGCTGGTTTACAAAAAAAGGCATAAAGTGCTTGAGTAACTCAGCGGATCAGGCATCATCTCTGAAGGGTCCCAACCCGAACATCACCCATCCGTGTTCTCCAGGGATGCTGCCTGACACACTGAGTTACTCCAGCAGTGTTATTTTTTCAGACTTGTTACATCATGCCCATGATGAGACTATGCAGTGCCTTGCAGGTTTAATGATGCTGTTCACAAACCCAGAAGACAGACTCACTTAAATCAATTTGTAAACCCAATCATTAATCTGATCCTCCCTGTTACACTTGGTTAAAAATCCTAATACTGTGTCATTGACTGGATTATGAACTAAATTCCAAAATGGTACCAGGCTGTTCTAAATCCCGTGAACTACTAAATTTGATAGAGGAGAAAATTGGCCAAACTGCATACAAAAGTACCATCTCTTGGCTACACCTACGATGACATAATCTGAGTGACCAACAGTAATATTGCAAGTGTGAAATGACGAATAGCGGAATGTAACATTCATAGGTTCTGACAATGCATGTAATCTCATTCCGCATGAAATGGTCATCTAATTTTCTAGAGACAACAAACTGCAGAAGCTGGTTTATACAAAAGGACACAAGGTGCTGAGTAACTCAACGGGTCAGGCAACATCTCTGGAGCGCATGAGCGGGCAATGTTTCGGGTTGGGGCCCTTCTTCTCCAATCTGAAACGTCTTTATTTGGTTTCGTTTAGAGACAAAGCATGGAAACAGGCCCTTCAGCCCACCAAGTCCTTGCCGACCAGCAATCACCCATACACTAGTTATCTCCTACAGATTAAGGATAAGTTACAGAAGCCAAATCACCTACAAACCTGTACATCTTTGGAAAGAGGGAGGGAGCCGGAGCTCTCAGAGAAAACCCACGCAGTCTCAGGGAGAACGTACAAATTCCATACAGATAGCACCCATAGTCAGGATCGAAACCGGGCCTCTAGCGCTGTAAGGCAGCAGTTTTATTGCTGCACCACTGTGTGGCATTTTGTGTCATATAATTTTCTACCTGTTAATTGTGCACTTCAACTTAATACCTGACCATAACATCCTTCAATTTTGTTTATATCTTGCCTCGCACATCCTCAGAATGTCCTACAACACTTCTTTAGCATGGTCACCATTGTGAGATTACAATCTTTTGCATGGGCTTTAGGACATACAAGTACCCGGACAATTATACAATGGCAGCACGTGTGCTTGAAACAAAAGATGCAAAACAATAACCACACCTGGTCATTCAGTTGCCGGATAGTCTTTTCGATGTGTGGCAGTAATCCTCGGAAGGTGAATTCCTGAATGAATTGTCTAATTCGATCATGGTCAGTCAGAGTTAAACTCAGTCCATGAGCACCAGAGCTGTTTTGTTTCATCACAGCGTTGACTGCTTCCACAGGTTTTGCTTGGTTAGGTCCGTCGAGTTCCCTTGACTTCGCACTTCCCTGAAACGGGTGAGATTTGCAGTTGTTTGGAATTTCAGCTGTTGAAATGGAGAAAGGTTGGATATTAAGTGCTGGTCAACATCCAGGAAGCGCAGAGCTGGAATCATTTCTTCTAATCTTGCCAAAGATTTTTTTACTCAACAAAATCCACAAAATTTGAGAGATTAAATATATATATATATATATATATATATATATTAAATATATAGCAGTATGCGCGTGGAATATATATATATATAAAACTGTCTAATTGTTTCTTAAACGTTGCAATAGTACCTGCCTCAACTACCTCCGCAGCTCGTTCCATACATCCACCACCCTTTGTGTAAAAGTTACCCCTCGGGTTCCTATTAAATCTTTCCCCCATCACCTTAAATCAATGTCCTCTGGTTCTCGATTTCCCTACTCTGGGCAAGAGACTCTGTGCACGTACCCGATCCATTCCTCTCATGATTTTGTACACGACAAGGTCTAGGACTTTATCTGAAATGGATCAAGATGAAAGGTCAAACAACTGAAAGGTCAACTTTGTCTCTGAGATAGGGTCTTCTACTCGAGACATTGTCTGCTTCCCATTTCAAAGAAGTCTACTGGACTGGTGAGAGCTTCCAGTGTTTATTTCAGTTGAAAGGTTGTGACCTAAAACAACTATTTCACTTAAACGACACAGGCCCACCTGCTGAGTATTCCTAGCAGTCACACTATTTCATGTTTGGCTGTTACCTTAACACAAGGATTAAAAATTAGCACACTGATCCAGAGAATATCAAAGTCCTTTTTAACCAAGCACGACATAAAAGCTAATGCCATTGAATGAGTACAAGCTGCGTGCCAGGAATTCAGCGAATACAGAACGTGAATCTAAACACAACAGCTAAAAATAGCACAATATTTTTTTAAATATAACTATAAATCCAAAAAAGCTGAGACAAGGCCATGTCCTAATGTGTTAACAATTTAAGATGAATGCTTTAAAGCCGTCAATAAACGTAGCGAGCCGCATTTGCCATTAAAAGCGTAAAAAGCTGAGTTTGATTTCCTATTGGACAATGCAACATCTGACAGTGTAGTACTTCAGTTGGCTTATTTGCCATTATCTTTATTAAATTAACACATTTTAAGTAATGAATTTGAATTTTGTGCATTGGCATTTTGTCTAGTATTTACTTACCGTTTATTGAATTGTCCAATCCGTCCAGCTCCACTCCAATCACGCATTCCTTACCCTTGCTGGCAGGTGGAACAAAACCATCACAGATTTCCTTCAATAAATGAAAAATATTAAGTAAAGCTATAAGTTGTCATTTTAAACATTGGATACAATCTAAATACAGTATCAATAATCTGCTCTCCAATTATCAGAATCATGCATCATGGATATAGGCCCTTCGGCCCACCTAGTGCATGCCGACCAAGATGCCTCATCTCCATTACTCCCACCTGTCCGCGTTTGGCCCATATTCCTCCAAACCTTTCCTATCCGTGGACCTGGCCAAATATCTACTGCTATCGTACGTGCCTCAACTAGCTCCTCTGGCTGCTCATTCTGTATACTCACCACTCTCTATGAAAATTTTACCCCTCAGGATCACATTAAATCTTTCTGGATTTAATAGGGATTACATTTTACCCAGGAATTGTATGAGTACATTAGATAAATTAGCTTCCTGTGCTCCAAGGAATAAAGTCCTAGCCTGCTCGTCCTCTCCCTATAGGTCAGGCCCTGGCAACATCCTCATAAATCTTCTCTATCTCTGAAGATGTTGGCACTCTTTCCAGCTTACCAACATCTTTCCTATAGCAGGGTGAACAAAATTGAACATAGGACTCAAATGGGGCCTCACCACGGTCTTGCAGAACTGTAACATAAAGCCCCAACTTCTATACTGAATACCATGACTGACGAAGGCCAATGTACTGAAAGACTTAACGGCCACACAATCCCCCTGCAACGTCACTTTCAAGGAACTATGTACCTGCACTCCTCTATGCCTCTGCTCCACAACACTCTCCAGGGACCTGCCATTCACTGTGAATGGTTTAACTTCCCAAAATGCAACTTTGCACTTATCTGCATTGAACTCCATCAACGATTCCTCTGCCCACTTGCCCAACCAATCAAAATCCTGCTAATATTCGATAGCCCTCTTTGCTGTTTCCAATACCACCCATTTTTGTGTCATCTGCAAACTTATTGACCATGCCTTGTACATTCTCATCTAAATCATTGATATAAACCACAAACAGCAATGGGCTGCACCAATCCCCGACACACACCACTAGTCACAGGCTTCCAGTCTGTAAAACAACCTTCCACCATCACCTTTTGCTTCATGATGCCAATTCTCTATCCAGTCAGCTAGTTCTCCCTGGATCCCATGCGATCAAACCTTCCAGAGCAGCCTACCATGCAGAGCCTTATCAAATGTCTTGCTTATTGTTTGGAGATCTCCATGGTTCAGCATTAAGCTCAATTCCAGTTTTAAACCAAGTGCAAATCTCATTATTTATCACTTTGCCATCAGCAAAATAATTGGTGATTATAGTCATTTGTTGTATTGTACTGCCTTCCTTTGCTTAAAAAAAGTGGTAATTCTCCATAAATACTTAACTCTCTTTAATTAGGTATTCGAGGTGAAAAGGAATGTATACCTGGTTTTGCAAATTGTTGCGATTCAAATACTGACTCCAAGGGTCAGGGATCTGTTCATCTGCTCCACTTGAAGGCATTCGAGAGTTAAACTTGAGTAAATAGCACACCTGCGTCCCATATTTGTGTTTCATTTCTTCATAGACAGTTTCAGCTCTGAGGGATGTTAGAAATGAGAATTACTGCAGTTCAAGGTTGTCGACAGCAATCGTGGTGGAGTACATGCCCCAATCAGCATTAAAAGTGCCGAAGCAGAAATGGTTGGGAGCTTCAAATAGCTTCCTAGGAATGCCAAGGAAGTTCAAGGAGCTTCAGAGGCATATATATTACCAACAATATGTTATGGGCTAACCACACTGAAGTGACAGCCAAAAGGCACATCATGCCTCTTCTTTCTCAGGGAAACTGAGAAATTCAGCTTGTCTCAAAGGACTCTCAAACCTTTGCAGATGTACCATAGAAAGCATACTGTGCAGGTAGGAACAGCAGATGCTGGTGTACACTAATGATTAATACAAAATGCTGGAGTAACTCAGCGGGTGTGGGTCAATCAGCATCTTTGGAGAAAAGGAGCAGCACCCTTCCTCAGACAGAGTCAGGACAGAAGGAAACTAGAGGTATGAAAAGGTGCAAAGAACTTTATCTCTAGTTTCCCTCTCCACTAACTCTCTGTCTGACGAAGAGTCTCTACCCGAATCTTCACCTATTCCTTTTCTCCAGAGATGCTGTTTAACCTGCTGAGTTACGCCAACATTTTATGTCTCTAGCAAGCATACTGTCAGGTCTCTTCACAGCTTGGTTTTGGGAACAGCTCTGCCCAAGATCGCAAAATAATTGCAGAGTATTGGCCCAGCCCATATACAGACCAGATTTCCCACCATTTACAGTTCATACTTCCTCGGAAAAGCCACCAACATAATCAAGGACCTTTCCCACCCCGATTATTCCTCCTTCTCCCGTTGAGAAGTTAAAACTTGAACGCACATATCACAGGTGGAGGAACAACTTCTTACCCTCCATTATCAGATTTCTAAACGCTCCTTCCATAAGCTCAGGTACAGTCCTAATTTTCCAACCCATTTCATTGCAGATATTGGACTATGTCTCAGGAACTGTTATGCTACAGTATTGAGAATCTATATTCAGCACTTTGGCATAATTCTCTTTGGGCTAGCTTTTGTTGACCATTTACCACCATGTGTTTGGCTTGATTATATTCATATACAGTACAAGCTGACTTGACTGGATTGCACACAAACAAAAGCTTTTCACGGTACTTATATAGGTGACAATAATAAACCTAAACACAAGGTTAAACTTGGACGGTGAAATAAAAACTAAATGGGAAAATTTAATGACATGCAGAATCAAGGAACTGCTGATGAGATGTGTAGGAAAGAACTGCAGATTCTGGTTTAAACCGAAGATTGACACAAAAAGCTGGAGTAACTCAGCGGATCAGACAGCCTCTCTGGAGAAAAGGACTAAGTGATGTTTCAGGCTGAGACCCTTCTTCAGACTGAGAGTCAGGGGAAAGGGAAATAGGGTTACTTGAAGTTGGAGAAATGGGAGGGAGAAATTAAAGTGTTTGGCAACTGGGAGATCAGGCAAGTCCAGGCAGACTGAGCGAAGTTTATCAGCGAAACGATCCCGCAGTCTACGTTTGGTCTCACTGATGTACAATAGTCCACACCTTGAACAATGGATACAGTAGATGAGGTTGGTGGAGGTGCAAGTGAACCTTTGCTTAACCTGAAAGGGCTGTTGTGGTCCCTGGACAGTCGAGGGAGGAGTTATAGGGACAGGTGTTGTATCTCCTGCGTTTGCGGGGGAAGATACCTGGGGAGGGGGTGGTTTGGGTGGGAAAGGATGTTAACCAGGGAATTGTGGAGGGAATGGTCCCCTCTTCTAAGATTTGGGGCATGTCACCAAGTCCTGAAGGTTATAATTTTACACAATGTTTTGAATGCTGAGAATGAGTACAGAATGAAGCAAGTTGACTCTTCATTAATTCAAATTTTAGTCTAGCTGGTTTCAACAAGAATTTGCCAAAGATCAAAATTATTGAATGAACTTGAGAAAATGCAAATTGTCACAGTTATTATTATATCAATAAGGTTCTTCACAGTGTGAGAAAATACATATTTTAAGCAATTAACTGATGGTGCCTGAACTGGGAAGAGCTGTGACATGGATAAATGGAAATGCTGCCTTCATAATTGATTTGATGTTTAACAAGTGTACAAATCTAGATTTGATGTTGTGAATCAATAATCAACAGCGCCACTTCCGGAAGTGGCGGTGCTGTTAACAGCTGCGGCTCACTGGCAGTCCGTCTGTTTTTTACTTTTTTCTGTTGGTTTTTTTGTCTTGTTTTGGTTAAGTTTTAGCTTGTTGGGTTGTGTTAGAGAGGGGGTGAAACATATTCTCTGTCTCTTCCTTCGGGGGAAATGCGACTTTTTCGTGTCGTATCCCCCTTCTCTGCCTCCGTCTGCGCTGAGGCCTAATGGCGGAGCTGGCTGCCTCCAGCCTGCGACTGACCCCGAGGCTCCGGAGGCAGAGCCAGCCAGGACTCACCAACGAGAGGCTGGCCGTCTTCGGGGCTGAGGCAGCGGTGGCCCGACTTGCTGGTGCGGCGTTCTGGCTTTCGGCGGCGGCCTGGAGCTGATGCAGCGGGGCTCGGAGCTGAGACTGCGGGACCCGGAACTGGGGCAGCGGCCTGGAGCTGGGGCGGCTGCCCGGAGCTGGGGCGGCGGCCCGGTGCAGAGACTGCGGGACTGGAGCTGGGGCAGCGGCCCGGAGCGGAGAATGCGGGACCCGGAGCTGGGGCGGTGGCCCGGAACGGCTGCCCGGAGCTCATGCTGTGGCGAGCCGTCTCGGAGCGGAGACGGCGTTCCGGCTTTCGGCGGCGGCGACATCACCATGGAGGTCCGCTGGACTGGAGGGCGGCATCTCCGGCCTGGATCGATCGCCTCAGTGCAGAGGGAGAACAAGGAGGGAAGAGACGGAGACTAAGACTTTGCCTCCATCACAGTGAGGATGTGCTTGGTGAACTCACTGTGGTGGATGTTTAATTTGTGTTTATTGCATGTTTTGTTTATATTGGTTCTGTGTATGACTGCAGGCAACATAATTTCGTTCAGACCGAAAGGTCTGAATGACAATAAAGGAATCTAATTCTAATTCTAATCATGTGAACTCAGCTTGAGGCTGCAATCTATTAATTTAGTCGTTACTCAATTTTCTTCTATGTAATGGAAACTATTTTAATTTAATGGAATGTTTGTATTCAAATGCCAATCAGTAGGCCACTATATAATTGCAATTTTAGATTTGACATTTTTCAATCCAGACAAATAATTGAGGTCTTTAGATAGACACATGAATATGTGGGAAATGGATGAATCTGGATCACGGGTAGACACAAAATGCTGGAGTAACTTAGCGGGTGTGGCAGCATCTCTGGAGAAAAGGAATGGGCGACGTTTCGGGTCGAGACCCTTCTTCAGATAACATGCAGGCAGTGATTAGTTTACCTTGACATAATGTTCAGCACGGATATTGTGGACAGATGGACCTGCTCCTGTGCTGTGCTTTTCTATGTAGAAATTAGGAAATGCTGATGCTGGTTTACAAACAAAGACAAAGTGCTGGAGTAACTCAGCGGGTCAAGCAGCATCTCTGGTGAACAGGGGTAGGTGACATTTCCCGACCCGGAACATCACCAATCACTGTTCTCCATAGATTCTGCCTGACCCGCTGAGTTACTCCAGCACTTTGTCTTTGTTTGTCTGCACTTTTCTATGTTCCATTAAATTAAATTGTGGCTGCAGGACTTTCATTAACATTTATTTGTTTTGGTTTATTATTAGCACATGTAACAAGATAGTGAAAAATTGTTCTGCATGGTATCCAGATAGATCAGACTTTACGTGAGTATGACTGGTCGTGTTAAAGAAAAAGTGAAGTGTATAACAGTGTAGGAAGGAACTGCAGGTGGCAAAGATAAACACAAAATGCTAGAAAATGCTAGAGTAACTTAGCGGATCAGGCAGCATCTCTGGAGAGAAGGAACAGGGGACATTTTGGATCGGAACCCTTCTTCAGAGAGTGTTGTAGCTGTACAGAGCAGTGTAATAGTGTTACAGCTACACAGAAAGTGCAAGGAATGCTTCAAGATAGATTGGAAAATTGGGAATACATCCTAAACAGAGAAGAGGTCTGTTCAACTTTTGTCTCTTCAATCCAATGGGAGAGGGGGTAAAGAAACAATAACTGTGGTGAGAGGTCCTTTATTTCGTTGGCTGCTGTATAAATCTTCCCCCCTTCTCAAGATTATTACAAGGAAATAAAAATGCTGATGTGGTGCAATGTCCCTTTCATCATTTGATCCTAAAACTGAAAGTTTTACAAGGCATCCTACTGGTCAGTCACAATATAAAACTACGGAAGGAGAAAAAAATGACATTGGCTTTTTAATGCATAAACGCAACATGCTTGTGTTTTAAAATATGGCCAAGAACAGCCCACACAAACAATTATTTTATGTCTTTAGAGTACAGGTCCACCAAAAATTTTCCAGCAGTTGGTGATCCGACCCTTCCTTCTATCCAGACAGAAATCATACTCTGGAACTTCTCCCAAAAATGTGGAACTGAGGTCAGGTGAAACGGACAATCTCGACCTCATCGGGACATCCGCGGCCGATCAGCGGGTCGAATTTGCTCCCTGCGACCGGGTTTCTGGAACTCCGGCCCGGCCGGAGACGGCGGATCTATTCCCATAGCCGACTTCAGTGAGCCAGTATCTTGGCCTCAAGGCCGTGACATCTGTTGACCCGGAAAACGGATAATCCAGAAACGCTCTGGAACCAAGGGTGCCAGAACAATCGATGGTGGACCTGTAAATAATTTGCTTCCAATCGTTTTCCCATACTATGTAATTATATTTCTCTTCCTCTGCTTTCACTCCCCACAACCTTCCACTTGCCTCTCCTCCCAGTCATCATCACCAATGAAAGGCAGCACGTTATCACAATGGAAACCTTAGTGAATGTAAAATTGTTTTATGCATGAAATGAAGTCGGCTGGCTCAATTACAATGTAGGAACATTCACCTACTCTTGTAATGCTGTTCGAATCTGCTCGAAATGCTGTTCGAATCTGCTTGATTATGAAGACAAAGAATTGCAGATGCTGGAAACATTTACAAACACATTGTAAAATAAAGTGTTGGGAGTGACTCAGCGGATCAGACAGTATCTGTGGAGGGAATGGACAGGCTATGTTTCGGGTCAGGACCCTTCCTCAGAGTTAAGGGCCTGTCCCACATGGCGATTTTTTTCGCCGACTGTCGGCATCATTGACTGACGTATCCGGTCAATGAAAAATTCACGGCGTGATGCGGCGGTGACGACGTATTGACGAGAAGCATTTCCTCAAGTGTCGCAACATTTTTCGTCGCGGGTGGATTATTAAATGTTCGAAATCTTTCGGCGACCCTGATACCGTCAGTCAATGACGCCGGCAGTCGTCAAAGAAAAAAATCGCCAAGTGGGACAGGCCCTTTACTGTGTGTTTTGCTTGATTAAAAAGATTGGGAAGTACAGGATCAGAAACTCCATTGAGACATTCACAATAAACAAATGACCTGTCTAATTAACTGATAAATTATTCGGTAGTCTGTTTTCAAGACAGCGTCAATTCCACCATGCACCAAAATCTGATTAAGTAAAAGCCCAGCGTGTCAGACAACATCTGTGGAGGGAATGGTCAGACAGTATTTCGGGTCAGGACACTTCTTCAGCTCCATATTCATTCCTACCGCAGATGCTGCCTGACTTGCGGTGTTCCTCCAGCACTTTGTTTTTCTCAAGATTCCAGCATCTGCAGTTCCTTGGGCCTCTGAATAAAGTAGTTTAGTTTTGAGATACGCATGGAAATTGACCCGTCAACCCACTGGGGCCATGTTGACCATTGATTACTCTTACACTAGTTCTACATTGTCTCAATCTCATCCACTCCCTAGACTTCAAGACTAATTTTACAGAGGCCAATTAACCTACAAAACCACAGGTCTTTCCGATGTGGGAGAAAACCGGAACATCCGGAGAAAATCTAAGTGGTCACAGGGAGAATGTGCAAACAACACACAGACAGTTGCCGAGGCCAGAATCAAACCCGGGTTTGTGGTGCTGCGACACAGCATCTTTACCAGCTGCTACACTTCGCTGCCCGGTAGTTGAATACAAATCGAACAACATTTTTCTCTGAGCTTGAACACATAATTCTTGAATTTGCAAACATTTTATAATTTCTACAGAGCTTAAGATCAAATGATTCAACGCTTACCGTTCTTCTCCCCCTTCACTGACATCATGCAGTAAAACATAGTACTTCAATGTGTTTGGAATAAACCACTTTGGATACGAGTAATCACTGCTGTGCTGGATACGATGCTGCTCTTGTGATAGCTTGAAAAACTGTTCCATTGGGTCAGAGTCTCTTGATGACACCACTAGCATGCCTGAAGGAACACTTAAGGAAAATGCAATTCAAACCATTTCTAAATTGAATGCCTTTGGCGCACAGGTAAAATTATGAAAATAATCTTTGTTAATGTAGTGATACATCAATTGTAGATTTAATATTTTCTTTTTCATCCAGTTAATTGGCTTCGGTAACTTGTAAAATTGTCCCTAATGTGTCGGATAATTTGAGCGTACGAGGTGATCACTGGTTGGCACGGACTTGATGGGCCGAAGGGCGTCTTTCTTCACTGTACCTGGCAGAAATCTAAAGAGGGGTTTGCAGCACAAACAAGAAAATAATCTGAAATGTAAAAGGAATATCTGTGAAGCTCAAATAATTTTAGTTGCACTCATTTTGAGGTAAAATGTGGATCATTTTCCAAAGACCACAAACATCTAAATTTGAGCCCGTCTACGTGGCATTCAAGGGAATTTTCCACAAGCCAAATTAGAGAAGGATAGTCAGAATCGACAGGAAGGAACTGAGTTACTCCAACAATTTGTGTCTAACCTGGAGTAAGCCAGTTGAATTGCAGAATCCCATAACCTTGCTGTTTTATTTGTTCACCCTTTCTCCACTACCCATCTTGATTAAATAGCAATGCCATCACAACCTACACCACACACTACTGCTGCAAACTCCGCTCAGCAATTGTGGAATCGAAACTCTCATCCCTGACACGACTACTCCCAATGGTAATAGATCCGGTCTCTTGTGTTACACTCGCTCTATTGCTGCACGCATCCCATTCACTCATCACAACAGCACTTGCTGACTTATGCTGGATAATATTCCAGTCACACCTTCATTTTTTAATTCTCATAC